>NC_141903.1:6060606-6363636 GCF_057802395.1 Ceratotherium simum simum
TCTTCGTTGACTGTAAACTCTATGCCACCCTCTAGGATATCGGGTCCAGATAGGAGAAAACTAATGAATCAGATTATAAGTTCTCAAATGCTACAGGACCCCATAAGTTAATTGGTTTCTAGACACTTAATATCACTTATATAAATTTAAAATAAGAGAACTCAAGAATTTCCAGGAGACAAAACAACTTAACTGCTAATGCTTTAAATATTTTAGTTCTTTTAAGGAAGATTTTCCTGTTGAGACTGCAGCTCTGAAAAAGAAAGATTTAGCTGTGAGCTGGCAGTCTTGGTTACTAGGTTACATGCTAAGATGGAACGCACTTCATTCAGTCTTTTAAACAATTTAAAGTGTTAATTGTTGTTACATAATGTGAAATAGGAGAAATATTTATAATCAAGGTGAATCTTTGAAAATTAGCCCATTTTGATAATGAGTTCTCTCTGATTTTACCACAGTATAAAAATGTTACCATAATATTTGAGTTTATGCTAGATAACTTATTTAATCTGAATTTTTAAAATTTCTTTTACTTATCTTAAGCTAATATTGCTTTCATAAATGTTTAAAATTACAAACATATAAATATATGTCTTCAATTAGATTGAATTATGATAAATGTCTTCATAAAAAGGGTTTATTTTTGTAACTTCAGTCATGCCACGAATTAGACGAGTCTACAGAATTACTTAAACTACTGTTGTAAATTCTACAATGGTGTTTTTCTGATATTTTTAATATCATTAGTGATTGTATTGTTTTTGAAGGATGATTTGAATTTAATTTCTAAGATCTCTAATGGACTTTGAAACCTGGAGAGTCAGCAATGAGTAATTTTTATTTCAAATTCCTCAAACAGAGAGACAAATATGTGCAGAGTGATAATTTGCATTAGTTTCCTATTGTTGCTGTAACAAATAACTGCAAACTTAGTGGTTTAAGAAAACAAATTTATTCTCCTACAGTTCTGAAAGTTGGAAGTCTAAAATCAAGGTGTTGGCAAGTCTTCATCCCTTCTGGAGTCTTTAGGGGAGAATATATGTTTCCTTGGCTTTTCCGGCTTTCAGAAGCCATCTGCATTCTTTGGCTCCTTCCTCCAACCTTCAAAGCTAACAGCTAAGCACCTTTTCTCTTCTCTGACCTCCTACCTCCCTGTGACTATATCAGACCCATTCAAATAATACAGGATAATCTCAAGAGCCTCAGTTTAATCACATCCACAAAGTCCCTATTGTCATGTAAGGTAACATGGTCACAGGCTCCTGGATTGAGATGCGGGCATCTTTGAGGGACCATTGATCAGCCCACAGCCCATATAATCATTTTAACTCATATTCTTGAGTATACATGAACACATTTGCTCTTCTATAACATTTGGATCAAAATGGTAAAATCAATATGACATATATTTTGTCTTATGTTAATGAGTAATAATGTAAAAAATTGTATAGTATGCTTATATATATATGTCTTAATATATAAACACAGTGGTATAGAAAACATCAACAAGCCAAAACCTTAAATATGACCAAAAAGAGAGGTTTGATAAAGGAAAATTATGACCTTGCACTATATATCTTCTTTCCATGAGAAGAAATAAGGAATTATTCTTGTCTGATGTAGACTCAATTCTTGAGTTTCATTGTTTTTATACTCCTCGTACCATGCTTCTAAGTTGTTTTAAATGAAGCAATAAGGATTCTTCATTGACGTCTGAATGATTATTGTGTTAACTTCTGTTAATTTGTCCTTCTGCTGAATGAGGCAGCCAAGAAGACAAGCTTCCCTTGTTCTTGTGACCAACTTATTCTGGTGACTCTTTTTGATATTGCTTTCCCCCCAAAATTTAGAATCATAAAACTCTAAGGATATATTTTAAACCTAAAATATCTTTGGGTTTTCCTGGATAGCCATTGAATAAATACAAAGATTTGCTCTTTCACCTTATAAAAACTAAGACAATAAAAATAATTAAATTTGAGTGGCATTCTCCAGATTTTAAGTAACTCAAAATTATTGTGGGAGCTTATTTTATTCACCAAACTCAGTTTAAGCTTGTCATCCTTCTCGTGGAATTCCACGGAGTTCTCTTCTATTAAGGTGCTGGGCTGAAAATGTTACTAGTTGCGATTGTGATAAGACATTCATGGAAATTAATTTGTTTCTGATTGGTCTACAATTAATACCCTTACATGTAAGAGTGACATTTTCCCGGTTAATATTCAGCCACCAACTTTTGGGAACAACACTGGCTATAATGGTCAAAAATTTTCCAAGTGATATAATGTAAAATTTTGCTGATGGTAAATTGTTATTTCACAGGAAACAAATAATAAAACTTTTTACTTAACTCTTTTTGATAGATTAAAAGAAAACATCTTGGTGCTTGTTGAACTCACTACACTATTTTCTATTAAAGTTTGGGAGTATTTGATTATAATGGGGCTTAGATGCCTGAGAAGTATGCTTACAATGCTTACCAAAATGTCAAGTGGTGCCCCTTGTGGCTGTGAGTGTTTCTGCCAAGGTAATATCGCCACCCAATGTGGGCCTTAGAGAGGAGAGGGAGCCTACTGACCTGGTAAACTTGGCTGGGTTTGTATCTAGGTTGGGGTTTCACCTGAGGATCTACATGTGCAAGAGCAGATGCCCAGAGGAGGGAGAGATACTGGTTCCGTCATGTGGTGCATGGGTTTCTCCCTTGGTTTGGGCTTCTTGATTAGAACACTGCATTAGAAACTGTGCCTCAGAGTGGCAATCACAATGAGTGAAATTGTCTAGAAGGTGTCTGCCAGTCAAGGTCAGTGGCGAGCTTGAGGCTGGAATTCTGCAATATTCCCCCCTAAAAGAGCTGGGCGTGCTGTTCTAGAAGCCAGAGATGGATCCATCTTGATGCTGACCCCAAACAACCAAGAAGAGGAGTCAAAGCATAAGGACAGGGAGAATCTGTCCTTACATCCAAGCCTTACTCACTTTCCCATTTGCAATGACACTGGACAATCGAATCACTTTGGCTTATTTACTGACCAAACAAGGCAGCTTTTGTGCACTGGCTAACACCTCCTGTGGCATTTGAATGAATGTTTCAGGATAAGTCAAGATGTTCCTGTATAAACTTCAAGAACAAGGAATTCTTTGTCCAAAGTGGGATGAACCAAGCGATACAAACTTTCCTCATGACTTGTCTATGTAGGGCCTGATTAAGGGGCACCTTCGTGTTGGTTACATTGTGCCTAATTGTAGCTGTTGTCAAGTATATGGTTAACAAGGTCTTAAACACTGTTGCACAGACACACTCTTGTTGGCTCATACATCAGGTGATTCTATTTCCAAAGGAGACTTAAGTGACTTAAATAAACCCAATGGGATCTGTGAGAATGGCACTGAAACCAAGATGGTGGTGTGGACCTGAAAACCTGGTAATTTGCCTATGCTTTATGTTCTCATCCATCATCTCACAAGAGGGAGAACCAGTTTGAGGGAAATTTCCACTTACAGCAGCATTTGCTTAGGCGATAACAAAACTGAATGCTGTGTATCATTACAGTTGGCTCTAAACAGTTAAAGCCGACGAATTTTGAGTGACCTTGTGTCTCAGATCATTAGTGGACATAACTGGAGATGCTCCTGATCAATGACAACAGGACTTGCTTTCACCAGCTGTGTTCAGATCTGTGCCCTCACTCTGTCCCTTCCAAAATGCGAATCTTCAAGGCTAAATTAGAGCTCCCCCCTTCTAGAACTTTCAGTGCTCTGAGTTTTTCCCGACAGAGAACTACTCAGTGAATTTCTCCACTGCTGTGTGCTCCCTCGACTGGCAAGTTTATATACTTTAGTTTTGTAATTTTTTTTTTTTTTTTACCTTTGGCGTTTCTGTTTCATTTTTTGACTCAATAATAATTCATATAGTTTCCGAGTCTAACTGATCAATCTGGATTCAGATTCTGTTTCCTTATGAAAATGAAATTAAAAAAAAAAAAGAGGATAACCTCTGGACAATTAAGGTTACAGTTCTCCAAAACCTGCATACCTGGGTAACTAAGGTTGAGGTGGGAAACTTTCATCTTGGGTTATTCAGATTTATTTATTATTTATGCATGCTTATCGCAATTTGTGGGAAACTGCTGTGATCTAACAGGCAAGGCCTTTAGAGTTCTTTAAACCAGGCCAAACCATTGCAACACCGCAAATTCAGAAGCCAATAAAGACCAAGCATCCAGCAGTCCAGCCTACTTCCTCCATTGTCCTAAAGCCTCTTTCTCCTCTAGAAGTTGCCTATTATGCCTTCAAAAATTCTCATCCTTCTGGCTCGCCCCTCTTTCCATGCCCTGTCGCCCCATTGGACTTGACCTTAGAATTCAGTTTCCGGCTTTGATCTTTTATGCTCAGTGTATTCACTGTAATAGGATTCTGTGGTTGCAAGCAACAGAATGCCAATTCTGGCAAACTTAAACATAAAAGAGATTTCCTGGAAGGTTGGAGGAGCTTGCAGAACTGAGTGAGAAGCTGAAAAACCAGATTCTGTAAAGGGCGAGAACCAGGGCACCTCCGAGGTTCAAGGGCACAGCAATTGGTGGGTCACCTCGTTAGGAGATGCACCCAGTCCTTATGCTTTGACTCCTCCTCTCTTTATTGTTTGGGGTCAGCATCAGGATGGACACATCTTTGGCTTCTGGAACACCACGCCCAGCCCTTTTGGGGGGAATATTGCAGAATTCCAGCCTCAAGGGCTTGAGTCACTTGTGGCCACTGTCTGCACTTCTCTTAGCCTTAGTTTCCTCACCTGTTGAATGGGACACCTCATGGGGTTTGGCGAAAATAGTTACGAAAAGCAAAAGCCACCATAGTGGAGTAGATATAAGCAAAGCCATAGAAGCTACATAAACCTGAGTTGAAATTCTGATTCCAGTGTATACTAGCTGTGTGTCTGTGAAATTCATTACACTTCAGTTTCCTCATCGGTAAAGTGGGGATAAGGACAATATTTACCTTATTGTAATTAACCTTGTATCTAGCACATAATAAATGTGCAATGACGTTAAGCCATGCAAGAAAAGAGGCAATAGATGTGATAATAACTTTGTGAAGTTATTATTATCACTCATTCCTTCTTGAGGGTGGGTAGTGAAGCCACACCTCCTCCCCACATACAATTAAATAGGACAGTTATGAGAAATTTCCATTTTACAGTAAACTTCTCATGTATGAGAAACGAAGCCCTTGGTCTGAACAGTGGTGCTGGATCTTGCCCCTGTGTAATCAACGAGGCTTTGCCTGCTCCAGGCTCATGTCTCTCCTGGAGCCTGAAGTGTTCTTGGCACATCTTTTATAAAAGTCAGCCTTGCTTTCTTCCTGTTGCAAATTGCATGCACATTTCTGCTCTCTGCCACCAGCCTCCATTTCTCAACCAGTCTTCTTTAGCCTCCCCCTTCCCCTCTCCTAATGAGAACGAGTTGACTTATAATTAAGGTCATATTTTATCCGTTGGGAAAGGCAGTGGCTGGCGTGGCTGGGCTGCTACAGCTCTGCTCGGGTTCCTCTGGTGGATTACCCATTCATTGATGACCATCAGTTGTCGTTTCAAGCTAGAAATGGAAGAATGGTTTTGATGGCTTGAAATTAACAACCAGATTTATAGCTTGTAAATAGTCCTTGTGGCGAGATTTTCCTTCTCTGCTCTAATCCCCTCTTCCTGTTCAGACCTCATTTATGAATCCTTTGCCAGGAGTATTATTCTCAGAATGGAAAAACAAGAGTCCTTCTAGCATTGCAAGCTGCTTCTGTTGAGAAGTCTATAAGTGGCCTCCCTGGGTCCTTGCTCTGGGATGAGAACTGCTCCCCTGGCCAGGCTGCCCAGGTCCCCCAAGATGTTGATCACTCACCTCTCCATGTTTCTTTTCTTGGCTCAGAGCAAGAAAGTTTCTGACCCCTTCCTATTACTCTTAATCTATCTCTTAACATAATGGCCTCTACAAAAAGACAGGCAGTTTTCCCAGACACCCTGGCTGTTATGGTGATGGAGGAGCTGGTTTGGAAAAATGTGAACTTCCTCCAAACCGCTAAAGTCAATCTAGGCTATTAGAGGGACACTGAGAAGCCTGGCTGACTTTGCCTGTTTTCAAGTTGCACTTGCTCCTCTGGCTCAGACAACTCTGCAATGAGAAATAAGCAGAAGTTGCCAGAGAGAGCCTATCTGGGAAAGGAAGTTTCCTATTAGAAGCAAAAGAAAGAACAATCGATGTCCAAATAGCTTTCTGGTCCATTGCTCTGAGCCTGGTGGATGGGTCAGTGCTCATGAGCAAACTGGACCAACTTGGCAGGGAGGGACCCCAAGTTTGCTTTGTCTAACTCACACAGCCACTGTGCAGTTGGCGGAATGACTCACCCCTAAACCAGTGCCCCAAGGGTCGAGCATGGGAGACATTTAGTCTCTGCCTACTTATTACTGACAGGAACATAATAGTCCCCCACCTTCTGCCCTCCCCAACCCCAATGTCAAATCAAAATGTTTTAGATTAACATCAGGGTTTTAAATATGAACGGCATGTCAGCAAGCCCCCTAGACAACATTATTTAGTCTCCTAACATCGGACGTTTGTAGTGACTGTACATTGTACCAGCACCTTCCTCGGAGTGACATTGACATCACTGTTCAAATAAGTCAATTTTCCCATCATAGACTGATTCATTGGGCAGAAACCACAAGTTCACATGCCAGTGCGTGGGCTGAACTCTATGACCCCTCCACTGCAAAACCGAAAGTATATCATTATGTTTTCTTGCAAACAAGCACTGGGAAGCAGTTAGCTTTTATTTAGTTAGACTTTTATTTTTCCTTTTCATGGCAACGTGACATTTCATGACATTAGACTACACTTTGCTCTTTTTGTAGCATTCTCATGCTGGAATTTGCCTATTACAACCAATATTTATTGAGCTCATTAATGTGTTGGACTGTGCTGGGCAATTTCCACATGGGATTTTCTTTTATTGTTAGAGCAAGTTATTGGAATAGGTGGTACGGTCCTCAATGGACCAAAGAAGAAATGGAAGTTCAGAGAGACGGAGTAACTGTTCAACTCATAGATGAGCTCGAAACATATTGGCTGTAAAAGGAAAATTTCAACAAATCACATATGGGCAGATCAAATGTTTTTTCTACTCTTCCTCCTTACACCAAGATCCCTCTTCATTTCCTTTCTGGAAAGTCTCCGAGCAGGTTGCTCAGGAAGAAAGTGCCCTGAGGCTTGAGCTCTCGGGACAGAATAGAGGCCTTGCTAATTCTTCAGGGGCGACTCCGCCGGCTGAGACTCAGGCTTCAACACAGCAGGCTTGGGGCTTGCCCTTTATCTATCGTCTGCCTTGAGTTCAAAAGGAAGAGATGGCCCAGCATGCCCAGCACCAGGGAGGAACGAATGGGCTTCCACAAATGTGGGCCCACCGCCCAGGCCTTCCACTGATTATTTAAGCCCAGCCCAAACCAAATGCTGCTCTTTGAAGCCTGCAAACTTTTCCTCATTACTCATCCCTTCTGATTTCCAGCCAACTTTCCACCATGGAAGTGCCTAAGGCCCAGAAGAAAAGTGCCTTCTTATCCTAGGGAGGAAGTATCCTGGAGAGCTGTGAAAACGCCCCTCGGGAGATCTCCCTGCTGGCTTTTCAGATCCACCAGCTTGAATCCTTGGGGAAACATCCAAAAATTCTAGGCTCTCCTCCAAATGGAAACTGAATCCCGAGTCTTTGCAACTGTGTCCACGTGCATTTCAGACCACTTACTGTGAATTCGGTTGTACTGTGGTGTGAAGTTTTGGACTGATGGCCCATCATAATACTTTGGTAAAATATGAGATTTCATGCTTTCAGATTACAGTTTCCACGTAGCTTCTACCTCCCAGGTGCCCCTGTCTTTCGACAAGTCTTTGTAAAAACTGTTCTGCAGAATCAGCAACATTACGTTACTGGTTCAACTGTCTGAATCAATGAAGTACCTCTATGTCCAAAACCCAACTCAAAATGGCTTTAAATTCAAAGAGGAATTATTGGCTCAGGAAGCTGAAAAGTCCAGAAGTAGCTGACATCAGGTGAGGCTTGATCTAGGTGCTCACAGAATATCATCAAGGTTGTGTTTAGCTGCATTTCTTGGCTCTGTCTTCCAAGATGTCAGCTTCGTCTGTAAGTCTCACATGGTGGCCTCCAGCAGTTGCAGGCTCCTCCCCTGCTACAATTCCTGATGCAGGAGGGGAGTTTCATACCCTCCAGGAGAAAAAGGAGAGATATTCCTTGTAGTTCCCATGGAAGAGAGAGCCTCAGATCCTGGAAGCCCATAGCCAGTGTCTCCTCTCACCTCTTTTGTGTTGATTGTGTATTGTGACCATCATCAAACCAATTCTTATTGTCAAAGTGAGGATATATATATATATTCACTGGCTTAGGGCAGTGAGGGACCCCACTGGAGCCGGGGTGGGGCCTCATGGCTAAGGAGCGGGGAGGGGTAGATCACCAAGGGACATTCAGGGCACTGTTTCCAGGAAGAAAAGAGAGATGAATGCTGAGAAGGCAAATGACGAAAGGACAGAGTATGCTCTGGATGGACAAACAGAGAAGGGAAGAAAACTGCCCCAGGTGTTTGAAGTCAGTTCAGTGACTTCCCACTGCTCTGGGGAGAGAGAGAAGTCTTGACCACAACCTACAAGGAAGGCCCTGTGTGATCTGCCCCTCCAGCCACTCCCTGAATCCCTCC
This sequence comes from Ceratotherium simum simum, assembly GCF_057802395.1. Classification (NCBI taxonomy): domain Eukaryota; kingdom Metazoa; phylum Chordata; class Mammalia; order Perissodactyla; family Rhinocerotidae; genus Ceratotherium; species Ceratotherium simum. The sequence continues at coordinate 6,069,347 of NC_141903.1, forward strand.
CTCGCATCCTCAGTGCTGCAGCCACACTGACCCGCTCAGCTCCTTCCATTTGCCGTTCTCCCGCCTGCCGTCAGGACTTCCTGTGGGCTGTCTCCTCTGTCTTCCTCTTCACCTCGTGAACTCTTGCTCAAGTCTCATTCCCACGTCCCCAAGGCCTCCTAACCAAGGCAGCCTCCTCCTGTACATGTGTTCTCAGCCCTCCATTCTCTTCTACTGACCCATCAAGTCTGCGCCCCACTAGATGAGTCCATTCATTCATTCCTTAGATCATATGCTAAGTGTGCGCCTCTGTGTGTCAGGCCCCTTTCTACGAGCTGGGAATAGAGCTATGAACAAGAAAGGTTTCGCGGAGCCTAGAGGCTATATCCCACATTCCATGGCTCCGATGGGAAAGCAGGCATTTCCAGTGCCACTGACATCGCAGACACCAAAGCGCGAAAACAGAGTAATTTATCAAAGACTACATTTGAGTTTCAACCGTCTGTTAGGGATTCTGGGTGCTGTTACCAGACCTAGAAGCTGTTTTGTTCTGGGCTTATATTAAAAATGCATGAGCCTCAGGTCAGGCCTCTTGTGCAGCAGGCGAATCACACTCGGTTCAGCCCTCCCGTCCTCCCCTGTGGCACCCAGAGCCAGTCTCGTTGACCAAGCCCTCTCTCCTTAGCAGCTCCTAAATTCATTCCCCTCCATCCACCCCATGGCACAGCACCAGCTGGAGCCTCCCTAGCTCTCTCCTGTGAATTTGAGATGTTCTGTGAGCTCTTGGAGAGCAGAGACTTGGTCCTATTGCTCTCTGAATCCCCAGCACTCTGCAAGGGGTCTGCATGTAGTCGGTGCCCCGTAAACACCAGTTCAATGAATAAGTGGTTTCCCTGCCTCCATCTGCTTCACCATCTGGACATGGAGTGCTGTTGTCCTAATTGATAGGGCCACCTGGTGAAGGAGATGTTAATATCCATTTTACAGCAGAGGAAACCCAGACTCCAGGAGGTGAGGCCTGAGGTCACAGATGTGAGGTCATGCCGTGGAAGAATCAGGACATGACTGGGTCTTTCTGGTGCCACGTTCAGCCTTTTTTCACTACACACTTTGGCCTATAGCAGAGATCCTTAATTCAGGCCAGGGGTTCCGTGGTTGAGCATCAGGAAGCCAGTGAGCACTCCAGATCCCATGCAAAATGTGGGTACGTGTGCACATGTCTGCAGAAGAGAGATTGCAGCTTTCATCAGATTTTCAAAGCTATCTGGAACCAAAATCATTAAGAGTAACTGGCCTGGGGATATTTTCTTTCTTTCTTTTTCTTTTGACTGACACAAATGCTGACACACTACTGCCCCGCACCAAATCATCTTAACAGTGGGTTTCACACAGAGCAGGGGCCTCTCTCTTCCTGGGGCAACACCCCAGCCAACCGTCGTTGGCATCCGCTGCCAGTCCAAACAGCGTCGGCTGCCTCCGTCACACTCCTGAAGAATCTGAATATTAGAGGGAATTGAGGATGCAATGAGGTAAATGTCCAGACAAGATAAATACAGACAGTAATATAATCCTTACGTGAAGAATAAAGCTACTGTTGGAATCTCCATGCTAAAAAAATTTACCGAATTACGGGGGCACGCCCAGTTGGAATTCTGGTTTTCAGTCTCTTTGCTTGTCAAACTTAATATCAAGGAAAATAAGCTAATTTGATTTGGCAAAGGCTCATGCAATATGGAATTGATATCTGTGGCAGTGACCTTTGATGTTCTGTATAAACAGTGTTTTCTCTGCTGTGGAAGCGAGAGTTGAATAATAAACAGCGTCTTCCCTTCTCCACTCACCACCTCCCCCCCATTGCCAGTACACACCCCTCCCGAAAAGGAAGAAAGTAAGACTTGTCTATGGCTCACAGAACTCATGGAGGCAATGTGTGTTGGCTAATTTCTCAACCTCAGCACTGACATTTGGGGCTGGATAATTCTTCGTTGGTGGGAGGAGGGTGCTGTCCTGGGCATTGTAGGATGTTTAGCAGCAGCCCTGGCCTCTACCCAGTAAATGCTAGTAGTCCACCTCACTCCATGTGTGACAACCAGAAATGTGTCCAGACATTGCCAAAGGTCCCTTAGGGGGGTAGGATCGCCCCGACTTGAGAACCACTGCCATAAAGGTAGGAAAGAAGATTGTTAAAGGAAAGTTCTTCCTTTTCTCTGATTTTCAGGCACTAGCTGCCTTGATCAGGGCCCTCTGTCTTGAGGCTCTGACCTATCATCCCACAGCTCCTAGGAGTCCCCAGGAAAGGACCTTTGGTGTGTCAGCTCTTGCACTCCTCTTTGCTTCCAGGGGCTTCGGCCTGTCTTCCACACATCTGCCTGGAAAAGTCAAGCTCTCGATTGTCTCTGACTACTTCAACACTTGTTGCATCTGAGCTCATGGTGGCCTCTCTGCCTCGACAGATTTCCAAAGTTCAGGAATTGCATGGTCCCTGGGCACACACTTCATGCTCTCTCCTCTGTGTTCCATGGCATTTGGTGAAGTATCATGCTAAAGAGTGTTTTCCTGGAGTCAGGCGGGTTCAAGTCAATGATGTTCTGGAGATGGCTTGCACCAGCTCGTGAGAACTGGTTGTTAAATCTTCAGGAATTCCGTGAGCCATGTGCAGTCACATTGGTAGCTTGACATTACCCATGATGAGAGTATTTACACCATGGTAATTGGCAAATCCCACAAATCAGAGCTCTCCTGTCCCCTTACCTACATCCCCTAGATAGTTATTGTTTACTAGCACACCACTGGTTTGAGTCCAGGCTTGAAAGTAGGGTGGCAGATGCTGCTGACTGCTCACCTAATATCCATTCTCCCCCTTGTTTCTTACTCAAGGAATTCCAGTTTTGTTTAGCCTGGCAATGAGTTCATTTATACAACTACATTTCCTGCCTCTCTTGCAGTTAAGACTGCTCCAATGACATGGCTCTGGCCAAAGGCGTATAGATGGAGTTTACTGGTAGGACTTCCCAGAAACTCTTTAAAAGAGGGCAGACTAACTGACCTGTGAGTTCTACTCTCTGTCCTTTCCCTACTTCCTGTTTAGATCATAGATGCTAGGCTGGGTGTGGATCCAACATCTCACAGCCACAAGGTGACAAGCGAGAGGATGAAGGTCACGCACTGAGAATGGCTGACCTGAAAGACAGGAGGTTCCTGGTCTCTGATGGCATCACGGAGTCCATGCACTGGCCCTGGACTCCCTCCCCAGGCTGCTTACTGGGGGGCTTCAGTCATATGCCACTGAATGCAAGCCCTAAGCAGGAGCCTAGGCAAGTCAGGCTAATCTTAATTAGCTCCAGTTTCCTTACCTACAAAATAGAAATAAGAAGAAGAACCTAAGTCATGGGATTGCTCGGAAGGCTAAATGAGATAACACATGTAGAGAGCCCAGCCCAGTCCTGGCACAGGGGAAGCACTAGTGAGTGTGAGCTGCTGTTATTGTTGTCTCCATGGCTGCATGTACCAGCCCGGCGGTTGTCACCTGCTTGAGTGTCTGCCCTGCCTCTAGCCTTTGTCTCTTCAAACATAAGGGCCCTGTCTCCTCCACTCTCCATCCTCAGGTTCCAGTACGTGGTTCAACAATCATGAATTGAATTCAGTTGGTGTTAAAGGGCAGGCTAGAGATTTGAGTTATGCTCAAACAAAAGATAATTAATGTATTTTTCATTGTTTGAGTATAACCCATATCTCTAGCCTGCCCTTTGGCACCAACTGAATTCAATTCATGATTATTGAACACAATGTTGTATTATTAACACAATGAACAACACAAAAATGAATGAAACGTTTATGTCTCCACCCTACTCTAAGGAAATCGTAGTCAAGTTGGGAACATCAGAAAAGTCCCTGCATGGCTGTGATGCAAGGAGGAGAAGCATGAGAGTTCTCAGCCCAGGATGAACCAAAGTGCTGCAGGTGGACGATGGGAGCGCAGGGAGATAGACAGAAGGCTTCATGGGAGAGAGGCATTTGGCACAGGCTTTGGGGGACAGTGGGTTAGGGTTTCTATTAAGAAGACATCGTGGGCATCACAGACCAATACAGATAAGGGCAGTGCAGTGGGAAATCTTGGCTCTTGACCTGGGAATAGGGCCAGGTGCAAGGTTGGAAAACTGAAGCATCTCCTGGAAGCTTTGACTGCCAGGCTGAGGCATTTACCTCTCTCTCTGGTCAGTGGGGAGCCCCTGAAGGTGTAAGAGCTGGGAGTGACATCAGAATTGGGATTTAGGTAGATTAATCCAGCAGCCAAATGGACATTGGTTGGAAAGGGAGACAGGGAGGTCGGAAACCAATGAGCAGGTTATTAAATACAGTAAAGAGGCATATATTCTCCTCGTGCTGTGAGCTGTTCCTTCACAGCACATGAAACCATTGTAATTTATATTTCTTTGAGCAATCATTTAATTAATGTCTATCTTCCTTGTAGACCAGAAGCCCCATGGAAGCAAGGCCTGAGTCTGTCTTAGAGACAGCTATGGATCCTCAGCACCTATGAGTGAATAGCTGTTGAATAATGAAGTAAATCAGAGGAGACTGTGGTCAGACTCCTGTCTTCCACAGCACTGAGATTGGTCTGTCAGCCTCGGGAAATGTAGCCAGACACCAAGAAGGCCAGTGGTGCTTGGTCCTGGAGGAATGGTGAAGAACTCTTAGCTGGAGCCAGGCACCCTGGAGATTTCAACTCCGCGGCAACCTGGGAAGTCACTTCCCCTCTCCAGGCTCCTCTCTAAAATGAAATTGAGATTCACAACCTTGAAAGTCTCCTAGATCCCTGAGCATCTCGGTGAGAAGGGAGGAGAGAGTTTACTGGGCACATGTTACATACCAAGACACTGAGCCTGGGGCTTCCCTGCGTTATCTCATTTCATCCTCAGAAGACTCTGGAGACTGGGAAACACATGCCGGGAACTCAGAAGGCAGCCAGACTACCCTGCTTCTTCTGCTGAGTCACTCAGGCCTGGGGAGCCGTCTAGGCTGCACATTTTCATGTCTGGGTGTCCTTGGGCAAGTGGCTTAGCTTTTCTATGCCTAAGTTTCCCCATTTGTAAAAATGCCCCCAAATTATTACTTATCTCACAAAGGAATTGAAAGAACTAAATGAAATAACGCATTTAACTGATGTATGGTCCCTCTGCCTGGTCCTTGGAGGTCAATGACGTCAGCTCTTAATACAGTGATATAGCCAGTGGAAATTCGAAGCCATTTCCAAGAATTCTGTGGATCCGTAGGGGACTCAGAATCTCATGATCACCTCCCTGTAACTAGATGCTACCATTTCCTGGATATAATTTTTTAAATCATTTCACTTTTTTTTTGTTGTTGTTGAGGAAGATCGTCCCTGAGCTAACATCTGTGCCAGTCTTCCTCTATTTTGTATGTGGGTCACTACCTGCTGATGAGTGATGTAGGTCCACGCCAGGGTCCAAACCCACAACCCTTGGCCAGTGATGCGGAGTGTGCTGAACTTAACCACTACACCTTGGGGCTGGCCCCTCACTTCACTTTTTAAAACTTAAATAAATCTGTTTCAAAAGGACTTCAGATGGCTACTGCAATGGAATGTAGTGCCATTTGGGTTAAGAAGAAAGTAACTAAAAAAATACATACAATAAAGATTGAACAAAAGTGGCATTCTAGCTAGATCCGGCTGCTGCAGAAGGCTGTGTTCCTGTCCCCTTGTTAAAAATGGGGGTCTGCAAGTGTCAGGGAGGGTTCAAGGGCAGGAGCATCAGATTTAAAGAGAATTGAGAAGAGAATAACGTCTTCATTTTGTGACCCAATATCATCTAATACTATGCTAAATCCTGCCTAAAATCAGCCACCACCACCCGCTCCTGCAGTTTGGGAAATACCGAACCATGCTTTCCCGTGTCTGGCGGCTTCTCAGACGCAAGGCCATTTCCCAGGTAATCTGTACAGATGCATGCAGTCAGGCAAAGATAGGGAGCACACACTTCTTTACTCTTCCCCTTTCCTCCTTCTCTCCAAACTTTCTTGATCTGCCACATTATTGTGGGAGCAAGAAAAGCAACCTACTCCTTTAATCTGCTGCATCATGGAGGAATATTTTTTAAATCCTATAGTTTTCTTTTCATCTCTATTATCCATTTAAACTACTTAATTTGCCGAGTTCCTGTGAGCCGCCTATTGATAATTAATAGATTGTTCCTTCCTTTCCAATTTCCTCCATTAGTTATCCCAGGAAGTTTATTTGTGCTTTGCATGTAACCCAATAGGTCGGAGAGTGCTCTGCTAGTTTGTAGGCCTGTGTAAAGTAATACTGTCCAGAAGCGCAGAGGCGAGGCCAGCAGGCCGTCTGACCAGGAAGCTATCCGGTTGCACCCTGGCAGGCTCCTCTTCATTGAAACGACCTGTAGAGGGAACGAGGACTTCCCCTTGTTCTGATGGCTTTGAGTGGCCATCTGGGGAGATCACTGATGCCAGGCCTGACTCCTCCTTCTAGACCGCAACCCCACCTCCCCAACCTGGGGCTTTTACAAGGTGGGGGTGGGGAGGTCTCCCTGCTAAGAACATCCTGTTAAGACATTTCAGTTTCTTAGCTTTGTCCAGGTTCCCTTGGTTTTTTTTTTTCTGTTAATTTTTTTCTCTTCTTCTTCTGGGTTTATTAAGACAAGAAACATTAACTGTAAAAAAGTGTCTCTAGGTAGGATTTTTTTTTTAAATTTTTTATTGAGGTCATATTGTCTTATAACATTGTATAAATATTAAGTGTACATTATTATATTTCAGATTCTGTATAGACTACATCATGTTCACCACCAATAGTCTAGTTTTTATCTGTCACCGTACATATGTGCCCCTTTACCCCTTTCTTCCTCCCCCAACCCCCTTCCCCGCTGGTAACCACCAATTTGTTCTCCTTATCTATGTGTTTGTTTATCTTCCACATATGAATGAAATCATATGGTATTTGTCTTTGACTTATTTCACTTCGCATAATATCCTCATGATCCATCAACGTTGTTGCAAATGGCACAATTTTGTTTTTTTATGGCTGAGTAGTATTCTATCGTGTGTGTATATATATGCCACATCTTCTTTATCCATCCTTCCCTTTTTTTTTTTTAAATGCTGTTTTTTGTTTTGTTTTTTTTTTGTGAGGAAGGTCAGCCCTGAGCTAATATCTGTGCTAATCCTCCTCTTTTTGCTGAGGAAGACCGGCTCTGAGCTAACATCTATTGCCAATCCTCCTCCTTTTTTTCCCCCAAAGCCCCAATAGATAGTTGTATGTCATACTTGCACATTCTTCTAGTTGCTGTATGTGGGACGCGGCCTCAGCATGACCAGAGAAGCGGTGTGTCGGTGCACGCCCGGGATCTGAACCCGGGCGGCCAGGAGCAAAGCGCATGCACGTAACTGCTAAGCCATGGGGCCGGCCCCTATCCATTCATCCCTTGATGAGCACTTGGGTTGCTTCCATGTCTTGACTCTTGTGAATAATGCTGCAGTGAACACACGTGTGCACGTATCTTCTCAAATTAGTGTTTTTGTGTTCTTTGGATAAATACCCAGCAGTGGAATAGCTGGATCATATGGTATTTCTATTTTTAATTTTTTGAGGAATCTCCATACTGTTTTCCATAGTGGCTGTACCAGTTTTCATTCCCACCAGCCGTGTATGAGAGTTCTCTTTTCTCCACACCCTCTCTAACACTTGTTATTTTTTGTCTTGGTAATTATAGCCATTCTGACAGGTGTAAGGTTATATCTCATTGTAGTTTTGATTTGCATTTCCCAATAATTAGTGATGTTGAGCATCTTTTCCTGTGTCTGTTGACCATCTGAATAACTTCTTTGGAAAAACATCTGTTCATATCCTCTGCCCATTTTTTGATTGGGTTCATTTTTTGTTGTTGAGTTGTGAGTTCTTCATATATTTTGGAAATTAACCCCTTGTTAGATATATGATTTGCAAATATTTTCTCCCAGTTGGTGGGTTGTCTGTTTGTTTTGTTGATGGTTTCTTTTGCCGTGCAGAAGGCTTTTTAGTCTGATATAGTCCTATTTGTTTATTTTTTCTTTCTGTTTCCCTTGCCTGAGTAGACATGATATTTGAAAATATATTGCCAAGACTGATGTCAAAGAGCATACTGCCTACATTTTCTTCTAGGAGTTTTATGGTTTTAGGTCTTACATTCAAGTCTTTAATTCATTTTGAGTTAATTTTTGTGTATGGTGTAAGATAATGGTCTACTTTCACTCTTTTGCACATGGCTGTCCAGTTTTCCCAATACCATTTGTTGAAGAGACTTTCCTTTCTCCATTATATGTTCTTAGTTCCTTTCTCGAAGATTAGCTATTCATAGATATGTGGTTTTATTTCTGGGCTCTCAGTTCTGCTCCATTGATTTGTGTGTCTGTTTTTTCTGCCAGTACCAGGCTGTTTTCATTACTATAGCTTTGTAGTACATTTTGAATTCAGTGAGTGTGATACCTCCAACTTTGTTCTTTTTTGTCAGGATTGCTTTGGCTATTTTGGGTCTTTTGTTGTTCTGTATAAATTTTAGGATTCTTTGCTCTATTTCCATGAAGAATGTCATTGGAATTCTGATAGGGATTGCGTTGAGTCTGTAGATTGCTTTAGGTAATATGAACATTTTAATTATGTTTATTCTTCTAATCTGTGAGCATGGAATATCTTTCTACTTCTTTATGTCTTCTTTGATTTCATTCAATAATGTCTTATAGTTTTCAGAGTACAGGTCTTTCACCTCCTTGGTTAAATTTATTCTTAGATATTCTATTCTTTTTGCTGCCATTGTAAATGGGATTGTATTCTTGATTTCTCTTTCTAGTTCGTTATTACTGTATAGAAATGCAACTGATTTTTATATGTTGAGTTTGTACCCTGCAACTTCACTGTATTTGCTGATTATTTCTCATAGTGTTTTGGTGGATTCTTTAGGATTTTCTATATATAGAATCATGTCATTCACAAATAGTGACAGTTTTACTTCTTCCTTTCCAATTTGCATCCCTTTTATTTCTTTTGCTTGCCTAATTGCTCTGGTTAAAAGTTCCAGTACTATGTTCAGTAAGAGTGGGGAGAATGGCATCCTTGAACAAGTCCTGTTCTCAGGGAATAGCTTTCAGATTTTCACTGTTGAGTATGATGTTGGCCATGGGTTTGTCATTTATGGCCTTTATTATGTTGAGGTAGTTTTATTCTACACCCATTTTACTGAGAGTTTTTATCACAAATGGATGTTCGATCTTGTCAAATGTTCTTTCTGCATCTATTGAGAAGATCATGTGATTTTTATTCTTCATTTTGCTAATGTGGTGTATCAAATTGATTGATTTGCAGATGTTGAACCATCTCTGTATCCCTGGAATAAATCCTACTTGATCATGGTGTATGATCCTTTTAATGTATTTTTGTGTTTGGTTTGCTAATATTTTGTTCAGGATTTTGCATCTATGCTCATCAGTGATGTTGGCATGTAATTTTATTTTTTTGTGTTGTCCTTGTCTGATTTTGGTATCAAGGTAATGTTGGCCTTGTAATATGAGTTTGGAAGCATCCTGTCCTCTTCAATTTTTGCAATAGTTTGAGAAGGATAGGTATTAAATCTTTTTTGAGTGTTTGGTAGAATTCACCAGAGAAGCCATCTGGTCCTGGACTTTGTTTTTTGGGAGGTTTTTGATTCCTGTTTCAATTTCTTTACTTGTGATTGGTCTTTTCAGATTCTCTGTTTCTTCTTCACTCAGTTTTGGGAGGTTGTATGATTCTAAGAATTTATTCATTTCTTCTAGGTTATCTAATTCATTGGTGTATAACTTTTCATATTACTCTCTTATAATCATTTGTATATCTGTGGTATCCTCTTTCATTTTTAATTTTATTCATTTGAGTCTTCTCTCTTTTTTTCTTAGTGAGTTTGGTTAGTGGTTTGTCAATTTTGTTTATTTTCTCAAAGAACCAGCTCTTAGTTTCATTGACCCTTTCTACTGTCTTTTTTAGTCTCTATTTCACTTATATCTGCTCTGATTTTTATTATTTCCTTCCTTCTGCTGACTTTGGGCTTTGTTGTTCTTCTTTTTCTCGTTCTTTTAGGTGTAGTGTAAGCTAGTGTATTTGAGATATTTCTTCTTTTTTGAAGTAGGACTGTATTGCTATAAAATTCCCTCTTCATACTGCTTTTACTGCATCCCATAATTTTGGTATGTTGTGTTTTCATTTTCATTTGTCTCCAGGTATTTTTTGATTTCATCCTTGATCCAATAGTTGTTTAGTAGCATGTTGTTTAGTCTCCACATGTTTGTGAATTTTCCAGCTTTTTTCTTGTAGTGATTTCTAGCTTCATGCCATTGTGGTCAGAAAAGATACTTGATATGATTTCAATCTTCTTAAATTTATTGAGGCTTGCTTTGTTTCCCAACATATGGTCTATCTTTGAGAATGTTCCATGTGCACTTGAGAAGAATGTGTATTCTGCTGTTTTGGGATGGAATGTTCTATATATAGCTATTAAGTCCATCTGGTGTAGTGTTTCATTTAAGGCCACTGTTTCCTTGATGACTTTGTGTCTGGATGATCTATCCATTGATGTAAGTGTGGTGTTGAGGTCCCCTACTATTATTGTGTTGCTTCCTTTAGGTCTATTAGTAGTTGCTTTATATACTTTGATGATCCTGTGTTAGGTGCATATATATTCACAAGTGTTATGTCCTCTTGGTGAAATGTCTCTTTTATCATTATATACTGCCCCTCTTTGTCTCTCATTGTCTTTTTTATCTTGAAGTCTGCTTTGTCTGACATAAGTATGGCAACATTTGCTTTCTTTTTCTTGCCATTTGCTTGGAGTATCGTCTTCCATCCCTTCACTCGGAGCCTATGTTTGTCTTTAGAGCTGAGTTGTATTTCCTGGAGGCAGCATATTTTTGGATCTTGTTTTTTAATCCATCCAGCCACTCTGTGTCTTTTGATTGGTGAATTCAATCCATTTACATTTAGAATGATTATTTTATATGAGGGCTTAATACTGACGTTTTATCTTTTGTTTTCTGGTTGTTCTATATTTCCATTATTTCTTTTTCCTTGTATTTCCGTCTGCCATTTCAGTTTGATAGTTTTCTGTGATGCTTTTCTCAGTTTCCTCTTTACCTATGATTTGTGACTCTGCTCTGATTTTTCATTTAGTGGTTACCATGAGGTTTGTATAAAAGATCTTATAGATGAGATAGTCCTTTTTCTGAAAGCCTCTTATCTCCATTAGCCTGTTCAGGTTCTGTCCTTTTCCTCTTCTCCTTCTATGTTTTTGTTGTCACAAATTATTCTTTTTCATCTTGTGAGTTTGTGACCAAATTGAAGTGGTTATATTTATCTTTGATGTTTTCTTTCCCTTTATCCTTTATGTTATAATTAAGGGTTTACTAACCTATTCTGATATACAGCTGCAATTTTCTGATTCTGTCTGTCTATTTATCTCCTTGCTCAAAGCTTTGTGAACTTTTGCCTTTTTGTTTCAAGTAGGCGGACTCCTTTCAACATTTCTTGTAAGGCAGGTCTAGCGGAGATGAACTCCCTTAGCTTCTGTTTGTATGGGAAAGCTTTTATTTCTCTGTCTTTATTATATCTGAAGGATAATTTCACTGGATAGAGTATTCTTGGCTAATAGTTTTTGTCTTTCAGTATTTTAAATATATCCTTCTGCTCTCTCCTAGCCTGTAGGGTTTCTGCTGAGAAATCTACTCAAAGCCTGATGGGGGCTCCTTTATAGGTTATTTTCTTCTCTCTTGCTGCCCTTAATATTTTTTCTTTGTCATTGATTTTTGACAGTTTTAATATTATATGCCTTGGAGAGAATCCTTTTTCATTGAGGTAATTATGAGTTCTATTAGCTTCATGTACTTGCATGTCCAGTTCCTTCCCCAGGTTTAGGAAGTTCTCAGCTATTATTTCTTTGATTAAGCTCTCCGCTCTTTTCTCTCTCTCTTCTCCTTCTGGGATACCTATAATCTTTGTGTTACTCTTCCTAATTGAGTCCAAAATTTCTCAAAGAATTTCTTCATTTTTTAAAAATCTTTTTTCTCCTCCACCTGAATCATTTCTAGGTTTCTATCTTCGAGCTCAGTAATTCTCTCATCTGTATGGTCTTCTCTATTTCTAATGCTTTCTACATTATTTTTCATCTCATTAATTGTGTTCTTCTTCTCCAGAATTTCTGCTTGGTTTTTTTTTTTTAAGAGTTTCAATATCTTGGATGAAGTATTCCTTCTGTTTATTAATTTTATTCCTGAGCTCACTGAACTGTCTTTCTTAGTTTTCTTGTAACTTGTTGAGTTTCTTTATGAGAGCTATTTTGAATTCTCTGTCAGTTAGATTACAATCTTCTGTAACTTCGAGTTTGGTTTCTGCAGAGTTGTCATTCTCCTGTTCTCTTGTGTGACTGTAGTTCTTCATGATATTTGATGAATTGATCCTCTGCCTGTGCATTTGTAGTAGTAATCACCTTTCTTATTTGGGTATGGCTTTGGTTACTTTGGTTCTGAGCTGCTTCCGATTGTATTTGAAAGCCTGCACTTTCCACCCTTCACTGTCTTTGCTAGCGGGGTCATCAGTGCCCTTCTTGTGCCACTTGTGCCCCTGAGGTTGCTGCTGCCTTGCTCCTTTTGATATCACTGCAGTCTCAGGTGTTGACACTGGGGTCACCAAGCTGTTAGCACTTCTTCTGCTTCCAGGGTCACCTGGGCCTCATGTTCCTCCACTGGCCCTCTGTGGGCTCTCCATGGGCTCAGATGCTGCTGCCCCATGCACAACCTATGCTGCTGCTCCCAGGTTGTCTGGAGTTGCTGGTTTCACTGTTGCCAGGGGTGCTGGATTCATGAGTGTTGCTGTTGCTGCCAGTGGCCCAGAGACCCAAGGACTTTTACGCAGCCCCTGCTTATGCACCAAGGAGCTGGTGTTGGGGTGCTGCCACTGGGGGCTAGGTCACTGGTTCTTCTGTCACTCCTGAAGCCTCTGATCACAGGTTCCACCTGCCACCACTGTGGGTGAGCAGGGTCTAAGCCGGGAGAGGTTGTTGTTGCTGCTTGTTAGTGCCACCTCTGGTCTCTGGCACTAGCTGGTGTGTTTTGAAAACCTAGGTCAGGGTGCCCACCCCAGCCAGGAAAATCTGACTTTTGTATACTGTCCCCACTGTTGGAAAGACCTGGCCACTGCTGGGGGAGGGGGTGGGGGGGCATACATGCTAGATCCTTTGGGAGATGGCCAGAGAGACAACCACACTTGTTTTTTCTGCTGTCACCATGTCTGCTCACAGTCTCACGGGCTCTGGTGTCTGCTGTTTCTATTCCTGCAGTGACAACTTGCAGGCATGCATGCCAATGTGAGGATTGGTGCCCTGGATCACTGTTGCCTGGGGAGAGAGAGGGGCTGCTCCCCTAGTTCCACTGAATCCTGGGAGTCCAGTCCACCCACCTTCAGATGTATGGATGCGTGGATCTCTTAGGCATCGTGTTGTGCTGTATAGTGAATCCTCTGTTGGTCAATGGATGTCCGATTGGTTGTAACTTAGAGGGGAGAGACACAGGGAAGAAGTCCCTCTGCTGTGATGCTGACATCACTCCTCCAGGTGGGATTTTGATTTGTGCCTGGATCAGTACCAGAAGTTGCAGGTGATTACCTACAGACTGTTGTTATTTGTCTAGCAGTTTAAAACAACTGAATTAGTGAAAATCTGGAGATTGGATTTGGAACCAATAATTTGGAAAATTTCTGAAAGTTTGGAGCCAAATTTTCTAATTTTGGGCTTCTGCTGAGAACTTTGAAAAGACTTGATCCACTTTCCTACAGGGTAATAAGTGGAGAGCTAAGAAGAAGAGCCTCATGTTGCCTGTTGTCCATTCTCCTGTTGATTACAGCCTCCCAAAATGGGCAGCATAGGACAATGGTCTTGTACCTGAAACAAGTCACATGTGCATACGACCTTCGGGGTCCCGGTAAGTGACTGGGTTTTAAACATCTGGTTTATACAGCCCAAACTGAAGAGGCATCACTCTTCCAGGGAACTTTGGATTTGGTCAGATAATTGTCAGATTTCTACTTGAGTTCATTTCATTTCATAGTGATGTAATCATAGTGCTCAATCCCTAGCCTGACGGAAAGGAAATTCCTGGCCTTCTTGTCCATTCACTTTATGGACTTAGTGAGAAGTCATTCTCCAACAGGACTTCTGCCTTAGTATAGGAATCTGAAAATGAGTTACTTTTTGCCTGCCTCCCCCAGTGGAACGTGAGTGCTGTGAGGATGGGACAGGAGCTTGTCTGTAGGAACCACTGCTAAAGCCTAGCATCTAGCACAGTGCCTGGCTCATCAAAGAATGAAGGAGGGAAGGCTTAAATGAATGAATGGCATAATCTCTGCCCTCAAAGAGCTCATCATATGTAACATATCATCGTAATGCCCTGCAGTAAGGGTTATGGAAAGGGAAGAACAAGAGACTGTAGCAATTAAGGGAAGGGGTACCTAGCCCAGTGGGAAAGATCAGAAGAGGCTTTGAGGAGGAAGCAGTAGTGTATGAGCAGGGACTTGAAGGGTCAGTATGGTTGGTCAACCAAAAACAAAGGGACAGGTATTGAGAGGTGGAGGGAACAGTATGCACAGAGGTAGGAGAGCAAGACATGCATGCAGCTACAACATGGGTGTGGCTCCCTCACTTTTCTGTGGGCTCCATCTTGTTCACCCTGTATCCCCAGAATCTAGAATGGTGATTGGCACAGAATAAACATTGACTAAGTGTTTTTTAAATGAATACATGAAGTAATGACACTTTAGCTATGACTTTGATGTGGAGTTGAATCAAGCTTGAATGTGTTTGCATGCTGAGGCTGAGGATGGAGAATAAAGGATAGATCTGAGGGTTGCTTGGAATCAGTAGTGATAGTAAAGGTGGGTGGGTTGGGTAACTATGTGCTGCCAGGCTCTGGCTTTATCCTGTCCTGAGGATCACGGAGACTCTGTCATGAGGATCCCAAACCCAGCCCTTGGGATCTTCCGGTTCAATCTCATAAACACTCCACGTCCTCAGGCATTTTTCAGCTGGGCAATACGTTCTGGGCCATTTGCATTAAAAAGATGATTTCAGACTTTCCCTGATTGAAGCCTATCAGCCCAACTTTAGATGTTGGGGGCAAAGGAGGTCAATTGGCATCTGTCATCTTACTATGTTCCACTTAGGGGCAAAGATTTTATTGATTCTGTTCAGTGCTTGGGGTTGGGGGTAGGAAGGGGAGGACAGAAAACATTCTTTCCTCTACTGAAATACTTGAATACATGTCTCATTTACTCAGTGAGATCTGTGGGCCATGTAGTGTCCCCAAGTGCTTTTCATGCATTGTCACATGTATCACGTTTCTGTGAGGCGAGTGCTATGCACATCAACCCCTCTTTACGCCATGAGCTGAGATCTGAGCCTTGAGCCTGCCTCTACCGCTGGTGATGATGTCACTGTACTGTGATGTACTGTGATGTACCCTATAAACCAACCCTACGACCACCCATAGGCTCCCACTGCTTCTGAGGCCCCAACTAGCGCAGAGAGAAGAGGCGCTTCCAGAGAAGCAACCTTCCCTATCTCCCTTCATCGTAAGCCCACCCTTCCCTGAGAAACTTTGTCTTAGGTCAGTGTCTTAGAAGCAGAGCCTGAGATGGGGCTACCTGTGCAAGTGATTGATTGAGGGAGTGTTCTCCCCTGAAACCTGGAAGGGAGCAAGGGAAGCAGGATAGGGCAAGGAAAGAAGATCAGCGCAGCTATGGTTTCTGGAGAAGTCCAGCTGCGTCTAGATCCCATGAGGAGCTCTGGAGCATGAATTGCACCACAAAGGTCATCCTGCCCAAAGGCAAGGGGACAGGGCTGTAAGGCTCCCTCACCAGTCATGGCCAAGGGTGGACACAAGGCCGTGGGGGAAAGGGGTCTGTGGGGTGAGCCTCTGAGGCAGCTCTAGTCAGCCCAGGGTGCAGCGGTCCGCAGGGGCATCCAGGTGGGGCACCCACAGTATTTGCTGTGCACATGTTTACAATCAACCAAAGGCAGATAGTTCAGAGGTTACCATCTTAGTAAACAGACGCAGCTCCTCCACACGCAGTGAGGTGACCTCAAGCATGTCACTTCACCTCACAGAGCCTTGGTTTCCTCTTCTGTAGAATGGACATAAGGTTGGTTTTTATCTTCTAAGATTGTTGTGCGGATTTAACAAGACAATGCCAGGGAAAGGGCTTAGCATAAAGCCTGCTCCTGAGTAAGTCCTCATGTTGGCTATTTTGTAGTTGTTGCTGCTGCTCCTGTCCTAACAGGCCCAAAGCTGGAAAAGTTTCTGCCCAATTGGTGTTCTGATCTTTTGGTGAAAGATGGCTTATTCCTCTGAAGCACTAAGGGATGTTTCCTTACAAGGCAACAGTAAGAAATACATACGTATATGTACAGTGTGCATATTTTCAAGTGGAGCCTCATTACAAATCCAGTTGGCATTTGGCAGGTCATGACTCAGCCTTGGGGTCCGAAGCCTCCTGAGAACTGCTTGGAAAGGAATGAGTCTGAACAGCCTTCGCCAAGGAAGTGTGTCAACAGTCAGCACCTTATTTTCCATGTGAACACCATGCAAACACACAGCTGTAAATTGCCAGCAAATTACTCTGCTGTCAGTTGCCAGAATAATTTTAGGATAAGCCTCCCTCCCTAAATCTTAGCAAGCTTTTGATATGAAACATAAAGGTCATTATTACTAAATTAAAAATTATTAAATTTAAAAAAAGGAAATCCTCATTCTAGAAGGACCTAGTCCACTATATCTTTATTGGTTATTCTTCCAAATGGAGCATCTGTTCCCACTCTTTCAAATCAACCCAGGATCTGCAAATGGGTCAAACTCAGAATTTTCTATGTAACCTTATGGAGTCCTATTGGGCAAAGGAGAGTTTATTAAGTCCAGTGTCTGGCTTAACTTCTTGGGTCCCCACTTTCGTAGGGACTATTTGCTCACAGAAACCAACACAGTTGTCTTGGCTTGCCCTGCCCTCCAACAATGCTTAGTGGGCTTCAGTCTCACTAGGAGAAGCCAGTGGGTTACCGTACTGGCCGAAGAAGGAAGACTTCAGGCTAAAGAGTGTGTTAACTTTGCTGCTTTCTATTGCATTCTTTGCAATTGTAGGAAAAAAGAGAAGTTCTAGAAAATACTAACTAAAAAGTAGAAATTGCAATTTTTAAAAATGCAAGTTAATCTGTGGTGGTAGAAAGCAGATAGTGATTGTGTGTGAATGAGGAAAGGAAAGGGATGGATTATAAAGGGACATGAGGAAGATTTTGGGGGTCAGGGATATGTTCATTATTTTGATATCGATGGTTTCACAGGTATATACATATGTCAAAACTCATCAAATTGTACTTTTAAAATATGTGTAATTTATTAGCTGTTTATTATGCCTCAATAGAGTTGGAAAAAACAAAATGAATTACTTTCTTTGTTTTTTAATAATATATTTTTTAAATGAGACCATTTCAATGTTCCCAGCTTAAAATGTAGGAACACGAGATGAGTCTTCAGCCGAGAAAAAAAGATAGCTAGGCATTATGGTTAAAACCTGTATGCCTCTGGAAGCAACCAAGATGTCCTGGAGTAGATGAGTAGATAAATAAACTGTGGTACATCCAGACAAAGAAACATTATTCAGCACTAAAAGGAAATGAGTTATGAAGCCATGAAGAGACATGGAGGAAACTTCAATGCATATTACAAAGTGAAAGAAGCCAGTCTGAAAAGGCTACATACTGTGTGAGTCCAACCATATGACCTTCTGGAAAAGACAAAACTACGGAGGCGATGGAAAGATCAGTGGAGTGGTTACCAGGGATTGAGGAGAGGAAAGGATGAAGAGGCAGAGCACAGAGCAATTTTAGGGCAGTAAAACTACTCCGTATGACATTATAATGGTGGAAACATGTCAGTGTACACTTGTTCAAACCCGCAGAATGTACAACAAGGAGTGACCCTTAAAGTAGTTTATGGACCCCGGGTGATAACGATGTGTCAGTGTAGCTTCATTGATTTTAGCAAATGTACCACCTTGGTGGGGCTGTTGATAACAGGAGAGGCTGTGCATGGGTGGGGACAGGGCGCATATGGGAACTCGCTGTACCTTCTTCTCAATTTTGCCATGAGACTAAAACTGCTCTAAAAAATAAAATCTTAACACAAAACCAACAAACCAAACAAAAAAATCCTTGTGTGCCTCAACACTTCCAGCACTGGGGGTTCTTACGTATCTGTGCACCCCTGGACATTGAGTATGTGGGCAGTGTTCTGGAAAGCTGATAATTTTCCAACTCAGCCGGAAGTTGAAGGGAAACATGTTGGGTTCTCCCAAAACCCCTTTAGCTCTCACTAGGTGGCTGGTCCGAGGATTGGGTCAGACAGCGAGTATTTCAGTGCAGATACGCTCCAGAGCCACAACCAGAGATGGAGGTGGCCTCTAGACTCCTGTCTTCTCCCTGTGGCCAATGGTGTCAGCATTCCTACATCCTGGCCTGTGTCCCCCTTTCTAACTTTATGCTACAAATGTGTGACACACACACACACTGATATATATACACAATTATGAGGTTTTATTAAAAACAAAAGCTTGCTATCATCCATCCATCCATCCATCCATCCATCCATCCATCCATCCATCCATCACTTATCCAAGAACTCTTTGCTGAGCATCTATTCCAGGTAAAGTGCAAGGAACTCTGTGGGTAATCAAAACAGACACAGTGCCTGCCCTCAGGGACCTCACATTCTAAAAGGATAGACACAGTAATCAAACAACCAAAAACTAAAGGTAAAACTACAACTGAGGAAGTGCTATAAAGTGGAGATAAACGTTAAGAGCAAATAACAGGGAGATTTCTGTTATTCATAAAGGCAAGGAAGGAAGGCTTGCCTGCATAAGTGGCAAGTGAGGTGATTTGAAAGAAGTATAGGAGTTAGCCAGGTAAAGAAGGTTTGTGGGAGTATTTCAGGCAGAAGAAATAGTATGTGGAAAGGCCGTGTGGTTGGAGGAAGCATGGCAGGATCAAAGAACTGACTGAAGGCATCTGTGGCTGGAGCTCAGAAAGCAAGGGGGAGAGAAGCCAGTGAGATAACTGGAGGCTAGAAGGCACATGACTTTATAGGCCATGGCAAGCAAATGTCTGCTATCAATTCCCCCAGAAAACCATTCCTCAAACCCCCAAACAAAACAAAAAGCACATTGATCAAGCAAAGCTAAATTTACTAGATCTACTGCGATCAAGGAGAATACAACTTTGACAGAGTTTTAGTAATGTCTCAGAGGTGGAGGTCAGGGGAGGCTATTTATAGTTTTAGAAGCTGGGCTTGATGATTTTAAGGCTGGTTTTACCAGGCAGAGAATTAGTGGGGATTATACAGAGTTTATGACATGGATTTGTTTATGCCTCGGATTTGTGAACACAGTGAAAAGAGGGTCTTAAGTGAGTCTTGCTGTTAATCTTCGTACATAAGCTATCTCAGTTGGTTCACAGACTCATCTTCCAGTAGCAGGTCTTTCGTACAGCACACAGCTGAGTTATCTTTGTTTATTCTCAGTATTGCTTAAAAATGGACAGGAAAGCATGCCTGGACTTAGTATTGTTTAATGCAGGGACAGGGAATCATGTGGCCTTCAGTTCTGAGGTTTGACGTTATCCTAAGTGCAATGGAAACTCATGAATGGGTTTTATATTCCCTCTGACCTACCAACTTCGCCGTGGGGTGATGGAAAGAGTACGGACAAGCCACCATCACTATGTCACTCAGCCAAGTCACTCCCTCCTTGTGGAACTCAGTGTTCTCTTCTGTCCAGTGGGAGCATAGGGAGAGATGACTCAGAAGGCTGTTGTCAAAGTTGATGTTTTCATCAGCATGTGTCCCTCTGTGTTAGGAATGGTTGAGAAGAGGCACTTGGGAGCAAAACTAACCTGGATTCCTTGCCCAGCTCTGCCGCTTACCGTTTCTGACCCTCACCTGTTCTATAACCTCTAAGCAGTTTTCTCATCTGTAAAGTAAGGGTAGTAATGGTATGGACTTGATTAGGGTAGTGCTGTGGATGGACATTCTTAGTACCACTTGGCATGTGACAAGTGCTTAAGGGTTAGTTACTATGGTTGCTTTCACATTTAACCACAGAGCTGAAAAGTTCTGGAGACAGAAGCCCCTGTGTTCATGCCATGACCCTCTAAAGGGCCAATCCAATTTGCTGAGGACTCTCGTCATCCACGTCACTGCTATCTTTCTGCTCTCGTGTCTCCATTACTGTGTTTGACCCATAGCATTGCCTCCTACTGCTCTATCTAGGACCTGGACTATCTTCGCATTCCTTCTGGGAGTGTGTCCCAACTGTCTTCTTGTGCCAGTCTCTCCTCTAGGTCAAGGCTGCAAGCAACTTGAGGCAGGGCACACACTTCCAGGGCTTCTGTTCTCCACCCAGTAAGAGCTCGAGGACTCTTTCATTCCACTGACACGTGCCAAGACCCACCCGGGGCCAGGGCTGGCTGCTGTGCATATAGGAACAAGGCAGACACAGAACTCCTGGGGGACCCCAGATTGGAGGGAAAGAGCCCAGATAATAGTCTGTGGGGGTAAAGCACTTACCAACAGATGGATGTTTAAGGTGCAGACTAGGGAGTCGTTAATTCTAGCCTGGGGCATTAGAGAAAGCTTCTCAGAAGAGTTGATGCCTGTATGGTGTGTATCAGAACATACTTATGCATTATTTTTTAATAAGTAAAATGTGCAAATAGAAAAAATTGAAACAGTTCCAAAAATAGTTTAGAGTGAAAGTGAGTCTTCCTCCCACTCCCCCAGTTTCCTCTCAGAGGCCCCATCGTTTTTAGGTTCTGCCTGGATATATAAGCACAGATATGGCATATTTAACATCCCACGGCACACCATACCTGGTTCTACTCAATTCTACAGCTTGAGGATCATTTTATATCAGTATGTGTTGATCTCCTTTATTGTTATTATTATAATTAATTGTATATAATCAGCCCCTTATTGATAGATGGCTGTTCTCCCCCAACTTTTGGGGGAATTTTCTTGCTATAACTGATAAGGCTTCACTGAATATCTTTGTAAAATCTCTTTGAGCACTTGTGTGAGGAGTGCATAGTAAATATGTAGCAAATTCCAGAAGTGGAATTCCTGGGTCAAAGTGCATATGCATGGCCAATTTTGATGGATATTTTCAAGTTGCCTTTCCAAGAGGGTATGTCCACGTGCGACTTTCACCAACAGCGAGTGAGAGTTGAGCAGGGCTTTGGGGGGTTCCTAGCAGGTTTTCAGGTAGCGCAGGTGGGAGAGGGCAGGATGGGAGAGGAGAGGAGCCCAGGTGGGAGTATATGGCGGTGTCCCGGGCATGGAGGGTGGAGAACACGGCGTGTGGAGGGGACGGAGAGGAATGTAAAGAGAGTTCAGGGCAAGAAGGCAGGAGCAAGACAAGAGGACTGAGCAGCCTGCGCCAGGCCAGGAGAGCCCTGAACATCATGCTTCACTGTTGGAATGTTCCTTGGAGGCAATTGGGAGGCTGAGGGAGGTTTTAGGAAAAGTTATGTGATCAGATTTACCTTTAAGAAGGATGGTTCCAGCAGAGTGGGGAAAGGGTCAGAGAGCCAATCTCTATTGGGCGAGGGGATGTTGCAACGGTGCTGAAGAAAAGTGATGACACCGGAATTAAGGCAGAGGGCTCGAGAATCCAGAAGAGAGAATGATTTGAGAGCTGTTTAAGAAGATTGGACAGACAATAATTTGTCTAATACTTTGAGATTCATTATTTCATTCGAGTTCATTTAAAAAACCTTTGAAACATTAAAAAATTATCTTCGTGTTTTATGTAACTGGTAACTTATTTTTTAATAGTTAATTTGCATAATTGGCCCAGAGTACTATGGGAGTAAACCAAGATGGCATCATGTTGGTGTGGTATCTCAGGAGTCTTGGGTGTGCTATTTAGAAAGAATATCCAGTTCTCTTGGAATGAGTAAAGGCCAGAAGGATGCCAGGATTGGGTTGAAGCATAAGTCACCACAACTCTGTTAGGGTTCATCAAAATTCCCTTCCCTCAGTCAAAGGCAAAAGAAGTTTTCTGCTAAACCTTTCAAGAATTTTCTGTCGTCGTAAAAAATGGTCTGAGGTGCTTTTGTTATTACAGTACACGTAGGCTTTCGTGGCTCCTTTACAGTAAAACTTAAAGAGAGAAAGTGACTATAGACTCAGGATTAGAGTCCAGTTCAGTAAAATCACAATATGAGGGCTTGAGAGATCCTGGAGACTTGGGAAATGGAGTGAAGTCTCTGTCCAGGAAGTACCTGTACCAAAATATTCTGGAGCCAGCTGAAAGAGCTCTCATGGATCAATTCCAAAAAATCTGTTGACAACAACAATAGTGTTCCGGAAAGCCATCGACCCCCTGAGGATCTAAGCATCAAGTTCTGCCTGTAGAAAGAGCCATCCTACAAACATGTCCTCAGGAAATATTGGGCCCTTAGGGCCATGTTCAGCTTGATGTTGAGAGGTATCTGATTTATTGTACAACAGCCGTTTGATATTAATTCTCTAAATTAAAGGTCAATGGATGTCAAAGGTAGTAGGCATAGGAATGACCTGGGTAGATTCTTTAAAGAAATGTAAAGAAAAAAGTCAATTGATCTGAGCTGGTGTCCATGAACCTGCCTTATGGACAGACACTCCAGGTGAATCTGATGCAGGTAGTCTGTGGAAACTCTTTGAGAAACACTGCTCTATTTGAAAGTTCTAGTTATTGGAACTCAGCTAATTCTAATGCAGTTGTCAGGTGGAACCGTTCTTGTAGTCAAAGCAGGAGAAACTAACAAGAAAGAGAACTCACCACTGGGATTTATTGTGGCAAACATTGTGAGTCAAACTGTCCACTGATGACTTAGACATGTGCAAGATTTGGATCAGTTTTCCCTGGAAAATGTAGACTTGGTCTGGAGAGGGGAATAAGATATTGAGAATGATGGTCACCAAGGATGGAGACCAATGAGGTTTTCATTCATTTCATTAGAACAGTTAGAATACCTAGTCTTTGCTCCAGCCTGTGCTAGACACTGGGGACACAGGATGAATCTGATGTTGCCTCTAGGAGCTGGTAGTTATTAGAAGCAAAAGAGACAGAGGAGCAGGAGAGGGTGAGAGGAAGAGAGGGGAAGGAAGAGGACAAGGGAATAGGGAAGGAGGAGCGAACATTTTCTGAGTGCTTCCTCTCCAAGGTCCTAACCGTGAGCCTGGCTCCACAGAGAGCTGTAGCAAACTCACAGGCTGTTCCAGGCATTTTAAACTTCAGGGGAAACACGGTGATACCTGATATCTGAAAGACACCGTGCAAACGAATAGCCTGAGGCAGTGCCCAGTTTCAGCCTTCGATTGTGCTGTATTCCTTTGATGATGTCGCAGCTCTGGTTTTCAGCAGTTGCTGTCATAAAAGGCAAATGCAGCATGCAAATCGAGGTGGAATGGGAAATGAAGGTGGAGTGTCTCATTCGCTTTCCAAGGCTTGAGAAGTTGTGCGGTACCCAACAGGCACACTCCAGTCCTAAGTCATCGTGGCTATTTAAGAAGGAAACAAAAATAATATTTTTCTTTCCATTTCTGTGTCCTATTTTTTTTCCATACAATTACTAAGTTGTTAAGACATAGATACTTATTAAATTGTTTGGAGCTAAGTGCTTAATAAATGGAACTGTTAGGTATTTCTTTTTGGCTGAGGCACCATGAAAACACTTCCTGAGATGCTCCGGGCACTGTGAACAGAGAAAGTTTGGGAACTTCTGGATTACTCTGCTCTTGCAACATTTAATTCTTTTTAATTTAATTCTTGCAACAACACTATTAGTTAGGTACCATTACTCACTCCCTCTTACTTTAGAGAAACCTGATGATCAGTGAAGACCAACACCCCACGACTAGCGAGTGCCGGAGGAGGAAATGGATTTGAATCAGGCTGACAGAATGTCTGTGTCTCAGCCGCTGTGCTGAGTTCTCATATACTTAGGACATCCAATTAGCCAGTGCACCCTAAGCATTAGGAAAGCTTAGTTTTACTGTATTGCTAACAAGGCCACATTATTCTTTCATCCTATTAAACCACACCAGTGTCTCATCCTCTAATTCGAAATCCCTTAATGTCTGGGTAGTGCAGCCCCATGAATCAGATCACTGGCTCCACTGCTGTGATCATGGACGGGAACAGGCCCTGGGGACCCACGGAGTAATATGCCCTCTAAATACGGTCCTGGCCAGGGCCTTGTCTAGGCACCAGGAGGTATTCTTTCTAAGGAATGAGGAAAACTTGGAGAGAGTTCAGAAGGAAGCAGCCCCTGTGATCATAGGATGGAATCAAAGAATATTACAATGTCAGGAACCAGTTAATCAACCCCTTCACGACCACAAGAGGAAAACAGGCCCAGGAGAGTTAAGACATTTGTCTAAGGCTGCACAGTGAGGTGGTGGCAGAGCTGGGGTGAGATCCAGTGCTCTTGACATAAGATGCTGGGTGAAAAAATAAGGTCCAAGGAGAACATCATGGAAGCCTCAACTGACTACTTAGACTTTACATGCTCGCCTCCAGCCCACCTCCAGGAGAGCCCCCCAGGTCCCACTTCAGGAGCTAACGTTTATTGTGCCGGACCATCTGTGCTACGTCTTGCATTTCTTACCCTGCACAGCCTGACTTAGTAGCCACATTTTAAAGATCAGGTAACTGAGATTGAAAACAAAGAACATTTGCAAGCTAGGAAGTAATTGAGGTGGGTTTCAAATCCAAGACAGACTGACTTTCCATAACACAACGATGCTTCTCATGCAGCTGTCTCAACATTCTAGGCGGATGGGAGAGCACTAAATAAAACTGTTCGCTGCCACCCCAACACCATCATCACCTGGGGACTTTCCAGTTCCCACTAGACTTCAACTCTGAACACACGGCCATTGCCAGATTCCAGATGAGAGAGTGCCTCAGCTTTTCAGGCAGAAGCAGTTAGCCCTCACCTATTAGCTATATATAGTTCAGGAGTTGGCAAACTTTTTCTGCAAAGGGCCCGATAGTAAATATTTTAGTCTTTGCAGGCCTCTGTTGTTGCCACTACTCAACTCTTCAGTTGTAGCAGGAAGGCAACCATAGACGATATGTGAACAAGTGGATATGGCTGTTGATGCAATATGATTTTATTTGCAATAATAGGCGATGCCGTCGTTTGCTGCCCCCTGTTCTGGTTAGTCCTATATCTAGCAAACAGCCTTCTGACTTAGCTTTAATATGTTCCTCATTCTTGCCTGAAACAAGTCTCAACATTGAAGGCTTTGTACTACTGGTTCTTATACTTTGGTGGGGAGTAAGGGATGAAGAGGGGGAGCCCACTGAGAACCCCATAAACACTCGCCTAAGGAAAACACAAATGTGCGTACAATTTTGTTCACAATTCTAGGAGGTTTGTAGACACAGAAACTCTTCATCTTTAAAAACTTCATGAATGCATCTTGGCTTTCTAGAAACTACAGAGATGGGGACAGCTGGTTGGCGTGAGCACGTCAGACTGAGGACGTCGAAGCCTGAGGACGATTTGGTGGCGTGCAAAAGTGCTGGTTATTGTTCAATTTTCTCTTGGCAGAAAGCCCCCCAGCTGATGAGCGTGTGTCCCAGCACCCCTGGTAGATAAGGGTAGCTGTAGGCTCTTATTTTGACCATTGGGATGGGAGTAGAAGTGATGGATACCATGTCCAGGCCCTGCCCTCTAAGACGCTGTGTCCTTCCCTGGCTTCTTCCTCCTTCCCGCCGACTAAAGGGTGCTGAGAATGAGACAATCCCTTTGGACCCAAAGATGGAAAGCATACATTGAAGATGGAAAAGGCTTACTGGGGTACATTCATCACATGAGCTGCAGCGAGGACTGGACAAGGGTATTGATTCGGGGGCCCCCTGAGGCCTTCCTTCACAGCCCAACAGCTACTCCCTCTCTTCTGAGCAATGCTGTGAGGAAAGTACTACTATGATTGCATTTTGCAGACTGGGAAACTGAGGTCCTACTGATTCATGGGGGCCCGGGGATTCAAGCCCTGGAGGTTTCCCTCAGGAGTTTGGGTTCTTAATCACTACCCTAAGCTTGACCCTAAACACGCCACGCACTTTGCATGTATGGCTGCCCATCTTCCACCCTCCTGAGGGAGTTGGCTTGTTCCCATTTGCTAAGACCGTAATGTGAGGGCCTTCAAGTCGAGAGGTTAAGAGGGCAGGTTCTGGAGGGAGGCTGCCTCAGTTTACTTCTGGCTCCATTACTTACTTACCAGCTCTGTGAGCTTGAGCAGACCCCAGTTTCCTCATCTGTAAAATGGCAATAATAATAAAAGACTGTGCCTCATTGATTCGGCAAAAGGAGGAAATAAGATAATACAGGCAGAGCACTTGACATCTAGTGAGCCCTTTGTGGATGTTGACTCTTGTTACTGATGTAAAGCACACCATAATCTAGACTTTTCAAACACCGACAAACATTCCTCTGCATCTGTCTGCTCTCCCTGAGCTGGTTCTGCTTCCGCCCCGGCTTTCTACCCCCTTCTATTCTCCTGCTGCAATGTTAGACAAGGCAGACATTTTTTGGTTTTGTTTGGTTTTGTTTTCAATCAAAGTGAAATGATTATATTTAACCGAGTCTAATTTATTAAAATAATTGTCTTAATGAATACTAATTATTAAATGTTCATTTAGTTATGTGCTTCCCTTTGCTGGTACATGTACTGCATATTAGTCATTATGAAACAAGACATGCAGCAAACTGTGTAATTACAGACAAAGCATTTAAGACACAAACCAATAAAAATCAAAGGTAGGAGAAAAATGCTTTGAAGAGGGCTGGGGACTAGTTGGGACTTCCTGTGTCCTGCCAAGAACCTGGGGCAGAAGGCGGGGGCGGGGCGGGTGTTGTGTGATGGCCCCGAGACCCGGTGCCAGGCCTGTCTGTCCAGATAGAGAGGAAATGAGAAGCTGTAGAGGAGACTAAGGAGCCGCCGTGTCACATCTTTAAACAGGTCTAAAGAGATGAAACTCAGGCCTGACAGAGACCTTTTTTCTCAGGGAGGGGGCACGAAAGTGCAGGTGGGGAAGAGGCAGCGTGAGAACTCAGGTTTGCGCTGAGTTCTCGCCTGCTCCGTGCTCACAACTTTTGGGTGACTGTCATGGGTTAAATTGTGTACCTCCGCCAAATTCAGATGTTGGAATCTAAACCCCCAGTGCCCAGAAAGTGACCTTATTTGGAGATAGGATCTTTGCAAAGGGAATGGAGTTAAACTAAAGACATTAGGGTGGGTTCTAATCCAATAGGACTATTGTTCTTATAAAAAGTACCACAAACTAGGTGGCTTAAACAACAGAAATGTATTGTCTCACAGTCCTGAAGGGCAGAAGTTCGAGATCAAGGTGTCAGCAGGGTTGGTTCCTTCTGTAGGCTGTGAGGGAGGATCTGCTCATGCCTCTGCCCTAGTTTCCGGTGGTTTTATGGCAATCTTTGGTGTTCTTTGTCTTGTAGAAGCATCGTCTTCACTTGGTGTTCTCCCTGTGGGCCTGTGTCCAAATTTCCCCTTTCTATAAGGACGCTAGTCCTATTGGATTAGAACACACCTTAATGTTCTCATTTTAACTTGATAACTTGTGTAAAGACCATATTTCCAAATAAAGTCACATTCTGAGGTCCTGGACGTTAGGACTCCAACATCTGAATTTGAGGGGGCATAATTCAACACATAACAGTGACCTTGGGCAAATGTCTTCCTGCCTCTGAGCTCAGTTTACCTATCTGCAAAATGAGATGTGATTATATCACCTCCAAGGGCTTTTCAGCCCTAAAGTCCTGTGTGGACCAAACAAATCTCAGCCCCTGGATATAGCCTTGTCTGAAAGCCTGTGGAAACAGACACAAAGACTCCGATTTACAGCCAGGCAAATGAGGTTGGAAATTGCCTTCGAGAGACAACTAGATATCTTCTTGATTTGCTTGGGGAGACCCTGACAACTCGCCAAATCTCCATGGCCAAGCACTCTGCTGGGTTAGGCAGAGAGGACACCGACCTGGACTCGGTCCCTGGAGACCAATTGCCAGCATGAACCATGGCTGGGCAAGAGTCTCTGGGAAGTGGAATTAGGTCATCCCTCCTTTTCTTTTAGGTCATCAAAAAGCCGTGGTACTGGCGGAGGCTTTAATCACCTCTGCTCAGCTGCACCAAGTTCAAGCCAGAGGCCACAGGGGAACAAAAGGCTCCTATCTCACAGTCCTCTGATGCACTCAGTTTCACCTGTGCTGATTCCCACCATCTTGTCCCAGTAACAACCCTGATTTTTTTCTCAGGCCATCTGAATACCAGCCAGTACAATGAGAGAGAGGGTTCCAGGACCCTGGTGCCAGGAGGCAACTCTCACAAATGTTTGTACATCGGGCTTGCTTTTGCACATGACAAATAGACCAGCTCCCATGGATAAAGCTACAATTCGCTGTTTTGTGTAAACCTGAGTGGTAGGATGTGCAGGTAACCTGAGGGTGCATATTCAAGGCTAGGGTTTCTGGATGTTTCCTTTCAGAGATGAAGTTGGCTGGAGGGATAGAGGCTATGACTGTATGAGGCCACCTGACTCAGCCAAGCCAGGTCATTGGTCAAAGTCCCTCCCTGAGACCATCTCCACCCAAATCTGCCTGTGCTGCCTCTTTTTCCTGCCTCACCTAAGGCCACAAATCAACTGCATCTACCCTAGGGTGACCAACTTTCCCAGTCCTGTGTCCCAGGAACCCCTCCAGTCCCAAGAAACATGGGCTCCCCCTCCACACACGTGCACACACAACAAGCCTGAAAACACTCTCGGTTTCTAAAACAGCCTGCTCCTCTACCTGAACACCTCCTCTTCCTTTAAGACAATGGCCACACTCTTTCCTAGATGCTGTCACTGGATGCCTCTTCTCCCCAGGCCACCAGGGCCCTGCTCCGAGGATGCGACTTTGCTCATAAGCTGCCCAGCCAGCCTCCTTGTAACTGTCTCCTCCTTGTCTTGTCTGTCTCACTCACCAGATTGCAAGCTCCTCTAGGGCAGGGGTCTGGAGAAGACTGGACACCAAAGACCACCCAAGGAAGGGAGGAAGGAAGAGGGTTGGACATCAGCGCTAAAAAGCCAGCCCACCCCTGCAGCTGTCTGCTCACATGACCATGCCACATGCCTAGACAGGACAAGTGCTAACACAAAGAGCTGTATTGTCCCGAAATAAAGTGTGTATCAAATAATACAGAAGCAAAAGTCAGTTTCCCTTCCACTTCTTACCCCCATGCCTCTTTTGTAGACACACCAATTTCTTGTGTATGCTTCTAGAGGTTGGTTGTACAAACGCAAACATATCTTTAAAGCACACACTCATACAAATAGGAACATAGTGTACCTGTTCTCCTGCACCTTGCTTTTTTTTTTCTTTGTTGACCATATATCTTGGCTGTTGTTTGGTATCAGTACATACAGATCTGCATCTTTATTTGTAATGACTCTCATTTCCAAAAGGGCATCTGTCTGGAAACTCCAGACCCGGTCACCTTCCCCAGTGACTTGAACCTTCTCAGCACCCTGTACCTCTTTTCAGTCTTGATCATAGTTTTAATGAATTAAATGATGTGTTACGCTGTTTAAGTAGGTACCGAAAGCCTGATCGCAGCCTAGACCAGTGAAGTGTGCTTCAGAATCATCTAGAAGGCTTATTAAAATGCAGAGTTCCTGATTCCACAGGACTGAGGTGGAGGTGTGGCTTGCAAATTTGCGATTCTAACAAGTTCTCAGGTAACACTGACGCTGCTGATCCAGGAGCCTCACTTTGAGAAGCATGGCAGTAGACTGTGAGCTCCAGAAGGGAAACAATGAGGGCGTTTTATTCACTAAACTATCCCTGGCGCCTGGCACAGATAGATAAACAGTCGATAAATATTTATTGAATGAAACCTTAATGACTGTTTGCACCCTGGCTGTGACAATTTGTATGCATTTGACTGGGATGGATCCTAAGCTCTTTTGCTAAAGGACATTTGAAAAATAAATTCAGAGATGGGGCCTCCAGTTCAGCTGGTTGAGCAAGCTGGCCCACCTCATCCTCTCCCCGCCCTGAGGGTCTAACCTTTGGTTCTACCAGCTCTCCTCATCAGATCCTGATCACTGTTCTTAGAGATAGGAGGGGTTGCCCACACGACCCTATGACCCCTTCTTCTTCCCTCATTGTCCTGGGGAGCAGACTGGGAGAGGTTAAGTGGTTTGCCCGGGTTCACATGGCACTTTATTTATTTATTTATTTATTTTTATTTTTTTATTTTTTGGCACTTTTTTTTTTTTTGTGAGGAAGATCACCCTGAGCTAACATCCATGCCAATCCTCCTCTTTTTGCTGATGAAGACTGGCCCTGAGCTAACATCCATGCCCATCTTCCTCCACTTTATGTGGGACGCCGCCACAGCATGGCCTGACAAGCGGTGTGTCGGTGCGCGCCCGGGATCCAAACCCGGGCCGCCAGCAGCGGAGCGCACATACTTAACCGCTAAGCCACGGGGCCGGCCCCACATGGCACCTTTGATGACAGAGCAGAGCTTGCCCAGACAGCCAGAGGAACCGGCAGGACTGAGACGATCATGCCACAGATAAAGCAGAGGGCATTCTTTCTCTGACGAAACTTTTCAGTCTTGTATGAAATTTCACACAGATTCATCATTCATTCATTCAAAGACAGATTTATTGAACACCTACGTGAGAGATCGTTTGGGGTATTGGGGATACAGTGATGAATGAAACAAAGTTCCTGACCCCGTGGAACTTCCTTTTGAGGAGGGGGTGCAGGCAACAAATGAAAATAAGTAAATAATTTCAGATAATGATGACTGAATGCAAAGAAGAAAGAACAGCCCAAAGTCAAGAGGGCACGTGTGCCAACTGTCGCCAACTCGTGATGAGCAGAGCTGAAGGGCTTTTGCTCTGGTGAGTAGCTTTGCTGGCTTCTGGAAAGTTCCTAAGTAGAGATGCTTCAAGATGTGGAGTCTGACTAACAGGACAGAAGTCCAACAAGGCAAAAACCATGAGGGAGGGGTTTCCGCTTCACCAGGTGCCTTCCACTGGGCATTGTGTAAAGAGCAACACCTTCAGAGCTGGAGAAGTCTGGATTTAAATCCTGTCTCTATCACCTTTTAGCTGTGTGACCTGGAGCCAAACATTGCGCCTTTGGAGCCTCAGTTTTTCCATCTGTAAAATGGGGAACAATTACAAGAACTACTACTTGGGGTCAGAAGAGCAGGGTTTGAGTCCCATTTCTGCTAGATCCAAATAGTGAGACTTTGGACAAATGGCTTGACTTGTCTGAGCCTCAGAAAATTTCTTCATTCATTCAAACAAGAAAAATGGATCTATTTTCTGAGCCTCAGCAAATTCACTCATTCATTCATTCAAACAGGAAAAAATGATCTTAAAAATAGTCTTGATAATTTACATTTCACTGGGATGTTGTAAAGGTTACACAAGTCCATATGTGGAAACTTCACTTAAAGGTGATACATTCATAAAAATAGCTGTGCTTGTATTACATAGTCTCAAAAGGAGGAGACATCCTTCCTCTCCACCCCACCTCCCAACTTTCCCAAAGTTTTTTACTTTTTTACATGTTCCAGTTTTGGCTTCTACTCAAGCCACCCGGGCAGCAGACCTCCAGAATTGAAGTAGGCAAGGAGAACAAGCGCCTGAGTGAATCATAAGAGAAGCGTGTCAGCGTCTGAGCCTGGTGTAGTGGAAATATCACACTGGCCTTGGAGTCAGACACACCTACAGGCATGCCCCAGGTCATCCCTCAATCGCTATGTGACCTTGGGAAAGGCATGTCACTCTCTGAACCTCCATTTCCTCATCTGGAAAACAGAAAACCCAATTCCTGAATCCTAGCTAGCATTATTGTTGTGCTGATTATAGGAAATAATGAAGGTGGTGGTGATGATGATGATGATGATAACGTACACATTTATTTTATTTTATTTTATTTATTTATTTTTTAATTTTTGTTTATTGCAGTAACATTGGTTTATGACATTGTAAAAATTTCAGGTGTACATCATTGTACTTCTGTTTCTGCATAGATTACATCATGTTCACCACCAAAATACTAATTACAACCCATCACCACACACATGTGCTGAATTATCCCTTTCACCCTCCTCCCTCCCCCCTTCCCCTCTGGTAACCACCAATCCAATCTCTGTCTCTATGTGTTTGTTTATTGTTGTTATTATCTACTACTTAATGAAGAAAATCATACGGTATTTGACCTTCTCCCTCTGACTTATTTCACTTTGCATAATACCCTCAATGTCCATCCATGTTGTCACAAATGGCTGGATTTCATCGTTTCTTATGGCTGAGTAGTATTCCATTGCGTACACATTTATTGATTGCTTGCTCTGTGCCAGGCACTGTTCTGTGTGATTTATAATATTTAATCTTCACAACAGCCTTATGAGATAGTAACTATTATAACTCCGTTTCACAGGCAAAGAAACAAAGTGGGGTCAAAAAACCTGCCAAAGTCACACAGCTGGGAGAGGTAGGGCCTGGATTCCAACTGTGGCCATTGGCTCTAGAGCCCAGACTTTGAACCACTACTCTGTCTTGCTTCCTACAGTGTGGTGGACATAGAGCCCGGGACATCTGAGGTGCTCAGAACAAGGTGGCTATGCTTACCGCTATCACTATCATTGTTTCTCAGCCCACAGGTCATGTTATCAGGGGCCTTGTGGCCACTGCTGTTGAGAGAGGCCTGGGAACAATGTTTGGCCAGCATGCTCGCGGCCAGCGGTGCCCATGGCTTTATCTGTCAGTCCTTAGGGGCAGCCTTCACTAATTTTGGGACCTAGATTTTTAAGGCCAAGCATCTGAGCAAGAGGATTTTCTTAGGAATGTAGATTACAGCCTTTAACTAGCTTTATGAAACATGGAACTTTATCCTAGGAATCAAGAAGACACTGATTTTCCCTAGCAATTGTAAACTCACAGATGTCTTTCATTTCTAGAAGGGTGGAATGAGTTGGTTAAGTGAATGCTGCAGTTGTCTGTGGCTGACATTATTTCCCCTGATGTGATTGCAGTTTTCAAATTGTTTGAATCAAATAAAATGGTTTTAGCACAGAAAAAGATATGAACATAATCATATATATATATTTCTGTTTCTATTTTTTTAGTATATATTTACCAGGAAAATACTTCAGCTTCTTGCACATCAAGGAAACGAGTCCTCACCGAGCAGAGCTGCACGTGTTGAAAATGTTGAAACAAACATGTGGTCTCCATGAACCACTTTACTGACCCCCATAAAAGGCTTTTGGGGACAGGACATGAGTGGTGTAGGAAGGAACTTTGGAGCCAGACATGCTTCAGGCATCATTCACACGCTACACGCATATTCTCTTTCTATCTCAGTGTCCTCGTATCAACTCTCTGCTGCTGTGTAACAAATTATCCCGAAACTTAGTGGTTTAAAATGACAGTATTTATTATCTCACAGTTGCTGTGAGTCAGGAATCCAGGCACGGTTTAGCTGGGCCCTGCTTCAGGGTCTGTCACAGGCTGTGATCAAGGTGCGGATCAGGGCTATAGTCATCTCAAGGCTTGACTGGAGAAGGGTCTGCCTCTGAGCTCACCTATGTGGCCGTTGGCAGGATTCAGTTCCTTGTAGGTTGTGGGAGTGGGGCCTCAGTTCCTCGCTGGCTATTGGCCAGAGGCCATCCTCAGTTCCTTGCCATATGGACTCTCCAACATGACAGCAAGCTTCCTCAGAGCAAGCGAGAGAGATTAAGATAGAAGTCACTGTCTTTTACAACCTATATCTCAGAAATGACATCCCGTCACTTTGTTTGATTTTGTCTTGTTTTTGTTGCTGTTGTTCTGTTCTGTGAATCTCTTCTTGTTCTGTTGTCCTTTTTATATTTAAAATTTAAAAAGAAAATTTTAATTGTGGTAAAATATACAAACATAAAATTTGCCAACTTAACCATTTTTAAGAGTACGGTTTAGTAGTGTTAAGCAGATTCACATTGTTGTGCAACCAATCTCCAGAACTCTTTTCATCTGGAAAAACTAAAACTCTATACCCATTAAACAATTCCCCATTCACACCTCCCCACACCCCCTGGTAACCACCATTCTACTTTCTGTCTTTATGAATTTCACTACTTTAGGTACCTCATATAAGTGGAATCATAGAGTATTTATCTTTATGTGACTGGCTTATTTCATTTACCAGATGTCTTCAAAGTTCTTGCATGTTATAGCATGTGTCATATTTTCTTCTTTTTTAGGCTGAATAGTATTCCATTGTATGTATATAGCACATTTTGTTTATCCGTTTGTCCGTTGATGGACACTTGAATTGCTTCCACCTTTTGGCGGTTGTAAATAATGCTACTATGAACATAGGTGTACAAATATCTCTTCGAGAATGTGTTTTTAATTTTTTTCACTACCCGGAAGTGAAGTTGCTGAGTCACATGGTAATTTTACTTTTAATTTTTTGAGGAACTACCATACTGTTTCTCAGTGGCTGCACCATTTTACATTGCCACCGATAGTGCACAAGGGTTCCAATTTTTCCACATCGTTGCCAACACTTGTTTTTTCTTTCTTTCTTTTTTTAATAAAGATAAAGCTGCCATCCTAATCGGTGTGAAGTAGTATGTCACTGTGGTTTTAATTTGCATTTCCCTAATGATTAATGATGTTGAGCATTGTTTCATATGCTTATTGGCCATTGGTATATCTTATTTAGAGAAATGTCTATTCAAGTCTTTTGCCCATTTTTAAATTGGTTTGTTTGTTTTCTGTTGTTGAGTCGTGGTTCTTTATATATTCTAGATTTTAACTCCTTATCTGATATGATTCGCGAATATTTTCTCCTGCTCCAGAGGTTGCCTTTTCACTTTATTGATTGTGTCCTTTGATGCACAGAAGTTTTTAATTTTGATGTAGTCCAATTTATCTATTTTTGCTTTTGTTACCTGTGCTTTTGGTGTCCTATCCAAGAAATTATTGCCAAATACAATGTCATGAAGCTCTTTCCATATGTTTTGTTCTAAGAGCTTTGTAGTTTTAGGTCTTATGTTTAGGTCTTTAATCCACTTTGAGTTCATTTTTGTATATGGCGCAAGGAAAGCATTCAACTTCATCCTTTTGCATATGGATATCCAGTTTTTCCAATACTATTTGTTGAAAAGACTCTCTTTTCCCCATCAAATGGTCTTGGCACACTTGTCAAAATCATTTAACCATGTAAGTAAGGATTTATTTCTGGGCTGGCTGTTCTATTCCATTGGACTATATGTTTGTTTTATGCTAGTATCATATTGTTCATAATAAGTTTTGAGATCAGGAAATGTGAGACTTTCAACTTTGTTATTCTTTTTCAAGATTGTTTTGGTTATTCGGGGTCTTTTGAGTTTCCATATGAATTTTAGGACGAGTTTTTCTGTGTCTCAAAAAACCCCATTGAGGTTTATATTGAATTTGTAGGTCACTTTGGTTAGTATTGACATCTTAGCAATATTATCTTCCAATCCATAAACATGGAATGTCTTTCCATTTATTGTTGTCATTAATTTCTTTTAGCAATGTTTTATAGGTTTCAGTGTACAAGTCTTTCACCTCTTTGGTTAAGTTTATTCCTAAGTATTTTTCTTCTGATGCTATTGTAAGTTGAACTGTTTTCTTAATTTCCATGTTAGATTGTTCATTGTTAATGTATATAAACACAACCGATTTTTGTGTGTTTATTTTGTATCCTGCAACTTTGCTGAATTCACATATTAGTTCTTTTTTTTTTTTGAGGAAGATTGGCCCTGAGCTAACCTCTGTTGCTAATCTTCCTCTTTTTTTCCTTTTTTCTCCCCAAAGCCCCAGTAGATAGTTGTAAGTCATAGTTGTACATCCTTCTAGTCGCTCTATGTGGGACGCCGCCTCAGCCTGGCTTGATGAGTGGTATGCAGGTGCATGCCTGGGATCTGAACCAGCAAATCCCAGGCCAACAAAGCAGAGCACGCAAACTTAACTGCTACGCACCCGGCCGGCCCCCACATATTAGTTCTAACAGTTTTATTTGTGGAATCTTTAGAATTTTCTATGTATTACATCATGTCATTTGTGACTAGAGATCATTTTCCTTTTTTCTGTCCAATTTGAATGCTTCTATTTCTGTTTTCTTGCCTGCTTGCTCTGGCTGGGACGTCCTGTGCATGTTGAATAGAAGTGGCGAAAGCGGCATCCTGCTCTTGTTCCTGATCTTAGAGGGAAAGTGTTCAGTCTTTCGTCATTGAGTATCATGTTAACTGTGAGTTTTTCATCTATGGCCTTTATTATGCCGAGGTAATTTCCTTGTATTCCTAACCTGTTGAGTGTTTTTTTTTTTTTTTTTGTCAAGAAAGAGTGTGGAACTTTGTTAAATGCTTTTTCTGCATCAATTGAGATGATCTTGTGCTGTTTCTCGCCTCATTCTGGTAATATGATTGTGGTAATTCACCGTGATCGTTCTCTGGTAATATGAATGGGTTTTATATTGATTTATTTTTGTATCTGAACCATCCTTGCATTCCAGGAGTAAATCCCACTTGGCCATGATGCATAATCCGTCTAATGTGTTGTTGAATTCTGTTTGCTAATATTTTGTTGAGGATTTTTGCACCAATATTTATCAAGGATATTGGCCTGTAGTTTTATTTTCTTGCAGTGTCTTTGGCTTTGTTATCAGGATAATGCTGGCCTCATAGAATGAGTTTGGAAGTATTCCCTCCTCTTCAATATTTTGAGAGTTTGAGGAGGATTGGTGTTAATTCTTTAAATGTTTGGTAGAACTCATCAGTGAAGCCTTCAGGTCCTGGGCTTTTCTTTGTTGGGAGGTTTTTGATGACTGATTTCACTGACTGAGTTCCCATCACTTTTGCCATGTTCTGTTTGTTATAAGCAAGTCATTAGGTTCAGCCCACGTTTAAGGGCTGTAGATTACCAAGAGAAAGGAATAATTCTGGCTACCTTAGAAGGCTGCCTACCGCAGTCCTTCTCTGTAAAATGGGGCTATTCCCGATCAACTGATTAAAGATGATGTGTGGAGGAGCTCTACACCATGCTTGGTGTCTCAGAATTACTCAGTGAATGGTGATTTGCCCTCCCATTTGACTGAGTTCATGATGCAGTCTTGTAGATGTGCCATCAGATTCTGTTCTGATGGCCTAGATTGCTGGTAAATGGGAACTCTTTGCATCTTTGTATAAGATTTACACTTGGACAAAAGTTCCCATTTCCCTCAAATGCAATTTCATAGGAATTTCAGCCATATTCAGTGTTTATGTTCTCAATCTCAAGAAATTAACAGGATAAGCATCTTGGTCGTGGTTTTGTGATGGTATTTCTCACAGCAGCTGTCATCTCTGACTCTTTAAACCTGGGCACAGCCCCTCCTATGTGATCCTGGACACTATCAGCCTCTTTTCACATGGCACTTGTCCAACAGTACTGTATTTGTCTGTTTGAAGTGTTTCTGTTTGGTTGGATGGTGAGCTGAGGCCAGAAGTGATGTCCTTTTTTTCCCTCTGTATTCCCAGCAGTGCTCAATAGAGATTCATTACATGGAAAAAAAAAAATGAATGAATGGGTGAATAAATATTACCATTCTCTTACTAGCCTTGAAGGCTTCTACTCAGTCTGCATGGCCAGTGTCTAGCCCGTGCCTGACCAGCATAGAAGCTCAATAAATGCCATAGGTTGAAGATGCGAAAGGCACTTTAGCATCTCATGTCAGATATTGTAACCACTGGACAAAAATGGAAAGATCATTTTTACTCTGTTCAAAAGATCCAGATCCTTAAGATGTCATCCCTCTAGTCTCCTTATCATTGGAGCAAGAATCTCAAGACAAGAGACTCCTTAAATCATTTTAGTACAATAAAAAGAAAGTCATTTGCAGTTGCATTCTCCCTGAAGCTGATCTTGCGATAGGGGTCAAAGTGCTAGTAGCTTATTTGGGAGGGGATCCTAGGAAGCATGGTTGGGGACCAGAAAAGAGAGCCAGGGAAGGGAAAGAATCCAGTACAGGTCGCATTAATGAACAGGGGGACTGCACTGGAGACTGAAGTACAGTGTCACAGCAGACCTCTGTGAGATTGTGTAGAACCCTCCTCAGAGCTGCCCCCCACCCAAGTAGCATGGGAGTTGTGGTGTTTACACTAACTCCGTCCTCATTATTTGGGGGCTGCATTCCCTGGCACTTCTGGCCCAGCCTGTGTTCAGAGCAGGACGCTTCTGCAGCCAGAGAGAGCCCATAGGAAGAGGGTCCTGGTGCTTGCAGGAAGACGCTGTTTGGATGCTGAGTGCTGAAAGAATTGAAAGGGACAGTGACGCACCTGACGCAAAGATTTGAAATTAGATATACGGACTTGGACTCAAGACCTGGTTCTATCTCTTAACTAGCGAGGCAAGTCTCTTCAAACTCCCCAGTCCTTGGTGTGCCCATCTATCAAGTCCTTTTCTGCTCCGAAAGCATTAGGATTTCATTCCTCCATGAAGGCGCACAACTTGAGATCACCGAGGGCATTCCTCGTCAGAGCTCAGTGTCTAGAGTTTCCATGTAGGCGGGCTTCCTTCCACGTCTCTTTTCGTGTTTCACACCAGTCATTGGAGCCGAGGTTCTGTGGGATCAGGTTGCTCTTTGCAGCTGATCTGTGCATGTGTAACCACAAGTATGATTCACACTTTGCCCTAAACCCTGGTGTTTATATCATTTGATACTTTGATTACTTTGTTCAAAGTGATCTCATTTGTTTATGAGCCTTTGTTAACTCCCCAGCCCCCTTGAGATCCCTCCTCTGCTATCCTCTGAGCAACTCGCCCTGCAGACAGAGCTACGTCCTCTGCTGCCAGAGAAGCCCAGGGAGGCTAAGACAGTCCCATCAATTAGTCTGACTTGTAGTTCTTAACAGAACCAGAGTAAATGAAAGAAACAAAACAAAACGAACAAAGTTTTGACCAATTCTGTTGGTAGTTACTGATTCGGATTTAGGTGTGAGATCCCCCATTATAACCTGCATCTTCCCCTCCTTGCTGTCGTCTCTCGTCCCTCCACCCACATCTTCATCTCCACTATTTTAAGACCGAATAACCACCTCCTAAAGGTTCCATGGGATGCGAATAAGTGTATCAGGGAAAAAAAGTTTCCGTAGTCCCATATGTTTGAGGCTGGAGTCAACAAAGTAATCTTTGCTGCTGGATTTCTCAGAGCCTTAATATGCTCATGTGCAATGTGACTCCTAGTGAGGACAGAGTGAGCGGCATTTCCCAAACTAATGTGACCACAGGACATTCTCTGTTAGCTGGATACATGCTCTGCAGAATGAAGCCTGGAAATGCTTTCCTGGATCGTGCATTTGCCACGAAACTAAAAAAGACTGATGCTTTGTAAGGCTTCAGCAGTCTGCAAGGGCTCAATGGATGCAGCAGGCTGCTGACATGGCTACTGCAAACCCCTCGCTTCTCTTGTTTGCTGAGCATCTGCTATGTTCTTGGTGTTTACCGCAGGAAAACAGCTTTGCTGGGAAAGATAGAAGAGAAGACACTCTCAAGGAAAAGGCTTCCTGATAAGGCATTTGGAGAGCCAGGGAAGAGGGGGCAGATTTTGGAGGCATCTTCATGGAGGCTAAGCAGCACTCACACTCCAAACCTGCCCTCAGCACCAGGACTGGCTTCATAATTGGCAGGGCCCAGTGCAAAATGAAAACGTGAGGCCCCTTGTTCAAAAATGACTAAGAATTTCTAGCTGATAGCAGAGCATTAGACCACGCATGGGGCCTTCTAACAACTGCACAGGTCACGACCCCATGAAGTTGGCCGTGCAATTTGTACCTGTGGCAGGAACAGCAGTCCTGGCCTCTACAGAACCAATCAGGTCATGCCTACCATCACCTTCTCCTCCCTCCCCCCGAGGGTGCTGCTCTGAGACAGGCTTTCTCCCATCTGCCTTGGCAGGAAGCTCATTCTGCCAGATCTTAATGAATCAGCAGCTGATCAAGCAATGTGTCTGGAGATTACTCAGAGGCAGCATGAAATGGTGGCTAGAAATTGGGGGTTAGAATCCTGGCTTTTTGCCCCTTACCTCTCAATGACGTTGGGCAATTTCCTGTTCCCTTTCTGTGCCTCAGAACCCTTCTTTGGAGAAAGGGGTTGAAAATAATGCCAGCTCTGGAGAAAGGATGGTGTGAGCAGCAGATGAGGGTAATTACACATGTGTAAACCCTTAGCAAATGGGCCACTGCTCCACAGTGTAAGGTTTTGCATTTACCCTCCTGGAGACTCAGTCACTCCTCTCATTTACTTGCTTATCCATTCATTCAGGTGGTATTTGGAGGGTGAGTAGGAAGGAACTAGCCAAAAAAGGAGGGGAAAGGCACTCCAGGGGGGAAATCACGTGTGCAATACCTGGTAAGAGGAGGAGTTGGTACAGGGGAGAAAAAGCTGGCATCTGAATCAGACAGCTCCCCGCTGTACCTTGCCGCCTCCTGGGTCTGAAGAAACTCAGCTGACGGAGAAGACTAATGGTGAACAAAGTCCATTGTGTTGTCTGCGGATTTTAATCACCCTTCTATCCCCACTGCACAGTAGCCCAAATAATTGACGGTTGGCCACCAACCAGCTTCAAGAGGTCCAACCTCCCAGTGCTGTAAAGCATCTCCAGCAATTAGGCTCAGCATGACAGTTGTTTCTGAAATGAGGAGCCGAATGCAGGAATTAATCTCCCTGATTTAAATCCATTAGTGCCTGTGATATACTGGTTCAGGCATTTAAGAGCCACTTCACCTCACACGGTCATGCCCATAGGGTCACAGGCTGACTCACGGTTAATAGTAGGGAAGACTTTAATGGAAGGGGAAGCTTTGAAGAAGTGCAGGGTGTGTTCCAAAGCTTGAAGGTTTAATGCATTTTTAATTAAATGTGCTTTAATAGGATTCAGCACCAACTATCATGTCGCTGCAGATAGATTCATTATATTTGTTCAGTTAATTACGCATGTGTTATTACCCGAGTGTAAACTTTGATGACCTGGAAAGAAGCTTGACTTCGAGGGACACCCGAGAGTTCTGCTGGCCCTTTCAGGATGAGACTGACTTGTTCCCTACCCTCCAGCCCCCATGTTTACTCTTGTGCACCCACACTCGCACCCACACGTATGAGCACATGTGCACACTCTTGCAGACACTCAGACATGTGTGTGCCTTCTCTCTCTTTCTCTGGTCAAAGAGGAAGGGATGGTAGAGATATTAAAATCAGGAAAAAAGTGTTCCCTGATTGGGCCCCATCCTGTGCCAGCTGTGTGTCTTCACACAGTGTGCTGAATGCTCCTGAGCCTCGGCGTTCCTCCTCTGTAATGCAGCAAGGGCAGCAATATTACAAACAGCGATTCCCTCCCAGCATGGCTGGCAGGCTCCCACGAGGTGGTGCCTGGAGAGCACGCTGTGAAATGCCCGGAGCCCTGCACACGCTGCTTGTGGGTGGTGTTTGTAAGCAATCCTACGAGAAGGCACCCAGTTAAGGCTCTGCTCTATAAACTCAGGGCCCCGGATCTTCTTTACCCTGAGTGTCTGCACACTGAAGCATGACCTCATTTACTCACCTAACAGGCACGCACTGAACACCCTCGGCTACCACTTCCTGAGCACCTACTACATGCCTGGCTCGGGGTCCCGGGCTTCCATGTGTTTCTCATATGTGGTCACTTC
Source organism: Ceratotherium simum simum (assembly GCF_057802395.1). Taxonomy (NCBI): domain Eukaryota; kingdom Metazoa; phylum Chordata; class Mammalia; order Perissodactyla; family Rhinocerotidae; genus Ceratotherium; species Ceratotherium simum. The sequence goes on from NC_141903.1 coordinate 6,111,236, forward strand.
TCCACCAGGTGAGTATATACATATTAGAGATGGAAAATCAAGGCTTAGATAACAGATTTGTTCAATACTGTTTATTGGATCCTTATCATGTGCCAGCATTATGCCCCAGGGGTTGGGGATAAAGAGGAAAATGAAACAGAAGCGGCCCTTGCCTCTGTGGTCCTGACCTTCTCACAGGAAGTTTTTGAGAGCTCACAAGAAAGCTCACACTCCTGGGCCTTCGGCTTTCTCTCGAGTCACCTCACAACGTGTGTCTTGCAGTGGTGGATTGAACACTTCGCTGCCTCCTTCCCCGCAATGTGGGTTCCAAGTCTGGAGCATGGTGGAGGCGGCTGGGAGCCTGGAAAGGGAGTCCGACATATCCAGAGGAGGCCCTCAGAGATGTCCAGGATAGACCTCAAAGGCAGTGCCTCCCAGACTGTCATGAACTCACCACTCTCCTGGGGATCTTGTAAGGTGCAGGTGCTGATTCGGTAGAGTTGGGGTAGGAGGGCATGATGGCTAATTTTAAGCGTCAGCTTGGGTAGGCCATGATACCCAGTTGTTTGGTGAAACATCCATCTAGATGTCACTGGGAAGGTGTTTGCTAGATGGGATTAAACACTGAAATCAGTGGACTTTGAGTAAAGCAGATTACCCTCCATAATGTGGGTGGGCCTCATCCAGTCAGTTGAAGGTCCCCTAAGGAAGAAGGAATTCCACCTCCAGACTGCCCTGGGCCTCAAGCTGCAACAGCACCTCTTCCCTGGGTCTCCAGGCTACAATCTGCCCCGCAGATTCTGGACTTGCCAGCACCCACAACTGCATGAGCCAATTCCTTAAAATCTCTGTCTCTCTCTCTCTCTCTATATATATATGTACATGTAACATGAATATTAATTTTAATAATATATTTTAATTTGGATTAATTTATAATTTTAATAACATATAAGAAAAGTAAACTAATTTTAATAATATGTTATTTAACAGAAAATACCCTATTATTATTTCAATGCATCATCCATATAAACACACACGCACGAAACATATAGATAGATACACAGATATATGTGTATCTAGAGATATCTCATATATATAAGATGTAGATATCTTGTACAGTGTGTACATGTTGGTTCTGTTTCTCTGGAGAACTCTGACTAACACTGGTGATGGGAGATTCTACATTTCCTGACAAGCTCCAGGGAGATGTCAATCCTGCTGATCTGTGACTCAGACTCCGAGTTGGGTCATGGATAAAGATGATGTCTGCAAAGAGGAACTCCATCACATAAAAAGCCAGGGCAAATCTTAAAGTCGCCCAAAAGACCTTCAGAGGCTAGCTTTGGCTGGAGATATTCTGCTGTGTTCTCTCCAGTGATGAATTTCTGCCTGACCATCTGAATCCAACAGTTTGTCCAAGCTGGTGAGCCACTGGAGTCTCCAAGAACACGCCCTGACCACTTTTGATCTTGGGGTTTTCAGTTGTGTAAACACAGCTTTGCTCACACACTCACACGTCGAGCAGAAGCAGCAGTCCCCATGCCAAACAGCTGGAGGGAAGCTGAGAAGAGAAGCAATCAGCGTTGGTGCAGAAGTTTTCCAGCGGCCCAGATGTCTGGCATCCCACAAACACCAGTGAGGGCCCAGCCCTCCGCCACCCCTGACACCTTTGAACACCAGTATGAGCTGGGCGTCGGTAGGAGCGCTAAACAGAAATAACAAGAGGCGAATTCACAGCCATCGCAAATGCAATGGGGGGAAACGGCTAGAGTGAAATGTGCCTCAGCTTGCATCAGAAGGCATGGCAGCAAACCCACATGAAAAAGGAGGCGATTGGTGGGGAAGACGAGAGGATCTCAGCAAACGGTCTTTCTGCTCTCTGCCAGTGTGACTGTGTGAAGGCGCGGCAGCCACATCAGGTGAGAGGTGCCACTGCCCAGCAGCACGAGGCCTCGCCCTACTGGGGAAAAACGTGGAGGAACTTGTGATGACAAGTGCCCGGGGGCCAGTCCAGCACTGTCCAGTAGAAATGTAAACGAGCCATGTAGGGCATTTTCAATTGTCTAGAGCCACATTAGAAAAGTCGAAAGAAACAGGTAAATTCATTTTAATAATATATTTTAACAGAAAATACCCCAAGTATTATCATTTCAACATGCCATTGATATAAATACATAGGGATGAGATATTTTGACATTCACTTTTTTCACCCTAACTCTTTGAAATCTGGTACACTCACAGCATGTCTCGATTCAGACAGGCCGCGGGTCAAGGGCTCCTCAGCCACCATGTTGGACAGATCCATTCTGGATCTGTAACGACCAGCATCCCCAAGGCGGAGCACGACCCTCAAATTGGCATCTGCTGCCTGCCCCCCCCCACCCCGAAAAGACAACAAAAAAGAAAAGTAAATGAGAAAAAAATAATCTCTGGAGAATTAAGATGCCAGGCAAATCGTGTCAGGTTAACACCGACAGTGAAGTGAACAATAACAGTGGTTCCACTCAGGCAAGCGCCAAATAAGCAAACAGTCTTTAAATAAACAGAAATGGAGTATATTTCAGGAACGTATTTACTCTGTGGGTCACAGAGGAGGTTAAACAAAAATTTGTTTTAAAAATGTCTCCCGAAGGACTCCCTCTGCTGCGCTCCCACCTGCCTTGTTGGGAGAAGGGGAGGCTCTTGGGGGTAGGAGCCAGGCCGGCCTGCGGGCTGAGGAATCGGTTTAGGTGGACACCAGGGCCCCCAGCCCCTCCATGTGCCACAGCCGCTGCCGGCTCTTATAGTCAAGTGCTGACCTCATTGCAGATCCTCCAGGAGGCGAAACTCCGACTGGGAGGGGCTTTAGGCGATTTTCAATTTGGGGACTCCGGGCAGACACTGTGCAAACCTGAGGAGTGAGGACTGGGAAGGGGCTGCATCCCACACGTTTGAGTTGTTCATTCATTCAGTTAGCCACTCCCTCCCTTGTTTGTTTGTTTGTTCGTTCAGTCAGTCAGTCACCCATCGGTCATTCAGTCACTCAGCTGCTCCCATGGTCTCGGGTTGGCTTCTTTGGGAAGCAGACAGGAGGTGTGTTAGGGAGCATGTTGTAGTCGACACCTCGGGAAGGGAAGGGAAGGAAGCAGGACTGGGCTGAAGGAGACATGGCGCTGTCATGCAGTCTCGGTGGAGCCCTCAGCCCACCCAGGGAAGTTCTGAAAATGGGATGAGCCTTCAGAGGTCTCCTGAGCCACGTGGAGAGGGCCAGGCCTTCATATCCCGGTGCCGATCCATCATCGGAGGTGGGCTGTCCTGGGAAGAAGGGGTGACAGAGGGCAAGATGGCTTTCTGTCTATCGGCAGCACGGCCAGCATCTGGGGTCACGGGTCCTTTCTTCCTAAAGGGGCATTTGGGTGGCACATCTCAGTATCCACCACACACATCTTTTAATACCGTCACTCATTCATGCACTCTTGTCTCTGGGCTTCACTTAATAAGTCACTCATTCAGCCATATCTTCACTCATTTACATAATTTATACAGGCCTCTGCTCTGCTTAGAACCCTCCAGTGGCTTCTCTCAAGCTCTTCATGACCTGGGCCCTGGCTCCTCTGAGCCCTTGCTGGGTGAGACCCTCACCCTCGCTCACCATGTGGTGGCCACCTGGTCTTCCTTTCCTTTGAACACCAAGCTCTTTCCTGGTTCAATTACCATTGCACTTTTATTTTTGTCTCTGTCTTAGGTCCTGCTCCCTGGGAGTTTGCATGGCTGGCTCCCTTCCATCGCTCGGGTCTCAGCTCAGAGCTGCCCTCCTCAGAGGGGCCTTTGCGGTCTGAGGAGGACCGCCTCCTCTGCAGTCATTCTCCCTCTGTCCCTCCTCTCCCTCTCCCACTCTCGGCCCTGGACATTCTCTCTACGATCTCTCGCTGTCTGAAATTACCTGGTTTGTTGACTTATTTGTTCATTCTCTCTCCCTTCTCCACCGGAATGCAAGCTGCACGAGGTGGGGTTCTCATCTCGGTGTTTCTTCTTCCCGGTCACTGGAGTATCTGTAGAAGATAGTTACTGATTAATTGCTTAACTAATTAAATTCATTCATTCCTTCTTTATCCATATATTTACTCTCTTGTTCATGTATTAATCTGTCCGTTCACTCATTCATTCGTTTACTCAATAAGCATTTTATATACACAAATATTATCTATAAATATCTAATTTTATATATTACATATTTAATATATTTATATAAAAATATATGTTACATACACATAATATATATATAATGTGTATATTATATATATAAATGTGTCATATATTATATGAAATACACATTATATATGTATCTATGTATATATTTAATTATATATTAATAGGTATATATTACATGTATACACATATTATGTATATAGAATATGCGTACATTACGTATTTAATAAATATGTAACATATACATTTATATATAAATATGTAAATATATCACATTTACTATGAGCTCAATAGAAATATTCTTAGCAACATTATTGAAAATAGCGAAAACAAAATTATGTGAAAAAACAAGCAAGCTGGAGTAAGCCTGAGCTTTGCCCAGCTCTGGGGGCTGGCCGAGGAAGCTACGGTGCATCTTGAAGGACGTGAAGAACGCTCTGCAAACGACACCTGTTCTGACTTCGTGGTAGGGTAACAAGGAACAAGACCAACAGGTCCAGGAGAAGCAGGGAAAAAGCAAGTTTGATCAAAAGGCACGTATGGTAGGATCGCAGCCGGCACACGCATCCGCTTCTGGGTGAAGACCAGCAGGAAGCGTGTGGGCGTCAGTGAGCAGAATTAGTCTCAGGTAGGGAGACGGGGGATTTCATGTTTCCAGGTTTCCCTTCGGTACTTCGTCATGTTTCTCAGTATGGAAAAGATGCTTCAGAATCGTATGGCCTCAAGGCAGGACAGGATGAAACCTGGTAAGAAGTACTATTTATTTTTATAAATACTTTATTTATAAAGCTCCTACTGTGTGTCTAGTGCTCAAATGCATTTTTTTTATTTAACACTCAGAACAATCCTATAAGGCAGATAATATCATGTGTGTGCGTGTGTATGCATGTGTGTGTTAGAATAATGGCCCCAGAACCTGCAAATACGTCACCTTACAGAGCACGAGGGACTATGCTGATGTGGTTAACTTAATGATCTTGAGATGGACTGATTATCCTGGATCACCTAGGTGGGTCCGATGTAATCACAAAGGTCCTTACAGGAGGGAGGCAGGAGAGTCGGAGTCAACGATGTGATGGCAGAAGCAGAGGGTGGAGAGATGCAGGGCTACAAACCAAGGATGCTTCCTCTAGAAGCTGGAAAAGATGAGAGAACAGATTCTCCCCTAGAGCCTCCAGAAGGAGCACCAGTCCATTTTAGACTTCTGATCTCCAGAACTGTGGGCAAATAAATGTGTTGTTTTAAGTCTCTAAGTTTGGGGTAGTTTTTTCAGTGACAATAGAAAACTATTATTCAGTAGATACACTGAAGCTCGGCAAATCCAATAAGTTGTCCAGGGTGAGTGCACAGTTAGGACTGGCTCAGAGGTCACCAAATGGTAGCTCTTTGTTGCTCCCCATTGCCACCTCTCTATGGAGGGTAACTGAAGCTGGAATTCTTTGCTATGAATTATCCACAACATTCTAGATATTTGCGGGTACCTGGCTGCTCCTTTAAGTTTTAGGAGTTTAATTCTAAGGAAAGGGCATCTACACATAAATTCCTGTTTCTTCTTCCTTCCCTCTTTTCTTCTTCCCTTCTTCCTTCTCTCCCTTCCTTCTTCCTCCCTTGTATTTTCTGAGCACCTGCTTTATGCCAAGCTCCAAGCTCTCTCCCAGATCCTGAGAACACACTGGAAACGAGATGGACCCGGTGCCTGTGCTTGGGGACCTCATGCTGAAATTTTGCCCAGATTCTGCAAATATCTAGAATTTGGTGGCTACTTCGTGCTACAGAAGTCAGCTTCAGCTCTAGCCATCAAAGGGTTAAAATGATGGTCTCTTCATCTTCAATCAGATCCTACGCCTCCAGGGGGATCCTAGAGACTATGAACCTTGCTTCAAGGCCATAGGAGGGAAAAGATCTGGATTTTCCCCTTCTGAGCTCTGCTTCCTCCCAGTCTCTCCAGGAGATTTCCTAGGGTTTGGGGAGGAGGCCAGGCTCATGTGCTCAGAATGTCTGAAGGATCCAAAACCAGGAAGGAGCAGAAACAGCCCCTGCATGTCAGGAAGCAGAAAAACACAAATGCAGAGTAGCATGGGAGAACAAACACTGGACTGGGAGCCTGGAGTTTGAATTCCATCTCTGCCCCTCATTCCCCATGTGACCTTCGTTGGTCAGTGCACCACTCTGGACCTCAGTCTCCTTATCTGTGCAATGGGGATAATAATATTTAAGCTCCCTCTGTCCGAAGGTTAGGGACACAAATGAGGAAATACATGTAAAGGAGCCTGATGCAGTGATGGACAACAGATGCTTTTGTGAAATCTGGTGTGAGGAGGCAGCAAACCCATAGGAACGTTTATGTCCTGATTCAGCTGTACAGACTGTGTGGATGAAGATCACTCTCTACCATGGATAGCTGTGAATATTGGTATGTCGAGCCCTGGTTCTTTATCACATTGTGTCCACCTGTACACACACAGACACACATGCACACACGCGGTACGGTGCAGCGGAAAAAGCTACACAGTACAGAGCAGCACGAGGCCTGGCTTCTACCTCTTCTCTCCGGACCTCGGTGTCCCCATCCAGAAAACCAGTGGTCACAAACTGAGGGCTGTGCGTCACCCTGACTGCAGATGTGTTGTTTGGGTTAGAGTTGGAAAAAAGTTGTAAATAGTTGCCTTCATAAAAATGAAAGTGGAGATTTTTGCCTTAAAAAAAAAATCTCTATTTTGGGATTCTCTTGCGACTCCTAAGGTCTGGCAACCCTGGGCTGGCATTCCTGACAGCCAGATGTGTCTGGTGCTGAGTGGCAGCTGCCTCCTTTAGACCCAGCATGTTCTTGCTGTGAACCATAGTCCCCACCACTCCCAAATGTTGTGCACCCTGCCCATGCTACCTGCCTGGCCCTGCTGTGACTGGGCCTGCCGGCCACATGTTAGGAACATTTTGTTTCTCAGTAGCCAGGCTTCAGGCACACAGAGTTCTAGCTCCAAAGGGCAAACAGAGATCTACTGGGAGAGAGAAAAATGCCCAGAATTCTAGGAGATTAAAAGTGGCAAATGAGTAATGCCAGAAAAATTCCACTTTCTTCTATGACTAGGGCACAGATCTCCCAAGAGCCAGATCTGGGGCAAGTCATTTCCCTTGTTTGGGCCTCAGTTTCCCATCTGTAAAATAAGGTGCTGGAACTAGATGATCTCCACTGCTTTTCCAATTCTTGGGTTCTCTCTCTCTCTTTCTCTCTCTCTCCTTTCTCTAGCATACATATGTACATGGGAGTGCACACAATATGTTGTATTCTTACACAGAGACACATTTACACATCTTACTGAAAATGTTTTTCCATCTACCAATTGAAAACCCTGATATGGCCCCCAAGCTCCCACCCCTCTGACCCCACTCCCTCTGCAGATCTCCTGTACCGCTAAAGCCAGCCACTAAGCTTCACGTGAATTACCTGCTGGCATTGTGTACAGGCACCAAGCAGGATTAGTCACTAATCTCCTCTCTTATCAGTGTTCTCTCCTGCAGCAGACAGCAACAGAGACTGTTCCACAAGTACGGGAGTTCAGCTGGAGAGGGCTCAGATCCGCCCGCCGACACGGGAGGGCAGCAACCCAGGCTTTGTTCTCATCTCTGGCGGGGCTCATGGAGCTACAGGAAAGAGGTCTCAGGGATCCCTGAAATGGTTAGAGTGAGCTCAGATTCTAATCCTGTCCGTTTGTGGGCTCTCTGAGCTGAGACAAGCCCCTCCCATTAGGGGCTCACTTGCCTCCTCTGAACAATGCGTGCTCATCTCCAACTCTACGTGCTTCAGGATTCTTCACAAAGAATGGACGTTGGCATGCCAAATCATTTCGTCCTCTGCTTTGCCATTTTCTTTTGGGGCCTCTTAGAAATGGAGTGCTTTTTTTGAGCTGGGGGAGTCTGGGCATATTAAAAAATGCAGAAATGCCAAATCAGAGTTACAAATACTGTAACATTAATTTACACTGAACAATTCATGCTATTAGGCAAGAATGTTACAATGTAATATAATTGTGCTATTCATAAGGTAATGAGTGGATTTATTAAAAAAATATTAACTGTGGTCCAGAAATGAGACACACATTTAAAACTGTGAGTGAGCATGCACTTCCTACATTCCAATGGGATAGATGTAGTACCCTGTTTACTGATTCGTCTAAAGTTGAGGCCCTCAGTGAAGGAACAGCATGGGACTAAAGCCACCTAAGCCTGGTCTAAGACAGACCGGGATTTCACTGCCCTGACCTGGGAACTGATTCTAGAAAACTCGCCCCTTGAAGTGGCTTCAAGTGATAATGATCTTCGCTTTGAAGTCACTTCCTTCAAAACCAGACTTACAGGGGGTAGTGTCAGGCCAGGATCTATCTGCTTCTGATGAGATCACGCTGCTCTTCTCACTTCTTTATAAAAATCCAAGTCCTCCTGGGAAAGGCTGCAGAAAGTAGCCACCAGTCAGTCACCTTTTAGTGTGAGTTAGTTCATTAGTCCTGTTGCAATGTGGCTGTTGGTTGAGAGAGGTTCTTCATGAAACAAGCCCAGGGCACAAGACACTGAACAGCAAGGCTGGGCTCAGTTGGGTGGAAAAAGCCACAGACCCAGGGGCCAGAAGATCTGGAATCTCATTCTTGCTCTAACTGTTAGCCCTGGGACTCTGGGCAAACCACCTCACTTCTCTTCTTCATGGGCAGAAATGGAAATAATATACCCCTAGAGGATGACAATCCGATGAAATATTCTAGGCGTTGAGTTTACAAAAGAAAAAGGTCTCCACTCTCACAGCTAAGCTGGGGAGGCAGACAATCGAGAAGTAAGTTATTTACACTAAATGGTGGCACCTGTGATGAAGACACTAAAACCAAGTATTTTGGATAGTGACCGGAGGGGGAGAAGCAACTTAATTCAGTGGCAAAGAAACTTCTCTTTGAAGAAAGGATGTTTGAGCCAAAGGAGGAAAGAAAGGGCCCTCCTGCAAATGTGAATGGAATGAGTGTTCCAGGCAGAAGGAGGTACAGAGGCTCTGAGCGGGTGTGCGGGTGGTGTGAGAAAGAGCCTGGCCGTCTGTGTGGCTGGAGCTGCGTGAGTGAGGGGCAGATGGGACTGGGAAGGTGGGCGGAGCTAGCATCGTACAGGGCCCCACTGGTCATGCTAAGGAATTTGCATTTTATTCTAAATGACTGAGAAGCTGCTGGAATGTTTTTAATATCTGTGGAAGCATTTTTAATATAGGTAAAAGTGTTTTGTAAACTCAAAAGCACAACGGCCAAGTACTATTATTATCATATGTGTGAATAACAACTTTCCATTGTAGTTAAAACTATTCAATTGGCAGCTTGATCCTTCAGTTCCCTCAGTGAAAACTGGCAGGACCAGGATCCCGAGGCACTAGTGTGAGAGAGCTCCAGGGCCACCTCTCCCGCCACCAGTCAGGCCACAGGGCTTCTCCAAGAATGGCGCGTCCAGGCCCAGGCACGGGGCCCTGGGCTGCACACCACCCTTCCTGCTGCCCGTTCCCTCACACTGGGGCCAGGGAGGAGCCTCTGTTCTCTCACACAGCGACTGGCCTCATGCCTCACAGGGGCATTGCCAGCTTTAATGATCACCTGGCAAGATCTTTGAGCTCCTGGGCCATCACACTGGTGTTGCCTCCAAAGGAGAACCCAACACCTCCTTTGGGGAGTTTTCACTCAAATTTGACTTTTCTCTGACTCCCTAGGACAAGCTTCAGAGCCTTCCATGTATATTCTGAAGTCATCATGCATTTATCACAGTTTGCGATTCTCCATTTTTTCTTTTAATGGTCTGACTGACGCCTGACTTCCCCACCTCACTGCCGTTCCGTGAGTCTAGGGACCACGCTTGCGCACGCTGCCCTTTGTAGTCAGTCAGGATGGGCTGGCTTATGCTGCAGTAACCAGCAACGCCCCCATCCCAAGACTTGAAGCAATAAAGGTTTACTTCCTGCTGGAGCCGCACAGCCACCACACACCAGCAGGGGGCTCTGTTCAGGGTCCTCAGTCAGGCACCCAGGCTGACGCATCTGCCTTGTTTCAGGGGTCTCTCTACTCAGGGCTCAGGGCTCACCGCGGAGGGGTGGGGTCTGCAGACTGCTAATAACTGCTTTGGGCTGGAAGCGACACATGCCTCTTCTGCTCACATTTGATTGTCCAGAACCAGTCCGTGTGCAGGCCCAACTCCAAGGGCTGGTGGTGGTAATGTCTCCCACACCGTGATACCCAGCGCCCAGCACTGAGGCACTCAGTAAATAATTTTGGAAGTGTTGCAAGCTGATGGAAGCCAATCTGACCAATTGTCAGTTTCTTTTGGTAACTACTGGGGGGAGGTCAGGGGGGCGGGAGCTGTCTATTTCCTCCCCTTGGCTTCACTGCTGGATAGTATGATATAAAGAAAACAAGTCTCAGGTTGAATTGTGTTACATGTATATCATTTCTTAGCAAGCAGGGAAAAAAAGTGTCACCTAACAAAAGACAGACACAAACGAGCACGAGTTCCTATAAGAGAAGCGGAGTCCTGGCTCTCTGTCCTTAGGTGTCCTGACAAATCCTTTTCAGGATAGGGTCCCTCCAAGGTGGATGCTGCATGGTCTCCTGGCACATTAAGCCTACCTTCTAGTGAAACCAGGAGACAGAGTCCATGCTGCAAGGCGGGCACTGGACAGAGAGGACCATAGAGCCTGTATAGTCTGTCTCGCCCATTATATTTCTCGAGCAACACTCATTTCACCAAAGGAAAACGATCCCCAACATCCCATATTCTAAACCAACCATCTGGTGCAGATTTAGATAGGAATGTTTGAAGTGCTTGTGGAGTGTGGATTCCCAATGAAGATCCTTTGAATATTAACTATCTTCCCCTGCATGTAAATAGAATTAACTCACATATAATGGATAGACAAAATTAGTATATGCATACAATGGAATACGATTCAGCAGTAAAAAGGAATGAACTGTGGATGCGTGCAACCACATGGAGGAATCCCCAAAACATTGCTCTCAGTGAAAGAAGCCAGACACAAGAGACCACTCCATTTATATGGGATGTCCAGGAAAAAAACAAATCTATAGAGATAGGAAGCAAATTAGGAGTTGCCTGGGGTGGGGGTGAGGGATTAACAGTAAATATACATGAAAGATATTATTGGGGTGATGACAATATCCTAAAACTGGTTTATGGTGATGGTGCACAACTTTGTAGATTTACTAGCACATCATTGAACTGTACACTTGAAAGGAGTGAATTATATGGTATGGAAAATGTCCCTCAGTAAAGTTATTTAAAAAGTAAAAATAATTAACTCACATATATACTCATTACCCTGCTTATAGTGCATTTAAATGTAAGTTATAGACAATATAACATAAAGAAATGAGATTTCTTTCCCAAGGAGTTTTCAACACCTCCGTTTACCTCCGTGTGCTTTTAAAGATTTTATTTTATTTTATTCATTTTTTTTCCCCCCAAAGCCCCAGTAGATAGTTGTATGTCATAGGTTCACATCCTTCTAGTTGCTGTACGCGGGACTCGGCCTCGCGCTGGACGGAGAAGCGGTGCCTTGGGGCGTGCCCGGGATCCGAATACCTCCGTGTGCTTTTAAAAGAACAAATTCATTCAGTCTGACACCAAAGGGGCTCTCTGCAGAAAGGCGTTGCTTCTCTATAACAATGGAGTCAGATCCTCAACACACACACACTCTGGGCTACACTGAGGGGACACAGCAGTGCTTCTCAAACTGGAGGAGGTTGTGCTAAAATGCAGACTCTGATTCCAGAGGTCCCAGGTGATGCTGCGGGGACGTGGCTGAACCTAAAGTTGCAAGAACTAGCAGTCTTCGTTTGGCGAGGACTTTCAATTCCCTGTCACCTCTGACTTCTCCACTACATCTGGCTGACTTTCCGAATTACTTGGGAAGCACAGATACTTGGCTTTGCCAATAGGTCTCTTGAGTCAGCGTTTCAGGGGTACGGCCCTACCTCTGAGTGGGGTAGGATGGAATCCGAGATGTTAAAGCTTCTGCAGGGTTGGGAATCACTGGTTAAGAGAACCCCGCAGAAGCTGAGGAAGCACATTGGATTAGGTGACATGAAATCTGGCTTCTAGTCCCTTCTCTGCCACCATGTGACCTTGGCGGAGGCATTTCTCCTCTCTGGGCCTCAGTTTCCCCCTCTGGACAAAGGGGAGTGGTAGAAGAGGTGTGTGCCCACCTCCCGTGCTGCACTCCTGTTCTATGACTCCATGAGCCCCAGCTTTCCTGGCCCGTTCTCCATTTCCAATTGGCCGTGGCATTTCTGTGACTCAGGGGCGGGCCCAGCCGCCGGGAAGGGGGGAACGGAGGGCAGGGTGCCAGCTTTTCCGCCCCGCTGCCACTGGAGCCGGGCACCCCGCTCAGGCTATTGTACTCATGGGAGGTCTTAGCTGGTGAGGCCGCCAGCCCGACTGCTCAGGCGCCAGGGCTGTTTCATTATTTCATCAAAGTTCATTATGCTGGGGAGGAGACCAGTAATAAAACATGATTACAAGTGTCTCCAATGAGCACTTAAAGACATAATTCGGGGTGTACATTCTGCTGCATCCCTGTTTGTGGTCGCATAACGCACGGAGATTTGCACCTCTGATATATGCCAGTCTTCACGTTAATTGAAGTGAAAAAACGCCCAAAGAACTTGATTCAATTTGTCTCAGGACTGAGCTGGTTGTTTCATATGGAGGCATGATTTGCCATTTTTGAAAACACGATTAATTATGTGTGCAAAAGGCAGGTACAGTGACACAGGCGACATCGAGGGACCGAATTGCAGCCAAGCATATCAGATATCTTTGGCAAAGGGCTCGGGGAGAAATGACCTTTCTTTCTTTCTTTCTTCCTTTCTTCCTTTCTTTCTTTCTCTCTTTCCCTTCACTGTCCCCTTTCCTACCCTCATATCTCTTTTTCGTGAAATAGCAGCTGGCAATGAATGCCAGGAAGGTAATAGATGATACTTTACATGCCAGAGCTAACAAAAAGGGATCTTACGCCTTGTCCCATGTCATCTAGATCAGTGTTGTCATCTGAGAACAAAGTCATGATTGACATCGACTAGTGGGTTTGAGCCCAGTTGTTCAGGATGTGGGTTGGAGACCAAGAAGGCAGGGCAGTGTGGGGAACGCTCTTGTATATGTTGGTAGAATTCTCCTGGGCTGTGGCCATGTGGGCCCAGACAGGTCACTTCTCTCTCTTGCTCTCAGTCTCGGCCTCTAAGGCCATGCCCAGGCCCTGCTCCTGGGCAGCACTGGGCATGGCCCAGGCTAGGGGTGCGGGGCCCGGGTGTTAACTCTGCATTTACCCCTGACTCCCTGGGTACCCCAGGGCCAGGCCCTTCTCTGTGGTCTGTGGTTTCCAGTCTTTTAAAATGGGAAGGCTGGGCTAGGCAGTGTCACTCATATTTGCTTAATCACAAGAATCATCTGACAAACTTGTTAAAAACAGATTTCCTCAGCCCTACGCCAAGGATAGCACATCAGAATCTACCTGGGAAAGGCCAGGGAATTAGCATTCAATAAATTTTCCAGGAGATTCATGACATTTTGAACTTAATGTTTTGGATAGGTAAGACATTCACATGATTGATGATTGACACAGTATAAATGAGTAATGGTAGAGATCTTCCATCCACTCTGTCCCCTAGCTGCTCGGTTCCCACCCCCAATCACAACTAAAGTTAATGGTTCTCTGTGTGTGTACATATACGTGTGTGTCTGTGTATGTGTGTGTTCTTCCAGAGAAATCTGTGATGTACAAGCCAGTATGTATATACGTATATGTTATGTTCCTTATCCTCTCCTTTTTTTTACATAAATGATAGGACACTATGCACACTGTTCTGCATCTTCCTTTTTTTTCATTTAATGCATCTTAGTGATCTTTTTATATCAGTTAATAAAGGCAGTGATGTGCTAGAGCCAAGGGGGCTGTATCTCTTCTCAAGTCCAAGTTCAATGACCTCATGTTGGTAGCTTGAAATTGGCCATGTAGAAGTGTTTACACCACTGACAAATGCTGCAATCCGAATTCCCCGCCCCCCCGCCCCCAGCAGGAGAACTTATTGGTACACATTTACCAGCACACCACTGGATGAATTTCCCCTCCCTTTTCTTTAATGGCTGCATAGTAATCTAGTGTATAGATGAACTGTAGTGTATTTAATCAATCCCTGGTTGGAGGACATTTAGATTGCTTCTGATCTTTTGCCAATGCAAACAATGCTGAAGTAAGTAATTTTGTAAATATGTCATTTCACATGTGCCTCCGAGCAGCTGCTGCAGTGTGTATACTGCCAATAGATGAGAACAGTGCTTTCCTCACACCCTCCACATCACCAAGTTTGAAATATCTCCGTCTCAGACTAATGAGCATTTCCTCAGGATGAATGCGGCTGAGCATCTTTTCACACATTTGGGAGCTCTTTTTCTGTGCCCTGTGGATCGTTGTGATCAGGAAAGTTTGGAAAGACCAGCCTGGTCTAATCTTTTTTCACACATGGAGACCTTAAGGCCCCAAAAGGAGTAAAAAGTTGACCAGGACCCCACAATGAGTATTGGCAACAAAGGGATTAAAATCAGAAGTTTTGGCCCCTTAAAATCAAATGGGAGAATAAAATACCTAGGAGTAAATCTAACCAAGGAGTTGAAACACCTGTGCACTGAAAACACTAAGATGTGAAAGAAATCAAAGAAGACACAAAGAAATGGAAAGATACTCCATGCTCATGTGTTGGAAGAATTAACATAGTTAAAAACGTCCACACTCCTAAAGCAATCTACAGATTCAGTGCAATCCCTATCAAATTCTCAATGACATTTTTCATGAAAATAGAACAAAGAATCCTAAAATTTATATGGAACAACAAAAGACCTGGAGTAACCAAAATAATCCTGCGAAAAAAGAACAAAGCTGGAGGTATCACACTCTCCAACTTCAAAATAGGCTACAAAGTTATTGTACTCACAACAGCATGGTTCTGGCACAAAAACAGACACACAGATCAATGGAGCAAAATTGAGAGTCCAGAAATAAACCCATACATCTATGGACAGCTAATTTTTGACAAAGGAGCCAAGAACAGACAATAGAGAAAAGAAAGTCTCTTCAATAAATGGTGTTGGAAAAACTAGGCAGCCATATGTGAAAAAAAAAAAAAGAAAGTAGACCATTACCTTACACCATACACAAAAATTAACTCAAAATGGGTTAAAGAATTGAATGTAAGACCTAAAACCATAAAACTCCTAGAAGAAACCATAGGCAATATGCTCTTGACATCAGTATGAACAGTATCCTTTTGAATATCACGTCTCATCAGGCAAGAGAAACAAAAGAAAAGAATAAACAAATAGGACTATATTAAACTAAAAAGCTTCTGCATGGCAAAGAAAACCATCAACAAAAGAAAAAGACAACCTAGTAATTGGGAGAAGATATTTGCAAATCATACATCTGATAAGGGGTTAATATCCAAAATATATTAGGAACTCATACTAAACAACAAAAAACAAACAACACGATTAAAAAAATGGGCAGGGCCAGCCCCAGTGGTCTAGTTGTTAAGTTTGGCGTGCTCTGCTTTGGCAGCTCGAGTACGGTTCCCGGGCATGGACCTACACCATTCATCTGTCAGTGGCTATGCTGTGGCAGCAGTTCACATTAAAAAAAAAGATGAGAATTGGCAACAGATGTTAGCTCAGGGCAAATCTTCCTCAGCAAAAAAAAAAAAAGAAAAGAAAAGAAAGAAAATATAGGCAGAGGATCTGAACAGACATTTTTCCAAAGAAGATATACAGATGGCCAATAAGTACATGAAAAGATGTTCAACGTCATTAACTATCAGGGGAATGCAAATCAAAACTACAATGAGATATCACCTTATTCCTATCAGAATGGCTATAATTAACAAGACAGGAAACAACAAGTGTTGGAGAGGATGTGGAGAGAAGGGACCCTCTTACATTGCTGGTAGGAAGGTAAACTGGTGCAACCATTATGGAAAACAGTATGGAGATTCCTCAAAAAATTAAAAATAGAAATACCATATGATCTAGCTATTTCACTTCTGGATACTTATCCAAAGAACATGAAAACTATAATTCAAAAAAATATATGCACACCTATGTTCATTGCAGCATTATTCACAATAGCCAAGACTTGGAAGCAACCTAAGTGCCCACCAACAGATGAATGGATAAAGAAGATGTGGTATATGTACACAATGGAATACTACTCAGCCATATAAAAGATGGCATCTTGCCATCTGTGACAACATGGATGGACCTTGAGGGTATTATGCTAAGTGAAATAAGTCAGAATCGAGAAAGCCAAATACTGTATGACTTCACTTATGTGGGGGATAAACAAACAAACAAACACATAGATAAGGAGAAGAGATTGGTGGTTACCAGAGGGGAAGGGAAGTGAGAGAAAGTGAAAGAGGTAAAGGGGCACATGTGTGTGGTGGCAGATGGCAACTAGACAATCGAAGGTGAACACGGTGCAGTCTATACAGAAGTCAAAATATAGTCATGAAATTTATATGACATTATAAACCAATGTGACCTCAATAAAAAATTAATTAAAAAAATAGATATAGGCCTTTAAAAAAAATCAGATGGGGGCACTCACAACAGGCAAGTCAACGTTCTCATGGATAGGCAACTACAGACTGTGTCAAGTTTACAATAAACCAGAGGTTGTTCACTGGTGGCCCACAGGCTAGACCCGGCCTACGGACATTGTCTATTTTGGCCTGCATAGTATTGTTTTCTAAAATTTTAATTTAAAATAATTGCCAAATTTTAAAACAAGGAGATTTGTTATACAAATTCTTATTTCTGGTTTCTCTTGGGGAAAAAAAACAACCAGAAACTCTAGCACCACTGGACTGAACATTCCGGTGGCAACAACCATCTGGATGTGGGTAGCAGCTGCCTCTCTGTGACAGGCACACAGTTCACCACAGTCCTCACGGCTCCTTAGTGCTCCCCATGCCACCCACAGGTATCCTCACACTTGTGTTATCTTTTCCTTATATCGCAGAGGAAAGCGGAATATTTCTTGAATCCGTTTCCCTGCCAAAATAGGCTGGTGAAAGCTAGACCCATAGGGCTGCAAATTTAAAGATAAATCTCAGGAACATCTTTTTAAGCAAAGAATGTCTCCACGTGTTTAACATGTGGAAAGGAATGAATGAATGAATGAATGAATGAATGAAACAAGTATCTATATAGACTACAATTTAAGATAATGTGAAATCAATTATTGAAGAACCAATCAGCTTCCCTTATTAATATCACCTGCCTGATCTTGGCAATATCTGGTTTGTAGGGTTTTCGTATCTTCGTCTCCCAAACCAGCAAGGGTCTTCTCACAGAGGTGGCTCCAGAATGTCCATGTAAAAGAGGTCTAGAGATGACCAGCTGATTGGAAGCGGGGGTCGGGAGAACTGTCTTGTGCTCGTTATGCGAGCATGCTGATTTTACCTAGATCTTCTTTTCATCGAGGATGGCTTGGGGAAGATGTTAGAGATGGGGAAGTGGCTAACTTAAGACCCCTGAGGCACCCACAGTGTTACTTGGTGTTTCCATCTCTAATACCTGTGAACCTATGTTGTTGGCCAGGGTCTTGCAGAGGGAGACTGTCCATGGACTTGAGCCTTCGGATGTGTCCTCCCAGTTGTCCAGAGTATGGTCCAGGTGCTCCCTAGTCTGGCTGGCCTTGCTTTGAGCTCCTAGGTAACATGTGGGACCTCAGCTCAGCTCCTCCCCTAATGGGGATATGCCCTAACTCCACGGGGCTCAGCCAGGCCTCTAAGGGCTGAGCATGCGCACGACCGTGGAGGCAAACACCATGGACCCTCCTTCCCCCCACACACGAAAGTGCTGGGCTAGGACGGTGGCTCAAATGGCAAGCAAATGATGTGGCTCCAGGTAGAGTGTGTTCAGGCATTTGCAGTGTGCAATCAAGTGGTGCCACGCAAAATATTGGCGTCAAACCCACAAGGAGCCTTCTGTGGGACTGTGAGAAGGTAGTGAAGACAGCTGGGAGGCTCAGGGACACCCAGGGAAGGGCGGCTGCCTTTTCTCACACTGAGGAGGCAGACATCATGGCCCACTGTGGCCACAGGAGCTCAAAGGCCACAGGAGCTCCTTCTCTAGTATGTTTCCAGAAAGCTAACAGTAGCAATAGCTACCGTTTATTAAGCACTCACTGTATTCCAGATACTGTGCTAAGCTTCACTTCAGCCGGCTGACATAGGCTTTATTTGTAGTCCCATTTCATGGATGAGGAAAAAGAGGCTCCAAGAGGTGAGGTGCCTGCCCAAGGCCTCACTTCCAGTGAGGGGGTGCCTGGGCTGGGATACAGCCTGGTCACAAAGCGATGCTCTGAATCACCTTGTTTTGTGTCAAAAGTAGCACACTGGTGGTCCAGAGGCTGAATCATTTGCAGGTATGTTTTGCTTGACAATTTGGCGTGAATTGTTTCCTGACACTTAAACATCAGAAGACTTCACATAACAGTGGGAGGATCTGGCATCACTGAACCTATAATCACATGTGGCAATAACAACTAAGCAGGAGAGACCCATGCCTCCTGGTTCACCACAGTCCCTGCTACTCCCTGCTGTCTCCTCCTTGGCTTCCTAATTCACTTTTCTTCCCGACATTATGAAAAATTTCAAACATATGGAAAAGTTCAAAGAATTGTACAGTGGACACCCAATACCTAGATTCCACCATTAACATTTTCCTCTACTTGCTTGATCACTTATCTTCCCATCCCTCCATCCATTCATTAATCCATCTTCTTTTTGATACATTTCAAAGTTGCAGACATCAATACAGCTCAATTCTAAACACTAACACATGCATACCATTATTAACTAGAGTTCAATATTTGTTTACGGTTCCTTCTGTTGAGATAGGATTTATGTATATTGAAATGCACAGATCTTAAGTGTACCATTCAATAAGTGCTAACAAATGCACACAGCCATGAACCCAAATCCCTACAAGATACAGAACATTTATCTCCCCAGGAAGTTCCTCATGCCCTTCCTGGTCAATCTCATCCCCACCTCCTGCTTCGCTTTGGAATATTACCAGCCTGCAGACATCTGAGTTTGGAGGTCACGGCATATAGCAAAGAAAGGAAGGGCAGGGAGAGAAAATAGTCTCAGGACTGAATAGGGACAAAGGAACCCAGGCCCACCTTTCTTGCCTCCTGGACCAACCCTCCTCAACCGGAGCCAGCCTCTGCGCTCTGAGTTCTGCACAGCCGCCTGGTACCCGAGGACACCATCACGCTGCTTATGCAGCACGCCTTTGCGCGTGCTCTGTCCTCTGCCTGGGATGCTGCTCCACCTGGCCAACTGCCGCCCTTTTCGAAAGTGAATTCCAATGCTATCCTGGCATGATGAGTACATGGACTGGCCTGTGGACAGCACATAGTCAATGTTTATTGATGAATGAGCTAATGCATGATCAGATGGAGCTGTTTCATGTCCCAACACTTAACTCAGTGCTTGGCACATAGTAGGTAGTCAATAAATGTGTGGTGGGTAAATATACACCTGTGATGCCTATTAACCTAATTGTGACAGATTTATCATAGTGAAAAAAATGTGAGGTTTGTAAACACATCCATTATTTTTCCAACTTTCTTTGTTGTCAAATTCTTGATTCCTAGAATCATATAAGACATAGAATTGAACTTGAGTCAGAAGAGCTGGGTTTGAGCCCTGAGTCCCACCCCCTCTTGCTCTCCGTGAACCTGGGCAAGCCATTTAACCTCTCTGAGCCCTCACCTTCCTCACCTGCAAGGCGGGGACAATAAGACCTCAAGGAATCAAAGTGATGACCAGCAAAAGAATGTAGGTGAAGAATGAAAAGGCTGATAAAATCACTTGACCAAGATATAATTCTCTGCCCTCAAAGGCAGACCACTCAGGGAGGTACCACTTTGTCACAGCAGTGACTTTAGTACTTCATTATGTGAACTTCAAGTTGGAGTAAGATGATGTGGATCTGAAACCTGACTCAGCTGTGAACCATGGGGCTTTAACCCTACGAGCCCTAACACCTTTGTTAGCAAATGAGGCATCATGGTCCTTTCCTTTTAGAGTTAACACGTGAATAAAATAAGATAATTTGTTTGAAAGCAGTGTGGGCTGAAATGGAGTCTGGAGCTCTATGAGATTATAATCGCTGTGAACTCCCAGCTGTTGCTCTGCCCTAGTTCAAGCCATTGTGCCTTTCCTGTTCTCCTGCAACAGCCCCTTCCTGCCCTTTCTCTGCCTCCAGTTTTTTTTTTTTTTTTAAAGATTTTATTTATTTTATTTTTCCCCCCAAAGCCCCAGTGGATAGTTGTATGTCGTAGCTGCACATCCTTCTAGTTGCTGTATGCGGGACTCGGCCTCAGGATGAACGGAGAAGTGGTGCCTCGATGCGCACCCGGGATCCGAACCCGGGCCACCAGCATCGCAGCGCGCGCACTTAACCACCAAGCCACAGGGCCGGCCCATCTCTGCCTCCAGTTTTGTCACAACCCTTCCAATCTAACCTCCCCATTTCAGCCAGCAGGATCTGATCGCGTCACCTCCTGCTTAAAACCCTTCAGAAGCTCCCGTGGCCTTCAGGAAAGCATCTAACTCCTTACTGTGTTTTGACAGGCTGTCATATCTGGACCTGCCTGCCCTGCCTGCCCAGCTCTTTGCACACCAGCTTCGTGCCTGCCCTGTGAGAAGGCCTACCCTCAATTGCCTCTGGACCTTTGTCCATGTGCTTCCGTATGCCTCCAACACTCTCCCTCCCTCCCCGAGGACAGGGACTGTGTCTTGTGACTGGTGTCTCCCCCACAGCTTAGCACTGAGCCTGGCATGTAGCAAACACTCAATAAATATCTGTTCAGTGAATGAATCTAACACTTAGCACTCACAGTGTGTCCGTGCACAACCATTATCTCAATGCATAGATATTCCCACTGTCCTAACTCTCTCTCTCATTTTTATTCACAACATCACAATAAATAAGTACACAAATAAACAAATTATTTTTGGCCCTAAGAAACAAAGCCTTTTGTATTTCATCTTATAGAAGGTCTATGTGTCTGCAATACTTTCCTTGTAGTTGGATGGAAAATTATATGATCTTTCTTTCATAGCTCTGTTGCCTTTTTACAGCCATAGGCATAAGTACATCCACCTTCTTTTATTTTTTTCTTTGGGAGAAGAGATGAGCTGCATCTCAGATCTAATGTATCTCTGTCCGTGCAATGCCACACACCTATCAGCAATCTGCCAGGAACCCTGTGAAGCTTTCCAGAAGGGGGAAAAACCTCAGAATCCTGTTGATTGATTCAGTGAAGGTGGTTCCTAATCTCACTGCTTCTCTCCCCTCCCAGGACACTTGAAGGTTATTTGTACTTAGATGATGAAAACAGACATGACTTAAGATCATCATATGGGTGTTTTAGCAGGTCAATTAGTATAATTTTCAAAACATTTCTTCCTATTCCTTCTGTGTAGAGGATTGATCGTCCCACAGCACCCCACTCTAACTCAAGCCTGTCTAGACACCTTGGTGAAGGGAGGGTTGGTATCTATGACTTAAACCAATGTCAGACTTGCACATGAAGTCCAGCTTTGCCGTTAACTGCCTGTGTGATCTTGGGCAAGTTATTTTACCTTTCTGTGCTTCAGTTTTCCTATGTATAAAACAGGATAAATCTTGACCTTCTGGGGTGGTGTGGGTATTGGACGGAACAAAGATGCCAAGTGTCTGACACGGTGCCAAGAGCAGGTACCAGATACCAGGGGGGCAGGTGCTTAGGTACCAGGTAACGGGGAGCAGCTCATGACTTCTGGCCAGGATGGGGAGGAGGTTTTGCCCAAGGGCTAACTCTGGGTTAGATGGGTCAGTGTGGCTGCTGGGAGCATTCTGTCCAATTTTCTGGGACCACATTTGGGCTCGCAGGGAAGGGGGGCTGTGATCTCTCTGTCAAGGTGGATAGGGAAGATGAGCAGCAAATGCTAAGCTCATATCATCCCTGACTCTCTGAAATGTCACCCCTTGGGAACCTTTAATGATGGTTTAGAGAAAGCATTTCTCTTTCCATTTGAATTCCCTTCAGAGTCTGGGAGGAGTGAGAGCCACCTCTTGAGAGAACGAATTCTCGTTAGTCCAAGTCAGAGGTGCACAGCTGAGAAAGTGGTTGTCAGAGAGACCGGATTCCAGGGAGACCTGAGGCCCCACAGTTGGGATCCACGTGGAAGTGGATGGAGAGCCCAGATAATGTGCTTGCTGGTTGACGCATGCGTGTGGGGTGGAGGTGGCTCTGCATGAGTCTCATGGACACTGCTTTGTCACTGGTATTCTGTGACCGTCTGGGGCAGAAGTGGACCTGGGAGGGCTCATTGCCTGGCGGGCACTCCTGGGAGTGAGGAGACCAGGAGCACTTTGAGGAAGAAGGCAAAGATGTTCAGTTCAACTAACCTCCATCATGACTTTCTTCCCATCTTGAGTTCAGCCAAGGCTTGGGTGCTTCTCCTCCTACGATTTTCCTCTGAGATTAATGAACCACCAATTCAGAAGGACGGAGTCTAAATGTTTCAGATTCATTTACAGTTGGGGCAGCAGAACACGCATTGGTGGGGAGGAGACCTCCCAGGAAGTTATATAAGCTTCCTCGTGCAACCGGGAGTCCTTGTTCTGGCCAAGCTTAACTCCATCAGCTGGGGCTGCACTTTGATTCTAAAGATAGAGTGAGGATGGGGCTCGAGGGATTCCCTTTCCTACCTCACTCATCCTCTCTGGTCTTAATTACACAAATCCCACCCTCCGGAAACAGAAATCCTAATAGTAACCGAAGGAGGACCACAATCTCTATATCACTGTGCCTTATCTCAGTAATTTCAGAAGAGAAGTGAAAAAAAAGATGGATCCTGAACAACTATTTGTCTAATAAACAGCCCCCACCCCCTTGGTTTCCTGCAAAGAAAGCTGTGTTGCAGCTAATCCACCTTGGCTCCACTCAGAGCACATTATCATTTTTATCGGCCTCATAAATCGCCTTTCCAGATTACACAAAAATATACATTGCCCCACTATAATTATCCCAGACCCTTGCCTTCTCCCTTTTCATTTTGATCCCAGGTAAACCCAGTCATTACCCGCATCAGTGTGGCTTCCCAAAACGTCAAGATTAAAACCGACCGTGGAGACTTATGCAAGACTGAGTCAGCCGAGCAATTTGAACCAATAAATATCAAAGTCGTGTCTAAGCGGAGAACAATTCATTTGATACCACATCTGTCAACAGGCCTGTGGAGGATTTTCCTTCCTGGGGCTCTACCCTGGCGGCCCTGCTGGCTCTTCTTTCCGATACTATGGAGAAGCTGGCTTTGGCCTCACAGGAGGGTTGGGCCCCGCACCCAGGAAGCACCCCGTGCCTGAACCAGGGGGGTTCAGGGGCTGAGCTGCCTGCCCTCCGCCCGCTATCAAACAGCCTGCTCACATGTCTCAGCCGGGCAAGTGCACACTGCAATTAGCAATTCTTTTTTATTGGTTGATGTGGGCCTCAGGCCAAGAGAAGCTGGGATTGAATCAATATTCCTTTTATTATGTCATCGTAGGCAAATGAATTATGAAAACAAAAGCTCAATATGAAGCTGCCAATGCTAATTACTGGGTAGGATGCAGAGGCACAATAAACAAAGGGTGCTCTGTCCAGGCGGGAGTTGTGGGAGTTGCCCTCTCCCTGTCTGGGGTCTGCAGGGCCCATCTTTCCCTTTCCCCTCAAGCTCTAGGCTCCCAAAGGGAAGTCAGAAAGGATCCAGCCCCGACCCCCTGAGCCCAGCAATCTCGGATGCCAATTTTAAACCAACTCAATACTATTCAATTCAAGAAGCATCTCTTCAGCACCTACTGGGTACAGGGGCACTGTGCTTTTCACACACTACCACAGTCTCTGCTTACTGCTATCTCTAGAGTGTGGTGGTGAAGAGGTGCGTCACACCTGGCTTCAAATCTCAGCTTAGATGCTATTTATTGTGGAAACTTGGCTTCTTTGATCCTCAGTTTCCTCATCTGTAAAATGAAGACAATAATATGCATGTCACAGAGTTCGAGGAGGATGGACTGGAAAAATATGTGCCAAATGGCTGACATAAAGCAGGTGCCCAACAAACGCTAGCTGTTCTTCTCTCTCCTCTTTCTCCCCCTACCTCCTCCTCCTCCTCCTCCCTTCTTCTTCTGCCTATTATTATTATTGTTAGTGTTATCCTCATCATCATTATCATCATCACCATTCACTGAGCATCCCCAGTGCCCACAGCAGGGCTCACTTAAACATTGTTAGTGATTGCGTGATGAATGAGTGGCAGGCAAGAAGGAAGGAAATTGGTCTTGGCAATGTGGAGGTGGTAAAAGATAATTCACATCAGAGTCTTGAACCCCAGAGCCAACAGCTGAATGGGGACATAGACATACATCAAGTTAACTATAATAGAAAGTGGAGAGAAGGGCTTACCGTCCCCCCTCTGCCCATCTCTCTGCTTCTGCTTTCCAGAACCAGGTTGGAAGCATCAAACCCCTCCCTTCGTGAGGAAGTCCTCACCTTCCCCTTGAGTTGAGGAATGGGGTGGCATAGCCCAGCTGTTGATGCTCTTTCTGTGAAGTCACAGGTGGTAGGAGGTGGGGTGGTCAGGCAGGAGTGGAGAGGGCTGGGAATAAAGAGTCACGAGCCTGCTGCGTACAAAGAATGTCACTCACACCTCCTCACGTGACCTTCTCGATGGCTCCTGGAAGCCCCCATCTGCATCCCGTATTATGGAGAGACAAAATGACTCCCCAAGATGGCATGACACAAGATAATCCCTGGGCTGCTGAGTTCTCGCTTGGCCACATGAATCTAGGACAGTCACTTACCTCCTCGAGGCTTCAGCTTCCTCGTCTGGAAGGTGGGGGTGGTCACAGCATGGGACTCACACACAGGTGCACTGTAAATCGATGACAGGCTGGGCTTTGTCTCCAGAGTCCATGCTCCTCTGTGTCTCTCCAAGGCCGCTAGGCCACCATGAGTGGGCAGACTTGGCCACATTGGATGCGTCTGTATTCTACTCCTTGACTCCCGCTCCCGGCACTGTGCTGGGCCAGCACCGAGTGCTGAATCCGTCTGATAAATGAAGCAGAATAATTGTAATAACCAATGTTTATGCCATGAGCAACAGCTTCTAAACAATTTTTCTTTCCCATGGTCAGAAGAAGCCTCTGTGGTGGGGTTCATCCCTTTGTTTTTGTTTTTTTTTCGTGAGGGAGATTAGACTTGAGCTAACGTCTGTTGCCAATCCTCCTCTTTTTGCTGAGGAGGACTGGCCCTGGGCTAACATCTGTGCCCATCTTCCTCCACTTTATATGTGGGACGCCGCCACAGCATGGCTTGACAAGTGGTGCATAGGTCCGAGCCTGGGATCCGAACCTGCGAACCCTGGGCCGCTGAAGCAGAGTGCGCGAACTTAACCACGATGCCACCGGGCCAGCCCCGTACCATCCCATTTTTGGAGGGAAAATTGAGGCTCTGAGAGGAAGGTGAGGAGCCAGGTTTACCCAGCTAGTCAGGGCCACTAACCTGGGTCTGGAGCCTTTGTCACCACTCCGTGACTTCTGGAAGACAGATGAAAGCCAACCCTTCAGCTCCCAGCTTCAAGGTGCTGCCAGACATCTGCAGGATCCCCAGGCCTCTGCTTGTTTAGAGAGACAAGTGTTCTGAGCTAATTTGAGAGCTTCTCATCCCCAAACACGGAGTCATCAGGGTCTTAGTTGTTAGCTAATTGGAGGAAAACAGCTTTGACTTTCCATTTACATCCCTGCACTGTGTGGCTCCAGATATGGAATTAGCTAAGTCTCTTTGAACCCCAGGTTGGAAGTATTTCCACGGTAAAGGACTTCTGGAGGTGGTGGGATCAGAGCATGGGGGAATCAGGCTCCTACGGATCATGGAGGGAAGAGAAATGGAGGAATCGCATTTCCCATTTTTCTACTAAAGAAACAGCCTCTGTGTTTATGGGACTCAAGGTCAGCTTCACGGGTATGTAACCAGTGCAGTCACACAAGGCCCTGTGCTTAGGTTAATGCCCTGTGGCCACCGTCTGGCGATTCTTAGTAATTTTATCCTTGAATTTGTGTTTTGTAGGTGAAGACTGATGGGATAGTGGAGTGGGCGCTGGAGACCTGGAGCCTCAGCTCACACCTGGTCCCACCTCCCCTTGCCTCCCAGGCGTGAATTCCTGGCTGCCTGCTTCTACTTCTCTGCTCCACCCAGCGACCTTGCCACCCTCTGCACCTGGCAGGGGCCTGGGAACCGAAGTAGAAAGGGCTGGGGTTGGGGGCGTGTGCCCCACTGGACAAGTTGTGGGGCAGGGCTCCCGGCGTCTCCAAGGGTCTGCACTCACCCCACAAGTATCCCTATGCCCAAGGGAACCCAGCAATAAACAGCAAATAAAAAACACCATGACAATTTGAGAGAGAGATCATGGAAGAAAGGAACAACGTTTTCCCCTGCTTTTTTATTTTGCACTGGGCCCTGCAAATTAGTGAGCTGGCCCTGATGGGACTTCAGCAGGTTTGGACACAAATGGGAACTGTGGTTGTTCTGATTCATCACCATTACATAGCCCAAGTAGAGAGTAGAGGTCCAGGACAGGACAGCCCAGTGGATACCAGCATAGGCTTGGCAATCAGCCGCTGCTCCTAGCTGCTGTGTGACCTTGGACAAGTCAGCTTGCTTCTCTGAGAGTCTGTTTTCTCATCTGTAAAATAAAGATGATAATAAAGTTGTCAAGAAGATTCAATGAGAATATGCAAGTAAGAGTTCTTGGCAATGTGCCTGGCACAGAGCAAGTGCTAAATAGATGTTTGTTGCTATTGTCTCATCATTGTCATTTTCATCTGAGTTCTAGTTCTGCCATTTGTGTGACCTCAGACACATATCATCATGTGAAAACACCCAGCATTATGCCTATTATATTCCAGTGTCTCAAAAATCAATAGTACATTCACATATATGGCCAGTTGATTTTCGACAAGGGTGCCAAAACTACGTGATGGGGAAAGCATCATCAACAAACAGTGCTGGAAAAATGGGATATCCACGTGCAAAAGAAGGAAGTTGGGGCCTTATGTCACACCATAAGCAAAATTTAATTCAAAATGGACCAAAGACCTAAACTTAACAGCTAAAACTCTTAGAAGAAACCACAGGGAGAGATCTTCATGACATTGGATTTGACAATGATTTCTTGGATATGACACCAAAAGTATAGGCAACAAAAGAAAAAAATAGATAAATTGGACTACATCAAAATTAAAAACTTTTGTTCATCAAAGGACACTATCAAGAATATGAAAAGACAACTCACAGAATGAGAGAAAATATTTGCAAATCATGTCTGTTAAAGGATTAATATCCAGAATATATACAAAGAACTCCTGTAACTCAACAGCAAGAAAAACAAACAACCAAACTCAAAAGTGAGCCAAGGACTTGAATAGACATTTCTCCAAAGGAGATATACAGATGGCCAAAAGCCCATGAAAAGATGCTCAATATCATTAATCACCAGGGAAATGCAAATCAAAACTACAATGAGATACCATTTCACGCCCATTAAGATGGCTGTAACTTAAACAATTTAAAAGGAAAAAACAGAAAAGGTGTTGGCAAGGATGTAGAAAAATTGGAACCTTGTGCATTGCTGGTGGGAATATAAATTGGTGCAGCCACCCTGGAAAACAGTATGGCAGTTCCTCAAAAAATTAAACATCTGATCCAGCAATTCCACTTCTAGGTATATATGCAAAAGAATTAAAAGCAGGAACTTGAAGAGATATTTGTGCACTAACGTTCATAGCAGCATTATTCACGATAGCCAAAAGGTGGAAACAATCCAAGCGCCCATCAAGAGACAAATGGATAAACAAAATGTAGCATATACATCAATGGCATATTCAGTTGTAGGAAGGAAGGAGATTCTGACACATGCTACAGCATGGATGAATCATGAGAACATTATGCTGCGTGAAATAAGCCAGATGCAAAAGGACAAATATTGTGTGATTCCATTTACCTGAAATATCTAGAGTAGGCAAACTCACAGAGAGCAAACGTAGAGGAGAGGTTATCAGGTGCTGGGCAGGTGGGAATGGGCAGTTGGTGTTTAATGGGGACAGAATTTCTGCTTGGGAAAATGAAAAAGAGAAGGGTGGTGGGGAAGGTTGCACAACACTGTGAATGTACTTAGTGTCACTCAGTTGTCCACTTAAAAAAGGTTAAAATGTTAAATTTTATGTTATGTATATTTTACCACAATAAAAAAAATAATGGTTACCTCTTAATTTCCCTGAGCCTCAGTTTTCTCATCTGTAAAGTGGCGGTAAGAATACGTGCCTTGACTGGTGTGAGGCTCAATGAGATACTGCAGGAGGAAGGGCCCTGAAAACATCAGTGGCCATTAACAAGCCAGGCGCAGACGCCCTTCTCCTGCCCTAGCATGCCATTCCAGCCAAACCTGAGGCCGTGGCTTTGTCAAATGAGAGCGGCTGTTGGCTAAGAAACCTGAGAACAACATGGGCATGTCCTTCTGGGTCTTGGATTTTTTCATTCCCTAGAACAGCATCTCTAAAGTTGTTTACCCTGGAATACTTGTCATAATGAGTTACTCCTGAATCAAGAAAGTGAAATATGTTTGGGAAATCATTAGCATTGAAAGGTTCTGAGAAGTCCTACAATTTAAAAAGCACATTTAATGTAGCTAAACCCAAGATTTTCAAAACTTCTTTGAGCATGAGTCCTTTTTTCCCCTGTATCATTTACAGGCCACTTTTATCTAAAGGCATTCAAAGGTGAAACACCAAGTAGGCCTGTTAGTAAAGACACACGGCCAAGCCATGGAGACACACACATCCATAATGCTGTCATTTCTTGCCCTTTGTCCACTGTACTCAGCTCAGGTCAGTTAAGTTGGCCTCGAGCAGCTCGCGTGTCCTCTTTATTCATTTACTCCTGCATCCTGCAAAACTCAACTGCATGCCTGCAGGTGCCAGGGGACAGAGACGAGTCCCCGGAGCCCGGCCCTCAGGGCGCCTACAACCCAGGAGACACACAGAAGGTAGGCTAGCTCTGCTCCGAATTGCATGGGGAGAGGGGCCATTCTGGAACCTGGCACACGTGGAACTGTGGGCACACCGAGGAGGGGGTGTCTGAAGTAGATTCTCCTACCCTGCCGTGATCTGATGGAGCAAAAAGTCCACGGAAGGACGGCTCCATGTTCCTTCATTTCCTCAGGGGACCCAGGAAGTGGGGCCTCTGGATGGGTTTTCTGGGTGTCCAGAGCAGAGACTTCAAACTGGCAGCCCTCAGGTCAGTTTAACTCACACAGAATCTTTAAGAAGTGAGGTACCAATAAAAGAAAGGTTTCACATTAAAATATGGATTTCCATCTTTTTCTTTTAACCATCTGATATCTCTGGGCCAACATTCCAGTTGTTGCAATTGTCTGGGGTTCACTGGTCTCCCCCATTTCCCCCACTTCCTTTCTGCCTGCTTCACTGATTTTTGCTTTATTTAGTACATTTTCTATATCTGGACCTCATAAACATTTGAATTTATAATCCATATATATACATATATCTCTGTTGGTTTTTCCATCTCAGATTACGAAGCGTACTATGTGCTTACGATGAAAATGTAGACTGTCACCCCAGTTCCCCCATCTGGGACTCCTTGACCTCTGCCATCAGTTTTCTGTCTATATTTCTCCTGACATTTTTTCCCTCTGCCTGTAGTACAGCCAGTTATTTTGAAAACAACCAGTTACTCTTACCAAATGCTTTTGGAAACCCAGCGCTAACATTTACCAGAAGTTCTCTGTGGGTGACACACGTTTCTTGCTTTCCAAACTATCAGCTGTAACAGGGACCAGATATTTTTCAAAATAGCTGGTGGTTTCACTGAATTTGCCCTTTACTTTTCACTTGGTGTTTGTAGATCTTCTGTCAGTGGGAAATGCATTCGGGGCTATTTCTCTAGTGACTGGCAAGATCGGGAGGGGAGGGAGAGGGAGGGGAGGGAGAGGGAGGGGAGAGGGAGATACTGGGTCACACCTGCCATGTGCCTAGCCCAGTGCTGGCATTCTGGCCACGCCGAGTGCCTCTTGCCCTTTCTGAGCCTCAGTTTCCCCCCAGCCCCAGCTGTGGGGATAGAAAGGATTATATTATAGCATGTCCGTCTCTGAGAGAGCATCTTGTCAAACTGGCATTGTGTTGGATTGTCCAACCAGAAACTGAGGCACAGAGAGGTTATGAGACTTGACTTGCCCAAGATCACACAGCAGTGGAACAGACCTGATCTGCTCTCCTAAAACCCTGGTCAGTGTTCCTTCATTTACACTGGCATTTTCCAGACATTCAGTGTCACTTTCATAATTTATACTGTATGATCATATGTCATTCATCAAATCATGGACTTGATAATTTCTTAGAATCACTTCACTATTTTTACATAAAACTTTGTATCATTACTATAGATGGAAAACCATGATCATTTTACATTGATAGAAGGTAATTGTGCAAATAGATATATTAAAACACATAAAAATTGTTACTAAATTCTAGCTTGATGGTGTTGTTTGCCAGTCTTCTGTTAAAAAGAGGGTTAGCAATTGCTAGGAGAGGACTTAGATAGGCTGGCATTCTCATTGAACCCTTTTCCATGATCTAAGCAGAAGAATTAGAGGAAAATTGAAAGAAAAATAGCTTTCCCTGGGTGAGGCCATGTTCTTTAATGTCACGTGCATGCACCACGGCCCCACAAAATCACTTCTTCTACATCAGTGTGAGCCCACTGCCTCCACGTACCCCCAAGTCTGGCTCTGTGGAGGGCCCGAGACCACGTTCCCCAGTGCGTGGCAGAGTGGCAAGCTCTTTGTCACTGGGTGTGTTATTATTACCATCATCATTACATAGCGCCGCTGGCTCCGGGGCTGTATCAGTCAACCTCTCCCAACAGGTCTTAAGTTCCCTCTGAATCAACTCCACTCACTTGTCCAGCATTGCGAAGGCTCAGACCAGGAAGAAAATTAAAAGTCAAAAATCAAAACAAGCAACAACAAATGAAATCACCCATCACGATCCAGCCTCTTCATTTGTTTGGCAAAAACAGAGCTTTTTCCCTGCGTCTGAAGGTGGAGCCATAAAACCACAGTCTTGTCTAAAGACGCCTGTGGACCAAGCTGATCCGAACCCTTGTGGTTCTCCGATGGTTCTTTCCTCCTTTGCTGTGAACTTTCTATCCTACCCAGTAATTAGCACTGGCAGCCTCAGATTGGCTCTTTTGCTTTCATAATTCATTTACTTTTGATGATATTATAAAGAGTGTATAAATTTCAACCCCCTCCCCTTAACATCCTGGCCCCACGCCCACATCCACTAATACAAAGACACTAATTGCTCCTTGTTCTTGTGCCGAGTGCTTTGAAAACATCTCTGGCTAATGGATGGAATTAATCTTGTTTAACGTACAAATCAGCAGCCTAATTTGCCATGAATCCCAATTCTGTGGCTCCATGCACCCTGGTTGGGAGGAAATGACTTCCCACTCTCCCGTAGCCACATTGGGAAAGAAACTCCTGTCGTGGAAGGAGGTGACATTTGAGCTGAGACCTTTTTGTGGGGAAACCCCTTTGATGCAATGGTAGCCCCCAGGTATGCCACCAGGCAGGATCTTCCAGAAACCACCAAACAGAAAGACTCACAGACCAAGTGAAGATGCTCTAACTATGCAGTTTATTAAATCTGTTTAAAACACAGGGAGAAGCAAGAGGAAAGAGACGGCATCGGTTAATGCATGTGTGACAGGCTGCAGTGGGTCACAGGAGCACACCATCTGAATCCTGGGCTATGCAATGCTTTTGTGTCCTGTCTCCCTCTCTGCCTGGTCAGGCTGCCCGCTGACAGTGGGCTGTGAAGACCAGAAGTGAGGGTGAGCAAGAGGGCTCAGCAGATGAAGGTCCCTGGAGCCAGCATACGCGTGTCCCGTCAGAGAGATGCGGGGCCAGTGCTCTAGGCCCGAGCTGTGGTTTACCAGTTGGCCTGCTGAGTGAGTGGCTTCTGTCTGAGTGTCCTGGACACAGGACACATTTGGCCAGAATGATGTCACTAGTGGTGGACAGTTTAAGGCCTGTGAACATTGAGTGCCATGAATATTTAATATTTGATGTTTTCAGGTCCTCTCCTCCCATCCCTCCCGTGTTCACACGTGTATGCTCTGCTCACTATGTCTATGTCCAGTGTGGCTCACAAGCTACGTGCCCACTCACTATTCTTACTTAGTTTCACCCAGCCGCCTTATTTCTTTGTTTCTGTTGTTCTCAATAAAGCAGAATTGAATGTTTTTAAATAATGCAGGAAACACACAAAACAGACCTGAATGTGAGCCGGAGCTGGCCATGGGAAGATCTGGAAAGAGCATTCCAGAAGAAAGAGAGAGACATTCTCTACTGACCCAGTCTCGCTGCTGCCTGGTCCGCAGCCCACCACGTCTCCGCCTCCGGCAGCTCCGACCGCCTCAGTGTGGAACGGCCACGGTGAAGAGCAAGCTTTAGGGTCACATATACCTGGGTTAGAATCAGCTGTGTGACCTGCAGCAAGTGACCTCCCTTGCTGTAACGTTCCTGTGCCCTGCTCTCTCTTTGCTCTGTCAGTTCCCGTCAACTTTCCCTGCCGACGGGTCTCAGTGTGCAAGTAGCAGGCAGGCCCTTGCATTAGTTATGAGCAACATGAACCCCTTCTCTTCCTGGTCCTCCGTGGTTGCATCTGCTCCCTCATTCCCACAGTCACTTGGACAACTTTTGTGACAGCGTGTGGAAGGGTCGTTCCTCATGTTACATTGCTGTCTTTGGCACCTCCATGTAGAGTATTTGGTTTTGGATCCTGGCTCAGCGTGACTTCAAGTCATCTAGTTTGTTCATTTGTTGCACAAAGGTTTACTGAGCTCCTACCATGTGTCAGGACTGGTCCAGGCACTGAGGATGCACTGGCGACCAAAGCAAAGTCCTGGTCCCCAGAGTGTACATTCTAGGGGGGATGCAGAGAAAAATCCAACGAACAAGTAAATATATAGTATGTCCTATGACAATAAGGTTAAAACAAAGCACGGTAAGAGAAACGGGGACATTATGCAGGGGAGTGGGGCTGCTATTTTATCTAGACGGTCAGGAAAGCCCACACTGAGAAGGTATTATGAGACTGGGGGAATGGAGGCGAGACCCAATGCCTTTCTTGGGAAGGAGTGTTTCAGGGAGAGATAAAGCACGTGCAAAGGCCCTGAGTGAGTGCGGAAAAGCTTGGTGGGGTTTGAGTACCAGCAAGGAGGCCAGTGTGGCTGAAGCAGAGGGAAGGAGGGGAAAGTGAAACCCCAAAGGGCCTGGAGGTGGGAAGGTCACAGGAGGGTCCCGATCTAATGGACAGTTTAGAAGCCTCCTCCAGCTGCTGTGGGGAGAATGGGTGGTGAGGGCAGGGAGAGCAGTTAGGAGGCTGCAGAGATAACCCAGGCACAGGGAGCTCTGATGGGAGCAGCAGCGGTGAGCACAGGTAATATTTATCCTTCAGGGCCTTCGAAAGGTTAAAGGGAACATGTATGTAGGGGTGTGACAGCACAAAACCCTGGGCCAGCACACAACCCACATCTGTTAAATATAATCACACTCTGGCCATCTTGATTTGAGGGAAATGAAGCCCAGGGGAAAAAGACTCACTGAATATTACTCAGCAAATTCGGGCAGGTCTCCTGACTGCCCATCATACAGATTGTTCTGGGAAAAGAACCCTCAAATGTGTGTCCTATAGTTTGAAGGTCAGGGTGGCCTTGTGTCTTGTCTCCACATAAAAAGGGCAAAGTGAGTCAAATATTGACATCCTAAATCATCATTTGTTGAATAGATTTGCAGGTGCCAAGGCCCCGGGGGTACATTGCCATTCAGCTAGTAGAGCCGGCCGCCTTCTGCATGTATGAGACTCCCAGGCCCGTTCCAGTGTAAGGGGAGGCCCCACACTGGGTCAGGACGCTGAGATCCCAATAGCACTATGGTCCCCTCTTACCCTCTCCTGCTGAGAATGACCCCTGCTGCCTCCTCACTCCGGCCTGGTCATCCCCATGTTTCCCTCAGTTAACCCTTCTCTACATCAGGGCGGAAATGAGGCAAGTATGTTGAAATCTGTCATATAGGCTTTGAGCCTTAGGCACAAATCAAAGATGTGTGCCTCATGTCTGCTCTTCCTGGCCTGACATCACCTTCTTACGAGGATGAGATGAAAGGGAACAATACAGGAGGAAGCACACCATGCAGAGCCTGGCTACGGTTGGTGCTTGATCAGTGCTCGCTGCGGTTCACCGAAGCTCTGCATTTAACACATCCCATCGTAAAGACCCTGTGCCGGGTTTTGACTCTGACGTTCCACAGAATTAGAAATGGAGGAAGAGGATGGAAGCGTTATTTGCCAAATTGTTTGGAAAGTTCTGGAAAGGCATTTACAACTAGATGACCTTTCCACTGGGCTCCAGTTAGGGCCACCCACCAGATGCTGTGCAATTGTTTGGGTTCTGGTGGTCACATCCTTCTTTGTAATAACTTCTCTATAGCTCAGGGGTGGCTTTCAACAACCTGGAAACAACTGGGTCAGTGGAACTGCAGCCCGAGTGACACGGAAAGCAGAGTCTAGGGCCCTTCTCCTGAGTCTGAGATACATTCTCTCAATAGCTGCTTAATCCCACCACTCACTGGCCTCCTACTCAGGCCTGAGAGAAGCACAGGTTGCTGGGCCCGGTCATCCCTGATCTCCTGTGGCTGCAGTGTGACCTAGACAGGTTCACGGCACATAGGAGGCGTTCAGTAACTATTCACCGAAGAAATGAATGAATGCTCTGCAAGAGTTTATAGATAAGCAAGCCTCGCCTATGGAGGCAGATGGGGAAGCATCAGAGTGTAGGCTCCTACTGTTGATCACATACTCTACATAAGACTTCTAAATCTAAAATTGTGGCATGTCCCTCATGCCAGGAGCTGTGTTAAGCACTGTGTATGTATCACACGGAGCGAGAGGGTTTCCCCAACCACCACTGCCAGCTTGAAGCACCTTCACCCACGCCCACTGCCCTTTACTACCGGCCCAAGCCCCTCCTCCACCCTCCTCCTTCCTACCACCTCCTGCAGGTTCAAAGTTGGCAAAGGACAGCAAGGATGTGGACAGAGGCTCCAGGGTGTCTCTGCAGCACACTCGGGGGTCCCAGGAGTTGGCTGGGAGGAGGTGTACTGGAAAAAGAAGGGAAGCCAATGCAAATCTGGAGGTCTGAGGCTGTTTAAAAGTGATGTGCAAGTCTGGTTGAGGCTGGGGCTGAAGAAGACTTAGGAAAGAGAGAGAGAGCGTGTGTATGAAAGAGTCTTGCCTATAAACATGGTGGCCAGCCAGAGGCAGGCGGGTGTGTGTTGCCAGGCAGTAGAGGAAAGAGCATGGGAATCAATGGCTGTGGTAGCCGAGTTCACATCCCAGCTCTGCCCCTTGCTAGTTGTGTGGCCTGAGGTAACCTATTGTCTCTCTCCAACCTCAGTTTTCCCATCTGTATAGTAGGGTTCAAGTCTAGCTTGACATAATGGAGGTAACATGTCTGTTTTAGACACTGGCTCCTGGGCAGACTTTCTGAATCCGAAGTTGCAACTACCTTCATTATTTTTAAACCTTTTTTAACAAAAAAAATTTTAGAATAGATTTAGATTTACAGAAAAGTTGCAAAGACAATACAGAGTGTTCTCACATACTCCACACCCAGTTTCTCCTATTATTAGCATCTTACATTAGTACGGTACATTTGTCACAGTTAATGAACCAATACTGATACACTGTTAATAACTAAAGCCCACACTTTATTCAGATTTCCTTAGTTTTTGCCTAATGCCCTTTTTCTGTTCCAGGATTCCATCCAGGATATCACACCATATTTAGTCCTCGTGTTTCCTTAGGCTCCTCTTGGCTGTGACAGTTTCTCAGACTTTCCTTATTTACAATAATCTTGACAGTTTTGTGGAGTACTCCTCAGGTATTTTGCAGAATGTCCTTCAACTGGGATTTAGCTGATGCTCCTCTCTTGATTACACTGGAATTACGGGTTTCGGGGTAGAAGACCACAGAGGTAAAGTGTCATTCTCATCTCATGGTATCAAGGATGCGTACTATCCACATGACTTAGCACTGGTGACGTTGATCTCGATGCCCTGGCTGAGGTCGTGTTCATCAGGCTCGTCCACTGTGAAGTCACGTCCCCTCTCCCCTTTCTGTAACATCCTCTTTGGAAGGACATCACTACAGACTGTCTACATGTAAGGAGTGGGGAGCTTTAACCCACCCCCTTTAGCTGCATGAATTATTTGGAATCCTTTGCTTGGGAATGCTGCCTCTTCTCCCTATTTATTTATTTAATAATTTATATATAGGTATTAATTCATGGATATTTATTTTGTACTTTGGATTATAAAGCAACACTGTTTCGTTCCTCAAATTATTCCAGCTTTGGCCGTTGGAAGCCCTTTCAGTTAGCTCCTTTAACATGCCATCATTTTTTTTTTTTTCAGAAATTCATTAATTTTTGTCACTATAAAATGTTTCAGGCTCATCTTGTATATTTCCCGCCCCAGTCCCAGATCAGCCATTTCTCCAAGGAGTCCTCATCCCTCTTATTGAAGAACAGTATTAGAAACCAAGATCTGGGTGTTAGGTGTGCTCATTGCTACTGAGGGCATCACTGCTTCTTGGGTTCTGTCGTCTGGGGGTCTGTCAGCACCTCAGCTGAGAAAGGAAATATATGGGTGTGTGCTAACCCATGTATACTTGCATCTATAAATATTTCTATATATATCCATCTGTATCTATATTCAGCTACTCGTGAGTTCATACTGACATCTCCAGCTCTAATCCATCATTCCATGGATCATTCTAGACTTTTTCCCTTGCTTGTCTGTAATCTCCCACTCCAACAGTGAGACACCTGGCTAACATCACCCACCATCCATTTACTTACTTGTTCAATGTAAGTGTACATCTATAGTGGTTTCATAATCTTTAACCTGTACCCCCAGAGGGTAACACTTTGTCTACCGGAGGACACTGCTTACGTGCAACTCATCTCCACAATTACTTAAGTCGGGACCTTTATCCCCGACCCCTTCCTGTGAGGTCTTTTCACATCATTATAATACAGTTAGATTGTTTTGTCACAATCTGCATTCCATCCTAGGATCCCCCAACCTCCCAAATGACTTTTTAAAAATTTTGCATGTATTAAGGTTCACTCTTTCTCTTGTAAAGATCTATAGATTTTGAGAAGTGAATTGTATCATGTATCCATCCTTAAAGTTTCATAGAGAATGGTTTCACCACCCTAAAAACATCCCCTATGCTTCATTTGTTCAATCCTCCCTCAAACCCCAGAACCTGTGGGAACCACTGATCTGTTTTTTGTTTATATAGCTTGCCTTTTCTAGAATGTCATATAAATGGAATCATACAGTATGTAGCCTTTTTAGACTGGTTTCTTTCACAAAGAAATATGCACTTAAGATTCATCCGTGTTTTTGCATGACCTGATAGCTAATTTCTTTTTATGACTGAATAATACTCCATTGTACGGCGGTACTACAGTTTGTTTATCCATTCACCAATTGCAGGACATCTTGGCTGCTTCCAACTTTTGGCAATTATGAATAGAGCTGCTATAAACACATGTGTACAGGTTTTGGTGTGGACATAAGTTTTCAAATCAGTTGGGTAAATACCTAGGGGTGCAATTGCTAGATCTTATAAGTTGCAACTACTTTTAACCTCTTTGCCCTGACATAACATTTAAGTGCATAGAGCACTTCCTTCTTCCATGTCTCATTTAATTTCATCTGCACATGAGCCCTGTGAGGTAGGTGTATCAAGCAGGGTTCTTAGTTCAGGTACTGGAAAATGATACTTATAAACTCAAACAGTCAAGGAAATGGATAGCTTTTGGGATCCCACAGCATCAATGCAAGACTGGGGAACCTGGCATGGAAAATGAGTGAGCCAAGGAAACTAACGGTGGCAGGAATCCAAGGCTTTTATAGAAATACGCTGGCTAAGACGTCACTACCGTTTGCCACTGGATGGTGCAGATGATGTTGTCAGAATTAATCTCAATTGACCTTGTGTCTTTAGGTCACTCCCTTAAAATTCAAAGTCCTACACAGGGACATCCGGTTGACCAAATCTGGCCTCTAAGGATTGACCTTAAGGGTCTTACAATTAAATGCAGGGAGAGCAAATGTACACTATTCGTGCCCCTACTCATCCTCCTAGGAGGTAGTAAGGCCACAAAATGCAAGGAATGTAGTCCCTGAAAGAGGAGAGTCCCCCTGTACACCTGAACATCAGGGCAGGGATGTAAGCAAGAAAACTTCTATAGGGATGAGCCATGACATGCTGGGGTCTATTTGTTACAGATAAGCAGCCTACCCAACTATACAAGGAGTCAGACCATGGAAGACCCCGAAGCCAGGATTAGGAGGCTGCACTCCATGCTGGACACAGAGGGAAGCCAGAGGAGCGTCTTAAGATGGGGAGTCAGAATTGCAGGCTCGAAATGCAGGCAGAAATACCTGGTGGGGGCTTGGTCTTTAGAGAAAAAATCAAAGCCCAGAGATTAGGGCTGGGGTCTAAAATGTGAGTAAGAGCTGGAGTTAGGCCAACCGATTATTTTAGGATTTCTCATAATTTACCCTTCTAGGGTGAAATAAGATCTTTAGGTGGACATTAAGTTGACAAAATCTGATGAGAATAGGGATTAGAGGCCAGTATGTTAGGCTGAAAAATGGCCCCCCAAAGATATCAAGTCCTAATCCCCGGAAACTATAAATGTTACAAGAAAAAGGGATCTTTGTAGATATGATTAAGTTACAGACTTTGCAATGGAGAAATTGTCCTGTATTTTCCAAATGTGTCCTAAATGCAATCACAAGTGTCCTCCTAAGAGAGAGGCAGAGGTAGATTTGACAGACACGGGGGAGGAGACAGTGTGAAGATGGAGGCCAGGATGGCGGTGATGTGGCCGCAAGCCAAGAAATGCCAGCAGCCATCAGAAGCTGGAAGAGGCAACAAATGGGTTCCCCCCTAGAGCTTCCAGAGGCTCTTAATTCAGCCCAGTGATACCGATTTCAGACTTCTGGCGTCCAGAACTGTGAGAGAATAACTTTATGTTGTTTTTAACCACCCAGTTTGTGGTAACACGTTACAGCAGCCATGGGAAACTAACACACTCAGGAAATTACTACTAACAAAAGATGAAAGTGAATATAGTAGAGTGGGTGCCTTGGATAAAGGTAGACCTAGAGTCAAATCCCACCTGGTAAGACCTTGGATGATAATATTAACACAGGTCTGGGAAATCCGTGACACATATGCACCCACTCCCCCTCCCATGCCAGGGCAGACATGGCTAGTCGATACCAGCATTCTTTCCCAGTTATGGCTCAGAGTACATTTCAACACAGGCCTCTTGGCGACGATCAGAAATGACATGTGATATTAAACTTAGTGACCAATCCTGTAATGACACAAACCACCATCTGCTGGGTACCTACTATATGCCATTTTACTTTACTTTATTTTAAATAAATACCCTGTTTAATTCTTCTAACATACCAAGGAGACAATTCTCTTCTTTACCTTGGTTTGCAAGGAAATTTTGTCTCATGGAGTCATAGTGACACTCCCGAAGGCACGGAGCTAGAAAATAACAAATCTGTCATTCAAAACCAGGTCTTCCTGACTCCAAATCCCATTCCACTATGATGTACAACCAGTCGCTTTGATTTTCTGAGGCTCAGTTTCCCCCTCTGCAAAATGGGACTGCTGATCTCCACCTCAAAGAGCATACGTGAGTATTCGGTGAGATCACTAACAAAGGCAGGGTACCCGGGAGACTGGCTGGCATGGAGCCTGCGCTGGGTAGACGTTAGCCCATGAGACGCTGGGCCCCACCAGAGGCCAGGCCACAGTCTGTCCAGCCTGGCAGCTGCGAGGAAGCTCAGCCCAGCCCCCGACACACTTCAACTC
This sequence comes from Ceratotherium simum simum, assembly GCF_057802395.1. Classification (NCBI taxonomy): domain Eukaryota; kingdom Metazoa; phylum Chordata; class Mammalia; order Perissodactyla; family Rhinocerotidae; genus Ceratotherium; species Ceratotherium simum. Next base: position 6,151,637 of record NC_141903.1, read on the forward strand.
CACAGCTTGACCTTTCTCCTCTGGAGGGACCACACCCGGAGCGGGGGAGCAGTGGAGTCACCCTGACCTCGGACGGAGCAGTCTGTAAAGTCAACATGAGTTGCGTGTCCCCGCCAGGACAAGGAGTTAACAGTGACAAAGCTGACAGTCTTTTAACCAGGATCTAACTAAGGACGAGGAGAGGAGGCCCCAAACAGTCTGGAGGGGAACAGCTTTCTGACGTGTTCTTCCTGAACCCTCTGGGGGCTCTTCTCCCATTTGCGGAGGCAGATTGAACCAGAGGGAAAACCAGGGACTTTAGCACCAGACAGACCTGGATGAAGATCCTCACCGTTCTCCCCACTGGCTGTGTTGTCTTGGATGAGCTCCTTTACTTCTCGAGCCTCAGTTTCCCCCTCTGTAAAATGCGCATCTGAGTCTCTACAACCCAATATGCCATGAGGCTCGCATGGGTTAGTGCAGGAGCGTATGCTCAGTGCATACAATTCCCTCCATTGTAGCTGTTCCCCCTGCTCCCTGTCTGAGCCTGCCTGCAGACTGCCCTGCCCCGCGCCCACCCGAATCTCTGCAGCTCATTGCAGCGTCTGTTGGGAAGGGCGTGACATCCCAGGCAGGCAGGCAGAGCACTGTCCCGGGAGGAAGGAAACACAGAGGCAGCAGGGCCTTCTCGACAAACATGGGTCCCGAGAGGTTCACTCGCAGCTCTGTCTGCGGAACTGGGCTGAGACAGCAGACGGGCAGACCCTGGCAGACCTGGTCTGAAGCAGGGAAACTACCAACTGTGTCTTCTGAGGAACCAAGAGCAGTCATGAGAGAAAGTCTCCCTTCTGTTTTGGTGTCACCACGTTAGGAACAGCAGGCTCTCGGCCCAAGAAAACGCTGCTGAGCTGCTCCCTTATCCCGGTTCATCTTTCAGCAAACAACTGCTCCCCCTCCAGGCACCCTCCTCTGCAGCTTCTAATTGTAGTATTGTCGGGTTTTACGTCAAGGGAACAATAAATCAAACGTGCAGCAGAACGTGTGATGGAACGCGTGCGGGAGCAAGTTGCGGGAAGCACACGGCGTTAGGGGCAGTGACGGCCCGGGGCTTGGTCTCTCTTTTCCTAAGCTTTGTCTCAGAAACAAGCTTCCCTTTTCTTTGTGAATTCTGTCAATTTTGGGACTATGTTATGGACCCTGAGTGACCCAAATCCTCCTGCCTCTAAAACAGAGGGAACTGCATTTGTTATCATTTCCCACCCAGGGGCCTTGAGAGGGCGCCATCCGTGAATGCCTGTAAAATGCTAGCAAATGTATGGATCAGGAGCGATTTCTCATAAACTGTCTCCTTAGTGGCAACAGGCTTCCTTCTCTGCGAGACCTTTTGCTACCATCAAAAGTCAAGTTCCCCATCATGGAAAGAGAGAGGACAGTGCTTCTTTTAATATTTTATTTTATTTCATTCTGTTTCATTACATTCTATTTTATTGTATGTTATTGAGGGAGGAGGACTGGGTGGTTCTGGAAGGAGAAGGGGAGGGCCTGGACTTTCAGGGCATGCAAGGCAAACTCGCATTTCGATGCCTTCTAGAATGTCCCTTTCGATGCCCACCCTCATAACTGTGGTGCTCACATCCTAGTTGGGGAGACAGGAGCCCACTCTGACCTGTGTCAGCACAACAGGCCATGACAGAGGCCCTGGAAGGTACGGAGGGTATGCAGGGGAGGGAGTGACTAGCTCTGCAGTCCACGTGGTGCTTTCTTTGACTAATTTTTTCTAAACTCAAGTCTATATACTGGGCCCAAATCCTGTATGAAGCGGTTTATTCAGTATTGCCAATTTAGTTTTAAAAATATGCCCCGACCCCTGCTGGGTAACATGCCCTTTTCCAAGTGCCGGGATGGACATAAGAGGAAGAGACAACCCTCACCTCAAGGAGCTCCCCTGAAGAGGGGGAGACAGATATGAAAGCAGATAATCATGATATAAGCTGGCGAGTGCTGTGTTTAGACGTGTAAAGGGTATTTAGCAAGAGTAGTAACTGAGTGGAAAGCCGTCACAGGCACCAAATTGACCCTGCATGCTTTGGCCCCAGAAAACAAGATGATTCAATATGCCAAAATGGTACTTTCCTTTTTAAACCTACAGTTTATTGAACAATTATTATGGACCAGGCACTGTGATATAATCACTTTTCTATTAGCTCATTTAGTCCTTACAGAAACCCCATGGGGTAATAAAAATAAAAGGAAAACAACTCAACACTACATGTCATTAGAGAATTGCAAATTAAAACAACAAGATACCACTACACATCTATTAGAATGGCCACAATCCAGGACCCTGACAACACCAAATGCTGGTGAGGATGTGGAGCAACAGAAACTCTCATGCACTGCTGGTGGGGATGCAAAATGGTACCGCCTCTTTGGAAGACAGTTTGGCGGTTTCTTACAAAACTAAACATACTCTTAGCATACAATCCAGCGACCACGCTCCTTGGTATTTACCCAAGTGAGCTGAAAATTTATTTCTACACCAAAATCTACACATGATTGTTTATAGCAGCTTTACTCAAAATTGCCCAAACCTGGAAGCAACCAAGATGTCCTTCAGTAGGTGAATGGATAAATAAACTGTCGTACATCCAGACAATCGAATATTACTCAGCACTAAAAAGAAATGAGATGTCAAGCCATGAGAAGCCTTAGGTGCATATTATTAGATGGAAGAAGCGAATCTGAAAAGGCTACATACTGTATAATTCCAACTATATAACCTTCTAGAAAAGGCAAAGGCATGGAGACAGTAAAATGATCAGTGGTTGCTGTGGGGGAGGAGGGGTGAATTGGGGGAGCATGGAGGATTTTTAGGGCAGTGAAACCACTCTGTATGATGCTACAATGATGGACACATTTGTCCAAAACCATAGAATGTACAACACCAAGAGTGAGCCCTAATGTAAACTGTAGACTCTTGGTGATGATGGTGTGTCAGCGCAGACTTGTTCATGGTAACAAACGTCCTGCTCTAGTGGGGAGGTTGATAGTGGGGAGGTTGTGTTCGGAGAGGGGCAAGGGTATGTGGGAACTCTCTGTACTTTCTGCTCAGTTTTGCTGTAAATCTAAACCTGCTCTAAAAATAAAGTCTGTTAAAAAAATAGAAAAATGAGAATGTAATAGCTCTTCCTATGTGCTGACTGTGAGCTGGGCAGTGGGTTACCAGCTTTGGACGTACTTGAGTCCTCGTGATAAACCTCGGGGGCAGCACTATGATCATCATCTCCTTACAGCACAGACAATCGAGTCTTTCAAGGGTTAAGGAAGGAACTTGCCCAAGTTCTCACAGGAAGAGCCGGATCCAACATCTGACTCAGGCTGATCTGACTCCAGGCCCCAGGCCATTTGACCACTGAGCTAGACTGTTACTCTGAAGTCCAGATATGGCCATAATCTTATTTGGGGTACAGCCTATGGCTGTTCCATACAACACTGGCAGAACTACATATTTCGTTTGTTCATTCATTCATTCATTCCTTTGGTGGCCAGGCATTCAGCTCCCCGCTGCAGTGGGCCCAATGCTGTGCACTAGTGTGTTTGTTTCCACTGTCCTGAGAGGCAGGAACCTTGAATCCCTGTTCTCTCTCCACGGCTCTGGCTGCATGGAGAGGATCGGATGTGAAGCACTCAGGTTCTAGCCAGTCAGCACAATGAACCACCCCTCACACATGCTTATTGGATCATTTGAAAGTGTGGCAAAGCCCCCCTAGTGAAATGGTACAGTGCCAAAGAATACCAGGAAATTAAAATATATATAACGTACAAAGCAGCGCCTGGCACAGCTGCAAACCAATGAACCATCAATTCTCAACGAAGCTGCACATTTGCCCTGAAGGCCTGGTCCCAGGCTGAGCCAAGGCGAGTTCTGGAGCTGGCGAGGGAGAGCAGGGAAGAGGAAATTCTTCCTCTCTGCCCCGCAGTAGCCAAGATTTTGGTCTGAATTTGCCAGATCAAAGTTCTAATTCTCCCTTCATTGTGGCTGGTGACATGGAGCCAGCTGCCTGGCATTACACTTGCAGCTATAAAGTCAGTGTCTGTGCAGGCAGTTGAACACATACACATGGCCAAGAAATTGACTTTGAAGCTTGTCTTGGGCTTCAGTATGCCTTGGATAGTTGTTTACAGTTCCTTGGAGTGTTTTCATGTCTTCCCTTTCCCATACCATGTAGAGTTTGCTCCCCAGCATCTATATACTCAGAGTGCCCAAATTCAAATTGGCCCCATCGCTTCATAGCTGTGTGACCTGGAGAAAATTACTTAACCTCTCTGAGCCTTATCTGTACAATTGGGAGAGTAATGACTCTCTTAGGGTCGTGATGAGGATTAAATAATTTAATGAAGTGCTTAGATTATTATCACTACTATTATACTGGGAAGAAACAGATGAAGTACCTACATTTTTGCTCCTGAGAGCCCCAGAAAAGAAGATAGAAGGTCAGGCTTGGAATAGCTATGTAGGAGCCATGACAGAGCCTGCTGTCGCGGTTGTGTACCTGGGCTAACTGGGAGCACAGCAGAAAGAATTCACTGGGTCTGATTGTACCAGTGCTTTGCTTGCAATTCTAATGAGTTCCAGAAGAGGGACGGACCACAATTGCTCATCCTCTCCCCAAATTCTAGCGCAGCTCCCGCACAGAGTATATGCTCAATAGATACATGAAATGAAATGCAGATCAATTCTGGACTTCTGTTTCCTTATGGCTTGGACCACGTCTGGTCCATCTTTCCAACCCTGCAGGGCTTTGCACCCAGTAGGAGACCAGCACATGCTTGCTGAATGGATGGATAAATGAATGAATGAATGAATGAATAGTGCCCACCTTCTGTGAGATGGATGTCATGGCCTTCAGGGACACCACGAGTATAAGAACACAAGTGAATAGCACATTTCACTCTAGAGAGCAAACCATTGCTGTTGGCATTTTAACTCATTTGTATAAGTGTGTATTTCTCATAATCCAGTGATGTTCTGTCTGACAGCAGAAAGAGGAAGGAGGGTAGTTGAGACCCTGGGCACATTTGGGTCCGCATTCAGGCTCTCCCCTCCACAGGATCTCTACCTCTGAGGAGACTTGGTTTCCTCACCTGTAAGGTGGGGATAATAATAGACATTTTCAGGATCTATCCAAGGATTAAATAAGACCCTCTTCTTAGTAACACACAAATGCATTTTTACCTGCCAAGTGCATTTACTAAGAGGCCCTGGGCCGCTGCTGGGTGCAAATATGGCCAAACTTGGGGCACTGCCCAGAAGCTCACCACGTGGGGTGGAGAGGGAACTCGAAGGACTGATCCTCACTCCAACCAGGATGAAGGGCTGTTTGTCTTCGATTCTGTGACCCTTCAATTATAAGATACTGTAAGAATTTTATGGAAAATAGGTTCTATATTACATATTAATATTCTGATATCAGAGAAGATAAAACAGGAAAAAACGTTTCTCTTAACATTGAAAAAAAGTAATATATTTTACAGTAGTTACACACAGGGCTGAGGAAATAGAAACTACCAGCCTTGAGACTGGGGAGCAGTTAGAGAACAGGACATCTGCCCTGAGCCCTGCTGGGCGGCTTAGAAATCAGTAAGTAGAGAAGCAGTGGTGGGTGGGACGGGCGACAGCATGAACCCAGGCTTGGAAGTGAGAACTGGCAAGAAATGCAGGAAGGGGACAGAGAGTTGTTGGTGGAGAATGTTCTGTGCACCTGCGGTCACACAGGTGCCAAACCATCCGGAAAGAGCCAGAAATTCCTGAGTTCCAATCCCAGCTCTGCTCCTCACTGGCAAGGCTGGACTAGCCATTTCACACGCTTTGAGCTTCTGTCATTCTGTGTACAACGCGAACAGAAACAGTTACTTCCGGTGGTGGTCAGGGTTACACAACAAGAAACGTGTGACTGCGCCCAGGACAGGGTCTGACACACAGGAGGTGGGAAGTTTGTGTCAGATGCCTTTTTCAATTTTGCCTCCATCTGCCCCCACCCCTGGCCATAAGCAGGCATCTTGAAAATCCCAGCGCAGGAGGCTGAGCTGTAGGAGATGGAGGTAGCTGCCCCAGCAGGAAGTCGGGAGGAGCACTGTATAGTTCTCCGGGTGCTGAGCATGAAGACTGGGGCCCTGCGAGGAGGGTCATGAATAAGCAGTGAAGTGGGTTCATCCTCTGCAGGGCGAGGCCTACAGGTCCACTCCCCAGCACAAGGCAGGGGTGTCCCCAGTCCAGGGAATAAAGGGATGCCTTTGGCATCAATACTCCTAAGCCCCCTGTATCCTTCATTTTTGAGACTCTCATCGTCCTCTCCCTACCCCCATTCTTTGTCTCCTAGATCCCAGGCACCTTCCACCCCACCTCGCCTTGCCAGACCCATCAGATAGCGCTGCTGTCATGTGAACTGGGCAGGCCGCCAGCCGGTCAGCGCTTACACAATTCGTGGCGCCTACTTAGAGTGTCTGCGAGACTCACCGCTCAGTCAGGACCCTGGGGCACAGAGTAATTATCTTCCCTCTCTCTTTCTCCTCCTCCTTCTTTCTCTTTTTTTGTCTTGTAAAGATATGGTATGAATTGGTGTTTTCCTCTGAGTTCCCTCCTCCTCATTCCTTAAAGGGACAAATGAATCCAAAGGTTTCATATCCCTCAGACCACAGCAGACTCCTGACGTGACAGAAAGGCGCTGTGGAGAGGAGCCTTCTGGGGGGGTGGTTGAGGAGGCCACGTGTCGGGGTGTATTCTCTGAACGAGTTCTGGGTGACGTGTTTTGCATAACTTACAGGTTACGCACTAAAAGATTGTAAATAGCCATGTGTCCGCCTAGGTAACACGCAGATTGTTTTCCAGACCCATATTTATTCCATCTCATGTTGTCCTTGGCAAATGGGAACAGAATACTACTGGCCCTTCTAGAGCTTACTTTCTAGTAACTTCTAAGAATATAATTTCCTGAGTTTCACAAACATTTATGTGTGTGCGGGGGGGGGTCAAGAGAGCGGAATCGAGTTGGGGAGGGTGGGGTTACTTCAGAAGTTCAGCCCACTGAGGTTTCCCGAGGTTATGAACGTGGATTGATCTGAGAGGGTGAGAAAGACCCATTCACCATTCAGAATTTAGAACGTTAGAACATATTCCCATTTCTCCATTTTTTTTAATGATAGTGACATGGCCTAGGGAAGGCAATATGACAACATCACATTTTTTCAAAGGTTACTCACTATGGTTGACCTCTTGTCAAACTGAGACCCATTTGAGAGTGAAAGTGGGAAAGATTAATAATTATGTTGGGACAATGGTGTAAACCTGGGCTGTGCCAGGCAAATAGGCCCCCTACTCATCCAGCCTCTTCACGCAGCTGGAGTAAGGAGTAGAGTCTTGGGGGGCTGGACTCGCTGTCACAAAGCTCACACGCTGAGGTCCCCACGCCGTCCTCGGAAGTGAGTTGTCAGGTCCTCCTTACCTAGAACCTATTCATTCTTCATTTTCTCCAGCAGCAAATCAGCAAGATGATGAAAGGTGTTGGGCCCAGGCAGCCAGCAGTGACAAATGATAGTCTAAGGATGCATTGCCCCAAAAAGCAAAGTCTAGAGAGAACTTTTAGGCTTGGGAAAAAGCTCCCTTCAGCTCAGTAGCTCCTTATATTTAAAATGATGACTTTGCATTACCATGAAAATATAATTTATTCAACAGCCTTTGTTGATCAACTTCACCAGGCTAGAGATTGGGAAGTCAAGATGAATAAGGCACAGTATCTGACTTCAAGGAGCCTATAACCAGGAGCAGGAAATAGATGAGAAAACAAATAACAACAGAGCACAGAGCGGTGAAATGTGTATAATAATAGAGGGGTGGGCGTAGCTTTGCAGTGAACAGACAGGGGCACATTTATTCTGCCTGACATGACTGAGGGCTTCCTGGAGGAGGAGATTTTGGAGCTGGGCTTTGAGGTGTGGTTAGGCATTCAGGAAGCAGAGAGTGGACAGAAGGGCCTGAGTGAGCAGCAAGAGGAAGAGGACCCAGTTGCTTGGGAAGCAGCAGGCAGGCAGGGAGGACCCACCATCAAACCAGTGCAAGGCCCTTCTGTTTCTGGGATCCCAAACCTGAGACAAATTGATGACAGCTATTAATCAAGCTAACCGACTATTAAATAAAATATTTCTATGTCAAGTATACAAAATGTGAACACAGTTTATCAGAAATGTAAAGTAAATGGAAAAAGTTAAACAATAAAAATTATTTTTCTATATATATTTTCTGAAAAAATTTTTCTAAGATATTCAGTTATTAAAGTTAAAAGGCAAAATGTAAATTATAATTAATGAATAATAAAACATTTACATTTAAATATAAATTATTTTTAAAAGCAGATTAAAATATGATTTTTTAATTGTAAGTTTACGTAATTTTTAAAAATTGTAGTAATATACACATAACAAAGTTTTCCCTGTTAACCTTTTTTAAGTGTAGAGTTCAGTGGTAGTAAGTACATTCATACTGTTGTTCAAACATCACCACCATCCACCTCACAACTCTTTTCATCTTGCAAAACTAAAACTCTATACCCATCGAAACTATAATTTTCCATTCCCTCCTCCTCCCCAGCCCCTGGCAACCACCATTCTACTTTCTGTCTCTATGATTGTAACTACTCTGAGTATCTCATACAAGTGGAATCATAAGGTATTTGTCTTTTTGTGACTGATTTATTTCACTTTGCATAATGTCCTCAAGGTTCATCCATGTTGTAGCATGTGTCAGAATTTCCTTCCTTAAAAAGTAGAATTTTTAAACATTGCAAATATTTTCACATTTAAACATTTTTCAAAAATGTTTCAATGTCCATCAGCTGCTAAAACAGAGTCAGTAGCACGCTTCCTGCGTGTTTCCTCTAGACTTACACATGTACAAATTAGAGTTCAATTTTGCAAAGTGTTCCTCAGGCTCCATATGCAACTGTTGCAAACTCAGTGTCAATTCATGAATTCATCTAGAACCCTGATTTGGAAAGTAAAGAGAGGTAATAAAACGGAAACCTGGCATTTTTGTGAAACCCTCCATTCACGCCATCTGAGAAGAAAGATCAAGCAAGTTCGTGAGCTTGTCTTTTCTCTTGCCCGAGCCCGCCCCGCCCCCTGTGGCTCACATCCTCTCTGCCCTCTGAGGCAGCAGCAGCTCCAACGTCCACCAGTAGTCTTCCCAGCATTTGAACGTGTGCCTTTTATTTCAAGGACAGGAGGCAAAGATGTGGGGAAGCACTTCCCAGGGGCCTGCACGTGTTAGCAATGAGGTGGGTGCTTAGGGGTGTGGATGGTGCTCTGTGCCCCGTTCACAGGGACTGAGACACCCATGTGACGTTTGTTAATGTATCTGTGGGTGTAGTTTCGACACGTGGTGTCCTCTGGAGTGCGGGGCCCAGAGCAGGTCACACTTGGGCCCAGGTCTGAGGGCATTACTGACCAGAAACACCAAGTGCTAGCTTGGGGGTTCCACCTGTGATCCTCCTCCTCGTCTCTATCAGCCCCTCCCAGCCACACTAGGCAAGTTTACAACCTAAGGAAGGGACGGTGCTTGCCTGGAGATGCGGCTTCAAGGCAAGTCCCCTGGCGTTCCTTGAGGCCCATCTCTGGAGCTCATTCCTAGACCATGTGAGGATAATGAATGTTTTGAGGACAGGCAGCCTAGCCGTCAGCTAGGTCTCCTTGCGTCCTGAAAACAGGTCAATTTTGTTCCCATTTCTCTCCTTCCAGGGCCTCTAGAAGTCCAAAGCTTCGTCTCTAGGCTTACCTTGTCATCTCTTCCTTCACCTCCCGGCGTTCCTTTCCTTGGGTTTTTATCTCTTTGGGTGCTGTCTCCTTTCCGTACTATGTCCTTCAAGCCAAAACTTTTGAGTCCCTCAAAAAAACAAAAGAAACAAAAACCCTCAAATGAATAGAAAGTCTGTGCAAGAATGGTGAAACAGGAGAATTTATGAAGAATTCTGTTTGTTTATGGAGCAAGGAGAGAATGTAGAGGAAGGGTTTCTATCGTAAAAGTGCCAACAGCTTCAAAACAGCAGCGGATTTCATGGCTCTTATAGTGTCCTTTGGCCACTTTCTTCCCTGGGGGTGTTTCTGTGACCTCTCACCCCAGTGAGGCCCTGGTGTTCTCAGTATTATTGACTTGGACTGTTTCTCCCCACTTCTTTCTCCTCTCATTCCCCCCTCCCCGCTCCCCTGCCTTTGGAGCAATAAACTCTTTCCTTGTCTTATGTGGAAAACTCCCTTTCCTTCCACCTCAACACGCACACGTCTCTGCACTTTGAGATGGCTAATAGTCTGGCTTCCAATGCCCCCACTTCTTCTCACAGACACTTACTCAGGGGCTTCTTCCCGCTGAAGGCAGTTCCCTCCCTTAGAAGAATTCTGGAGTCAATGTTAGGAATATAACATTTTTTTCCCATCTCTGCACAGAAAGATGGATGGAGATTTTTTTTATTGAACACTGGCCACTGATGTAGAGAAGGTAATCATTGCGTGGTGCTGGCTATGAATTGTCAGCAGTGCTGACTGTTAACTCCTTTCTAGCTGGAAGGGGGCAGATCAGCATGAGCCAAACAGGAAGCTCACTGGAGATGTCTCTACTCCTACTTGGAACCCACAGCTTCCAAGTGTTCCAAGACACTCAAGAGAAGATTGAAAATCAAATACCTTTAGTTTTTTGTCATTTCTTTAGGATTGCTTGAGACTTGGAAATGAACATCACAAGAGAATACAAATAACAAATTTCCATAAACCTATCCTCCAGGGGGCCTCCTCCTCTACTAATGGGAGCAGGTGTTAATTTGCTGACTGTCAGAGCTGGAAGGGAGCGGAGGCATTATCTAGTCTCATGATTGATTGTCACCCTTATTTGGCAGCAGAACTCTTTTTCAAAAAGACTCTCTCAGATGCCTGATAGGTTAAGCAGATAAAAATAGAAATTCTCTAGCTGAACAGAGTTAGGGACCTGAGACCTTATGTTCATGAACATGACCCCATATTCAGCCTCATCTCCCTCTCCTGCCCCTGCCATGATCCCACGCCAGCTCTGCAGAGCCTAAGCTTATGCAAAAGAAATATTTCTAGGACACTCTGTCTGCCAGGCTCTGGGGTAGGCCCTGGAATTACAGCAACAAATAAAGGTGTGCAGCCTCAGCCTTCACGGAGCAGGCAATCCAGTGGCAAAGACCATTTCCCACCTCCCCTACAAGATCTGCAAGGTCTTTGGTAAGGACTCTAGAATAGCCTTTGACTAGGCTTATGGAAACCCAGAAGATCCTGGGGCGATTTTGCTTATCTTGGGAAGAAAGTCACAGGACTCTTAATGACAGAGTCATTCCCGAGTGTGAGTAAGTCACTAATGACAGAGTCATTCCCCGAATGTGAGTAAGATGTCTCAGAGTCGCATCTTGCCACGTGCAGATAGGGGCAGGTTTCTTTAGGAGGCTGGGGTGACTGAAGAAGTCTCACATCCTGTCACTGCAGCATCCAGGCAAAAGAGGACAAGGAGAAACAGGTCTGTTTTCCATTCATTTGATCATTCATTCATTTACTCATTCACTCGCGATTTCCTGAGTGCCTGCCTGCTCCCCTGGGCTTGAGACGCAGTCTGGTTGGGACAGAGAAGTAGATGATTGCAATGTGGTGTAGCCAGTGCTTTGATAGAGAGACAACCATGGTGCCATGGGAACACTTGAGAGAGAGAGACAAGTGACTGGTGAGAGAAGGGGGGATGTCAAAGAAGATAATACTTGAATTCAGGTGTGGAGATGCCACAGCTTCTGCCACGCCTCTGGTTCCTGCCAGGGGAGATGGGTCTGCCTGTGCCCACCCAACTTCAGTCAGGCCTTCAGTCCTCTATGGGTTCTAAGGAGTCTCTGCATTCTGCGCTTTACGTCTTGTTTAATTAGGAAAGCCCTTGAGGGCAATTACCTGGCAGTGCCTTCTGTGTTGGTCACGCTGCCCCCAGGGCTGGCCATTTATAAGCTTCCTGGAGGGTGACTTGGGTCAGAGTGTGCTGACCCTGCACTGGACTGGAGGGGTTGGGGAGGATGTGGGGGGGTCAGATGGTCCTGAATGTGCCTCATACTAGAGCACATGAGAGGGGACTTGGCTCAGGTCTGGGTGTGGGGCGATTACGCTCACGGGCCTGAAGGCAAACCAACCAGGCTCATTGTCTCTTGTCAGCTGAGCTACCCCGGGCAAACCTCTTCATCTCTCTGAAGCTCAGATTTGCACCCTCCCACTCACCTCTCCCCACACCTGTCTCTTTAATTTTTAATTAAAAATAAAATCCTTGAGTTTATTATGGAATAGTTAATCTCTTCTTCCCAATTTCATTAAGCACAGATTTGTAGACCTCATGGTAAGAATAAAATCACCAGAGTGACATCCTGAGTGACGTCCAGCCTGTAATGAAGACTCTTGATGACTTCATGACCATGGGGAAGGGAGAGCTGCCTTTGAAATATGCAACTGGGCCTTCCATCAGTACTTTTGAAGCCCCTTAGGGATGTGAGGGAGTCCCAGAAAGGCAAAGTAATCCCAGCCCTCATTTTACAGAGAAGGACCCTGGGACCCAGAGAGCCAGCAGCAAAGCCAGGACTTGGGTACAAAGCCCACGAGCCCAGCCCAGTGATCTTTGCTCTGCACATGCGGTCCTCCTCTCTCCGCCCTCTCCAGTCTGTGTACTGGAAATACACGTTTCATAGAGGAGTATCTGTTGAAAGGGAGCCAGAATCTACTGGATTGTCCAATCGAATGCTGTATTTTATAGACACCCAATACTGTAAAAGTGTGAACTTCTTTAGCTCTGGACACTTCCACCAAATAATTGAATCAAACTGGGGAGGATGGCAGTTGATGACAGCAACCTCTGTATTCTGCATCCCTATATGTTGCAAGATGCAAGGAGGTGGGCATCTCCTGCTTCGTCCCACCAGCCCTCTCCTCTCCTCGGGGGTAAGTGCAGCCTGACCATGGCCACTGAAGGCTACAGAGACAGCTTCCACTTCACTGCCCCCAGCACAAACGCCTGACCAATTGGAATCCCTCTTGGGAGACTTTTTTTCTTATCCCAAACTCCAGAAACTAGTATCTTGATTCTCACTGTCAGGAACACATACTAAATTGTGCAGCAATATAAATATAGTTGTTCCCCTTTGGAACCTCAGTGATATTTTTTCAGTGCTTTTACCTTCTGGGTCGTTGTGTAATAAAACTCTAGTCCCAGAATCTGTAATTTCTCCAATACTTGACTAATTTTTTTTTTTTCTGAGTGGTTAGCAATTTCATATACAGTTAGACTCATGTGCTTTTGTTTGTATTCCATTTTAGGGTATCTTTTTTAATTTAATTTTGTTTTTGTGAATAAAAGAACATCGACGTGGTTTATAAAAAGGTCGCTCAAAAAGTCTCATCCCCAGGATCTGGCCTGGTGGTGTAGTGGTTAAGTGTGCGCGCTCCGCTGCGGCGGCCTGGAGTCTGCAGGTTCAGATCCCAGGCGCGCACCAACGCACCGCTTGTCAAGCCATGCTGTGGCGGTGTCCCGTATAAAGTAAAGGAAGATGGGCACAGATGTTAGCCCAGGGCCCGTCTTCCTCAGCAAAGAGAGGAGGATTGGCAACAGATGTTAGCTCAGGGCCAATCTTCCTCAGCAAAAAATAAAAACAAACAGTCTCATTCCCTTTCCTATTCCTTCAACTTTACTTTCGTACCCACCCCTTACAGTTCAGCAGTTTCTTTAGTTTCTGGCTCTTGTGTCCCTTTCTTCAAAAATAAGCATATGAGTGTTCTTGTTTAGCAATATACCCCACAAATCACTGCCTATCAGATCATAGAGACTGTTTTCATAAGTTTTGCAGCTACATAGTACTGCACAGTGTGCACATGTCACATTTATTTAACCCGGCATGTCTGGCTGGATATTTAGGTTGTTTACACGGTTTGCTATTAAAATAATACAGTAATGAATAACTTTCTGCATTTGCTATTTTGTATTGTTGAAGACCCCAGGAGATTGTGAATGTACACCAAGGGGAAGAGGGCAGTGCCACTTTTAGAAAAATGTGAGCCTGAAGCTGTAGGAGACTCTGAGGCCTCACTTGGTTCAGACAGTTGGTCTGCAGTGAGAAATAATGCCATTCTGCCTCAGAGACAGAGAAAGTTCTGGAGGTGTTAGAGTCTCTGGTTTTATTTATTTTATTTTACTTAATTTTTTTAAGGATTTTATTTTTTTAGAACAGTTTTAGGTTCACAGCAAAATTGAGAGAAAGGTACAGAGATTTCCCATATACTCCCTGCCCCCACACATTCATAGCCTCACTCATTATCTACATTCCCCACTAGTGTGGTACATATGTTATAATAGATGAACCTACATTGACACATCGTAACCACCCAAAGTCCATAGTTTACATTAGGGTTCTCTCTTGGTGTTATACATTCTTTGGGTTTAGACAAATGTATAATGACAAGCATCCATCATTATAGTATCATACAGAGTAACTTCACTGACTTAAAATTCCTCTGTGCTCTGCCTATTCACCTTTCCTCTACACCCAAACCCTGGCAACCTATGATATTTTTACCGTCTCCATAGTTTTGCCTTTTCCAGAATGTCATATAGTTGAAATCATACAGTATGTAGCCTTTTCAGATTGGCTTTTTTCGATTAGTAATACACATTTAAGTTTCCTCCATGTCTTTTGACGGCTTGATAGCTCATTTCTTTTTAGTGCTGAGTAATATTCCATCGTCTGGATGTATCACAGTTTACTTATCCATTCACTTACTAAAGGACATCTTGGTTGCTTCCAGGTTTTGGCAATTACGAATAAAGCTGCTATTAACATCCATCTGCAAGTTTTTGTGTGGACATAAGTTTTCAACTCATTTGAGTAACTACCAAGGAGGGTGATTACTGGATCATATGGCAAGAGCATGTTTACTTTTGTAAGAAAATACCAAACTCTCTTCCAGAGTGGCTGTACCATTTTGCATTCCCACAAGCAATGTATGAGAGTTCCTATTGTTCCATATCCTCATCAGCATTTGCTGTTGTTAATATTCTGGATTTAGGCCATTTAATAGGTATATAGCGGTATCTTATTCATGTTTTAATTTGCATTTCCCTGATAACATATGATGTGGAGAATCTTTTCATATTTGCCGTCTGTATGTCTTCTTTGATGAGGTGTCTCTGAAAGTCCTTGGTCCATTCTTCAATTGCGTTGTTTGTTTTCTTATTGTTGAGTTTTAAGTTTTTTGTATATTCTGGATCATAGTCCTTTATCAGATGTGTCTTTTGCAAATATTTATCTCAGTCTGTGGTTTGACTTCTCATTAGCAGAGCAGAAGTTTTTAATTTTAATCAAGTCCAGCCTGTCATTTTTTCTTTCAAGGATTGTGCCTTTGGTGTAGTCTCTAAAAAATCATTGCCATATCCAGGGTCCTGTAGATTTTCTCCTATGTTATATTCTAGGAGTTTCGTAGTTTGCCATTTTACATTTAGGTCTGTGATCCATTTTGAGTTAATTTTTGTGAAGGGTGTAAAGTCTGTGTCCGGATTCATTTTTTTTGCATGTGGATGTCCAGTTGTTCCAGCACCATTTGTTGAAAAGACTATCTTGGCTCCATAGTATTACCTGTGTTGTTTTGTCAAAGATGAGTTGACTGAGTTTATGTGGCTCTATTTCTGGGCTCTCTCTTTTGCCCCATTGATCTCTTCGCCTATTCTTTCACCAATACCACACAGTTTTCATTATTATAGCTTTTTAGTTAGTCTTGAAGTCAGACAGTGTCAGTCCTCCATCTTTGCTCCTCCCCTTCGGTATTGTGTCGGCTATTCTGGGTCTTTTGTCTCTCCATATAAACTTGAGAATCAGTTTGCCGCTATCCACAAAGCAATTCCTGAGATTTTGATTGGAATGGCACTGAATCTATAGATTAAGTTGGGAAGAACTGCCATCTTGACAATATTGAGTCTTCCTATCCATGAACATGAAATATCTTTCTATTTGTTTAGCTCTTCTTTGATTTCATTCATCAGTTTTGTAGTTTTCCTCATATACATGTTACACATTTTTTTTTTAGATTTCATAAGTATTCATTTTTGGGGGTGCTAATGTAAATGGTGTTTGTTTTAAATTTCAAATCCTACTCGTTCCTTGCTGGTATATAGGAAAGCAATTGACTTTTGTATATTAACCTTGTATCCTGCAATCTTGCTATAATGACTTATTAGTTCTAGGGTTTTTTTTGTTAATTCTTTCAGATTTTTTACATAGATGATCATGTCACCTGCAAACAAAGACAGTTTTATCTCTTCCTTCCCAGTCTATATACCTTTTATTTCCTTTTCTTGTCTTATTGCATTAACTAGAACTTCCAGTACAATGTTGAAAAGGAGTAGTGGAGGAGACATCCTTGCTTTGTTCCTGATTTTAGTGGGAAAGTTTATAGTTTCTCACCATTAAGTATGATGTTAGCTATAGGTTTTTAGCAGACATTCTTTATCAAGTTGAGGAAGTTCTCCTTTATTCCTAGTTTACTTGATCTTATTTTCTCTGAGACTCAGTTGTACACCTGGTTTTCTATAGTTACAGGAACCTTACAATAAATTCTCAACCAAACCTAAGCTAGTTCACTCTGTGACTCTGTCTCTTAGAACCAAAGCATCCTGACAAATACGCGTCCCAGGAAATGCTAAAGCTACCTCTCTCTCCTTTTCACTACGTGTGCTGAGCACCTACGACACACCAGGCGCAGCACTGGGCATTTTTTTATGTGAAATTTCCTCTTAGAAATAGCTTTGGCAAGGTTGGAGTTATTTATTCATTATTTACAGGGAGGAAACAGAGGTTCCAAGTGGTTGAGTTCTTACATTCACTGTATTAGTTTCCTGTGGCTGCTAAAACAAATTATCATGACTTGGTGGCTATAACACAGCAGAAATTTGTTCTTTCACAGTTCTGGAGGATAGAAGTCTGAAATCAAGATGTTGGCAAGGCTATGCTCCTTCTGGAGGCTCTAAGAGAGATCCTACTCCTTGTCTTTTCCAGCTCCTGATGGTTGCCCACGTTCCTTGGCTTGAGGCTACATCCCTCCAATCTCTGCCTCTGTGGTCACCTCGTGTCCTCCTCTTCTGTCTGTGTCAAATCTCCCTCTGCCTCTCCTTAGAAGGACACTTGTCATTGGGTTTAGAGTTCACCCAGATAATCCAGGGTGATCTCCTCAACTCAAAGTTCTTAACTTAATTACATTTTCAACACTCTTTTTCCAAATAAGGTCACATCACAGGTCCCAGGACTAGGATGTAGACACAGCTTTTGGGGGCCATCATTCAACCCACTACACTCGCATCTCTAGGAGTTAACAAAGCAGGCATTAAGCCCAGGCTGCCCAATCCTGTGACCAGGGCCGTTTCCAACTAATCATCACAGATTCCACTTGGAGCCGCAGAACTGGGGACTACCCAGATCCCTTTTTAAGTCTTTTCTCCTTTAATTTACAGTTGGTGAAACTGAGGCCCAGATATAGTAAGTGATTTGCAATAAGTCTCATGGTCCATTCTTTGCCAGAATCATCTACAATCTCGGCATGCCATCTGAAAAAAATCAACATAACTTCCAGAAATTCCTGAACTCTCTTTCTTCAAGGGAGTGACCTGGAACCAGCTCGTTAGCTCATTCTGGAGGGTCCCAGGATTTCATCATTATCATTTATTTTTGGTAGAGGGAGAAGAGTCCCTTTGCAGAGAATCGTAGTGGTCCACATTGTGAAGCAGCTAGCTCTGTGCTTGATGGATTGCCAACTACACTTTATTAAAGGCCATTACAATTTCCAGCATTTATCATATGAAAATATCTTCTAACAAATACCAGCTTGTTAGAGACTGGCTGTTAGGAGCTGGGTTGGTCTTGTTTTGCTCCTACCTCGTCAACTCCAGCCCTAGCACCCAATCAAACTCTGACAATCAAAACCCTATGCAAGTTTCCTAATAGATTCAAAACAGGTGGGAACAGCACGGTCCACTGCAGTAGCACCCAGAGAACACGAAATATATCAAAACCCACTCCCATAGTGCAGACTTGCTTCCCCACTTAGAAACTAGACAAGAAGCAGAGCTAAATGAACCATCTCTTTTTGTGCAAGCCATTACTAGCTAAATGATTAAAAAAAAAAATGCAGAGCAGCCTGTGTTGAGCCCACGTAATAATGAAAAGCAGTCTGGTTGAAGTGTTGGTGGTTATACAGGGCCTGGTGCAGAAATCTTGATCAAAGCCTCTTGGCATCTGAAGTCATCAGTAATTCGACAGCCTATTTGGGTGAAAAGAGTCCTTTCTGGCTGTCCCACTTCAGGCCCACCCCAGAGAGGGGCATGACTCAAGCAAACAAGGCTGCTGGCAAATCAAGACACCTCTTCTCAAGACGTGAAAGGAAACACGAGTCGGTGGCGGCAGCCGGACGGCACGATAAGGTTTCACTGGGGGAGCCCGTGTGTATATTACACATTCTATTTGCGTGTATGTCAGCTGTTCTGGCCAGGCTGGTGCATCCTTCACAGCGCCCTGAGCAGTGGCCTTTGACCTAGTGGAAACTGCAAAGGAGCTCTCGCAAGGAGCCGTTGCCCATGCAGGAAAGGAGACACGAGAGCTGAAGCAGAGGGCGGGGGTCTGATGCTAAGGGTCAGTCTGGCTAATTAGAATTTCATGAAATATTTTCTGATACCCACCCAACTTGTGTCAGGCATAGGCTGGTTCCTGGGGCCACGGACATGAATATTCACAACCTCTGCCTTTAGGAGTTCATAGTCTAGTTGAAAAGATGGACTATCAAAGTACAGGTACAATACAGTGTAGTAAGTTCTGGCCAAGGGAAGCCCTAGGGCTGTGAGAACACAGTGAGGGCCCAGACTTGTGCTGGGAAGACAGAAAACTGCATGGAGGAAGTGACGATATCCAGAGGAAGTGATGATATCCAGGCAAAAACATCGCTGGGAGCGGAAAATTGAAGCACATACCCTTCCCAAGCGTATCCTCCAAAGTGATTTCTTTTATAATTTTTAAAGATAATACTTACTGACAAAATTATTATTAAGACTACGATGAAAAGACATTAGCAGAAGTGTATAATATGTGATTGACATGTCAGTGGTCAGACTGTGATATGCAGAGAAAAGGCAGTGGAAGAGTGGAACATTTTTTTTACTGGGGTGGGAAGGCACAAGGCAGGCTTGGGGAATCCTTAACACAACGGTTTTGACTGAAATGAAAAATTTCATTTAAGGGAATCCCGAGAGAAAATGTCTGAAAGAGAGATTGGGGCCAGTGGTATAGGTCCTTCGGTTTCAAGCCAAAGAATTTGGGTTGGGTTTCTTTAGTAAGAATTGGGAAACCCAGCTTCTGAGCAAGGGGGTGATGGACTCCAAGCTGTGCTTTATGAACTGGACAGTGAATTCAATCCTGTTCTGGGTTCTGGGAGGGGCACAAAATTTAAACACACGGTCATATCCCTGGAGGAGATAATAATTGTGGTTGGGAGAGACAAGACATATATACAGCAGCAACTAGAGAGCGATTACAAGTTCATATTAAAAAGCGTGTCCTGGCCCGTCATGTACTAGCAGTTGGACCCAAGGCTCCAGGTCACTTTCCCTTCCTGAGCTTCAGTCTCCAGATCTTTGAAATGGGTATTATCCTCTCCACCTTATGGAGCCATTGTAGGGAATAAAAGTGATAAGCCATGGAAGATCACCTGATAGTGCCTGCCAAATTATAGATTTATGGAAAATGGAGCTTCTGTGTTAGAAGGAAAGTTTGTCATCTTTGATGGGTCAAAGAATTATTTTCCAGGCATAGAATAGATCTTTTCTTATATAGAGTTTTATATAAGCTTTTAGATAGCTATTTTTCCTTCAAATTTAAGATTTGGGGGTAAAAAAAAGGAGAGGAAATACTGTGTAAATTGGAAGAATTTTGGAGAAGAGGGTGGCAGACTGTGGCCCTCTTTCACCCAGAGAAGGGGGTTCCCATTAAGCTCGTCATTCTTGTCTTCTAGGTGGCCTGGGATTCTGTGAAAACATCCCTTAAGCTGTGACTCCAAATCAAGTTCTAGTTAGAGGTAAGAGACCCAGTGGGATAGAAACTGGAGACCCCTCAACTCTTCAAGGGCAAATCCCAATATGCACAATCTTGAAAGAAAGCTTTGCCTGGAATATCCAACCCATTGGTCTTCAAAGTGTGATCTCTGTTTGCTCCCTAATTGCACCATAAGGGAACCAACTCCTGGGATGGCAAAAAAACAAACATTTGCCCCCGCTCATTGTTGACACAGTCTGTGTAACTTTGTATCTGTTAATGACAGTGTTATTGCTCATGGGGACCTAGCTGAGAAGTTTTGTGAATACCCTGAGAACCCAAGGACATCACAGCCAATTAAACGTATAGGCATTTATCGCAAGCCAACTCTGTCTTAGGAATCATGCTGGCGGCTGGGGAGATGGACATGAAGGGTCCAAAATTGAGTCACTTTGTCTTTGCTTTAAAGAAATTTACAACCCGATGGAAGGCGAAGGTGGAAATATCAATGTAAGTAATCATAATGCAAGGGAGAATGTTAAGAGCTGAAATTCTACAAATTTTATTTTATTTTATTTTATTTGTGTGACGTGTGCTAAGTATAATTTCAGAATCCAAATCAGAGTGCACAAATGATAACTATACTCACTTTGATTGGGAAAGGCAGTTTGAATAACAAATTATTGTTGGAATTTCTAAGGACATATGAGTTGACGGTTGATGGGCACAATCGAACAAAATATTTTAAATTGAGATGGGCCCATAGATTTACTATAAATACAATGGAGATAAGTAAGGCAGATGTAGAAAAGCTTATTTAGCAAAATTTTTCTTTGGGAGAGCACTTCATTCATTTGGAAGAAATACCTTAATATCTTGTTTAGGGTAGAAAGTGAGACTCCAGGGAATGTTCAAGTAACAAATTTGAAGTTCCTGGGGGAACTTCAGGAGGCAAGAGAAGAGACAGCAAATTGGGTGCTGTGCATGGTATAAGGCAGAGAAAGAGACCTCCCCCATGGGAAGCAGAAGTTTGAGGGAGAGGGACCCTGGAGAAGTGGAGATGACTAATGGTTGTGGGGGTAAACATTATTCCTTCTCAGAATCCCCCAGAAAATTCTGCAGCAATGGAGGAAACGCTTGATATGCAATACTTTGTTGTGGAAACTGGCCAAGACGTGCCCAGAGTGACATGGGGGAGGACATAAGCCTGGGAATCCAGGGAGCTCAGACGTGATGATGGGGGTTTGAGCCATTTGGATCTCAAGAGCTGTATCAAGCCTGGCTGGCATCTGAGCTACAGGTATAAACATGCATGATGTGAACGTTAAAAAAAGCAAGAGACTGAGTCCAACTGAGAAATAGCATTCCCTCCTCAGAGAGCGAAATAAACACTACTTATTCAAATTCACCCCCTAGAATGCAATTGGCTCACCAATCCCACATTACCTGGAAATCTTTGCATTTGAGTGTCCCAGGAGCAGAGTTCTGATTCAAGTCCGTGACTTTTTAAAGAATACCTGTCTTTAAATGCAGAATGCTCACCAACTCAGCCATCTGGCTGTTCATCACTACACTGTTTGTAAAAAGAAAAGGTTGGAAACAATCTAAACAACCAATGATGGGAGAATGGTTAAACAAATTATAACACATGCATAAAATGAAATATTGTGTGATCACTGAAAACCGTAACGTAGAGCTGTATTTATTGACATGGGAAAATGCCCAGATATAATATTACAGACAAAATAACCATTCAAAACACTGCAAGTGTGGTAACATTTGTACAAAAAAATGTAGTGCATATATATATATACATCATCCTACATAGAGAAGGGCTGGGAAGGATATTCATCATGAAGTAAACAGTGACCACTTCAGGCTGGTGGGACTGGGGTGGATTTTAACTTTATTCTTCATCATTTCGTGCATCATGTATATGGTTTTTACAATGCACATCCACCATCATATAAATTCATAAAGCTACTTCCACTTCAGGACCAAAAATCAAAACAAAAGCTTATATATGGTACTATTTTTTGTTAGATATTTAAAAGTATGTATTTATATACTAGAAGGATGTCTGGAATAAACCTTATGAGGAGTTAAGAGTTGTTACCTTAGAGTGGGTGGGATTATGGATGGCTTATAATTTGTTATTTTGGCTTAACTCTATTTTGAAAATACTCTACAATGGAAATGTGTTGCTTATATAATGGTAAAGAAAGAAAACACTGCCAGTGGAGTGCTTCTTCTCCAGGTTCTCATGTGGATGAGCCGGTCCTCTCTCAGACCTCCTACCTCTAAGATTCTTAGAGGCAGAGGGACAATATTGAAAAGTTATCATATCCAGATTCACCCATGGGAAGGGAAAGGAAAGAAAATGAGTATTTGGAGGCAGAGGCCCTGAGTTTGAATCTTGACTCTGCCACTTTCTAGTTCTATGACTTAGGGCAAGTTACTTAACCTCTCTGTGCCTCAGTTTTCTCGTCTGTAAAATAGGCATGATCATAGTTTCCACTGTAGAGCTCAGAGAAGCTCTGGGAAGATTTAACCAGCCCTGGTCTGTATTCTCCCATTTCACAGAGGAGGCTGTGTGAGCTCAGTGAGATTAAGCCACTTGACCAAGGTCACACAATGACAGACAGCAGAGCTGGGATTCTAAATGACCCCAAGTTCAGTGCCCCCCCCACCCTCCTCAGAGATGAGGAGTCCACCAGTTATTCTTCGCCGTATTTTTACTATGAAAACCAGATTCCACCGAGGCAAGCAGCAAACAGTGGGGAAACCTTTCTCCCAGGGGCATTTAGCACACAGTGTATATTGGTCTCCAGTGCTTCCTCGCTCCTCCAGCCTCCTGTCCCCTGCCATTCTCTCTCTCTCTCTTTCTCTCTTTCCTTGGGGAAGCTGGACAAAGTCTCTCAAATTGGTGTGAATTCCGCCCCCCACCCCCCACCCCTCAGCGAAAAAGAAAAGCAGAAAAGAACATGGGACGCTGTTCGGGAGGAGGTGCGTGTTACGGAGTGTCTGGTCCAGGCGTGCAGCAGCGGCTGCGGTGAGAAACAGCAGAGCTGTCGGTTCCTCGAGGAGCCGGTCACTCTCGGCCCGGCCAGCAGTGCAGAGGTGGATCAGAAACATCTGGACACTGGGCAATCCTGCACTCACGCATGGGGTTGCATCTCTCTGGGGGGAGGGAGGACAAAGTATGGGTTTTATTTTCACTCCAATTTTCTAGCTTACAATCCAGAAATGAATGAGAACTGGCTCAAGTAGACCCAGAAACAGTGGATGAACATGAACCCACACAGTGCTCACGTTGGCGTTTGAATCTTAGCCCCAGGTCACGTTATTTTTCTACCTTCAGAGAGTGAAAGTCTCCACGCTAAGTGTAAGAAGATGGCAGTGGTGATGGTGGTAAATGGGGGGCTGGCGGGGAGTGGGAAGAACACAGCCCCCTAGGAGCAAACCCTGACTCCACTTCCCAGCCCCTGGGCCCTTTGCCAGTCGTGGTTAAGAGCTTGGAGCCTGGAATGATAACAGGGCTGGAATCCTTGTTCCACGCCTTAGCAGCTAAGATCTGTCTAAGCTTCAGAGTCTTCGTCTGGAAAATGAGGGTGATGATAACAGTACATACGTGGCCCATTCAGCAAAGCGAGAATGGGTTAATGCATGTAAAACTCCTTCACAGCCCCAGACACTCAAAAGTAATTGTGGTTATCATGATTTACTCAACTTCTCTGCGTCTCATTTTCTTATCTCTAAAATGGCATTAACGCCTGCCCCTGGAAGTTGTCTTAAGGCTTCGATGAAACAAGAACTGTGCAGATGCTTCATAAACATGAAATTTCTTTTCTGTCTGGCTTATCTCCAGAATCTCTCACGACCGTGGGTGGTAGTCAGGGACTAACCTTGTGAAAACCTCTGGCACACAGTAGGTATTTAATTACAAAAGCAACAGCAAGTTCTTGGCTGTGTCTGTTCAGGCCAGATAAATGGCAGAGCTCTGAATAGCTCTCTATAAACAGGCAAACTGGTTATTTCATGCAGAACAAACAAGCAAATGTCTCCGATTATCTCCTCAGCAACAGCATCTAGGGCCCAAAATAATCCAGAGAATCACCCTGAATCTCCGTTGCACGTGGTTTATGTCGACTGAGACTAAACCCAAGTCCACCCAGCACAGGCAGAAACGGCCGTCCCGGAGCAGGTTTCTGGGCAGCCATGATGGGGCGACGTGGCATCACACACACCCCACCTGGGAACCTGATGGCAGCTTCCGTGAGCTGTGGGGATACCACCTGGTGTGACGGCACTTTCAAAGGGACTCAAAGGGAGTCCCCCAAGCTGCTGACCTCCTGTGCGCCAGATCTCAAGTGGGGAAAAGCCACTCCTGGCTGACCCTGTGCTGCAGCAGGTAAATCCCTTCCAGGGGCCTTCCCAGCTTGCCCTGGGGCCATCAGCCCTGTGCACCAAGGGCCTGGGGCTGGGGGTGGGAGAGTGTCAGGGGAGTATCTTGGTCTGAGGCAGCGCAGCTTAACAAGCATTCATCCATCTGTCATCCGCAGGCTCTGAGAGGGCCCTGGGAATAATAACAAAATGATAACCAACTAATTTTTACTGTTTGCTGAGCACTTTACAAACCATAGTCCCTTTAATCGCCACAATCATCCTAAGTGATGGTGTGGGCTGAGTGAGCTCTATTTTAAAGATGGAGAAACAAGCCCAGACAGACCTCCCCTGGGGCTTAGGGACCAACCTCCAGGATCAAGGAGAAGTTTCTGAGCATGAAATTCAAGGCCTCTGCCTACTTTTCCAGCCTCATTCGTATTTTAACAGATGCTACATCTGCGGAACAGTTGGCTGTCTCCACAAGCCCCTGGTTCTCTCCCACTCCGCCTCTGGTCATTAGCTCTCTCTGTGTGGAATCCTTCCCATGCTCCCCCACCTTCCCCTGGGTTCCAACTTGTCTTTCAATAAGAGTTAGCATGTGAGGGCACCTCCTAGAGGCCAAACACTTCACCCACAAAACAACGCTGTGATTTAGGCATTATCATACCCATTTTAAGGAACAGGAAACTGAGGCATAGATTGGTGAAGCAGCTAGCAACAAGGTCACAGAGCCAGGAAGAGGCAGACCTGGGATTTGAATCCACAGGACTTTGAAGCTCGATATCTTCTCTTCCCCATGGTGCTTCTCCTCGGCTCAGGAATCTCCTTCTCTGAGAAGTCCTCCTTGACCTCTCATGTTGGGTTAGGCACAGGAATGTGCCAGAGCCTGCCCTTACCAGCCTGCAAGAGCTAATTATTAAATTGTCAGGAATTTTGCAAGCCAGTTATTAAACACAGCAATTATTAAAGATTAAATTATAAACACTTATAATTAAATTATATTAAAAACAAAGGTCATAAATACTCAAAACTCATCACTTCCTAATTATTTTATTACATTTTACTATTATCTATGCTCTTAAGGTTATTTAGATCCATTGCATCTGTACGGGGGAAACTCTATATATGGCATACCTCAGCGACATCACGTTGGCAGCTTTGAAATCGGCCATGATCCGGGTGTTTGCACCATGGAAATTGGCAAACACTACCAATCAGGGCTTAGTTTACGTTGTGTTGATTGTTTGGACTTAAGAAAGCGATAGAGAAAATATTAATAATGCAGCTTAAACTTGCAATTGTCATGTCTGCAGCTATTACATTGTGAATAGTCCCCCAAAATTGAGGAAATAGTCTTCCAATATTTGCAAACTACTATCCAATTTAGCAAAGAAATTGCTCACATCACTGATAAACAAGAGGGGTTCCAACATAGTCCTATTGTTTTACCTTTATCTTAATTGTTAATCTCAGTGAAAATATCATGTGGGAACTACACTCAGAGAAGCAGTTGTTGAACACTTGGCAGCACAGCATGGCAAGTGCTCCCTCTCGGTGCTCCCAGAGCCAGCTGTGCTTCTAGCCCTAACCCCAGGCTCTGGAAATTTCCACCTCGGTCTGCCTCTTCCAGACTTCTCTTGAGAGCAGGGTTTGAGTCTTTTTCTTTTTTGTATCTTCAGTTCTTGGGGTTGGCACTCAATAATTGTTGAATAAATGAATGCATGCATGCATGACGGGATGAATAAAGAATTAACCCTATCCCTAGCCAATCCCCCTCAGGAAGAACTTTCTTAAGATATTCACTTATGCATATTTTGTCTCTCTACTTATCATGTATTGCTGAGTACCTGCTATATGCCAGTTGTGTTAATTCCAACTCTCATGGGCCGTGCACATCTTAACAAAGAAAACTAGAACGGAAAGCGTAAGAAATGTCTAGGCTCAAGGACTTCTTCTGTTGCATGTTGAAACAGCAGCCAAATTCATAATTACTTAAAGTAAAGCAAAGTCATCGACCCCACCATCTTCCCTCACCCCCAAGGATCCCACATGAGCCTCAGGGAGAGCCCACGGAGCCCCGTTCAGTATGTGTTGTGCCTGGAGCTAAGGAGCTGGAGGTCATGGAGAACCACAGCTGTTTTGATTCCCCGCAAATGTCTTTGAATGCAGTCAGCACTGATGAAAAGAGGGAGGCAATTTTCCTGAGAGTGAAGAGCTGGGTTCCGATGTCTAAACCATCATTGTGTACGTGGGAGAGTCGCCTAACGTCTGCTGAGGCAGAAATAAGAAAGAATGGTTCAAAATAACTTACAACACAAGACTTAAAGGATCAGAAGGCGCCACCGATGTTCCTTTTGACAGAGGCCTGCAGTAAACCCTTACTTCTCTCTTCCCTTTACTCATTTCATACAACTCAAACGTCAAGACCATCTTAGCAGATAAACAATATAACATGTATCCCATTATAGCATTAGTACAAAGATAGGCGGTCTTTAACTTACTAAGCAAATAATTAGTCACCATATGAATAAGAGAAAAGAACAGTCATTAGCACACTAACTCACCTGTCAAAGGTGGTTGTGTTTATATTTGTGGGGGTGGGGCCTTCCCCATGGTCACGCAGGCGTGATATTGGTTGCAGAAGCTTTGAGACCTCCCCCAATATATGTCTCTTCTTAAAAAGAAGAGACAAAGAGGGGAAAAAAAAATCAGTTGCTTCAACTTGAAAGTCAGCGCTAAAGGAGGCATTAGAAAAGACTTTCTTGTGGCTCAGAGCCCTGATTACCACAATTAAGGTCCAAGGTGTGGTGCTATTTGCTCAGCATGCTCTGACACATGAAAGAAAATGATTCAGGCAAGGAAAATAATTACACATTAATTTGTGTTTGGCAACTGTGTTTTATTCCTTTGGCCCGCAAAGCGAAGATAAAAGGTGATATTGTTGAAAGTGTTTTCTCTGCCTTCAATGGGGTTGCCATGGGCTGCCTTTGGAGACAGGACTCCTTGGTCGGGCATTTTCCTGGCATGGTGGGGCTGTCTTTTGTGCTCCGCTGCCGTGGCTGGCTGGGGAGAGCAGAGGAAAGGTACCTTCTTAGCTGTTTACTGGCCTGGCCCCTTTGTTTGTGGGTTTCCCATGGATTTGGCCAAGTGGAAAGGAAAAGTGACCCTCTGCAGGGCAAAAGTTCCTGTCCCCATCCTGGGGGCACTCATCCTGTATCACGCTACTGATTTTGCCGTGGAATAAAGAGGCAGACCAGCAAGGACCAGCCGTCTCTGGAGAAAGGCAGTGGTGTCCACGAGCAGGCCACTCCAGGGAGCTAGGCAGGCCCTGTGTGGCCAAATCTTCCCGAGCTTTAAAAGAAAAGTAAGGAAATCTGGATTTTTACAAACAATATGTCTCAATCTTTGCACGTTGGCTTCGTTAAAAATAAAATAAAGCATGTCTGCAGGCTACACGTGGCCTCTGGTGGACAGCTTGAGCCTCTGAAATGCAGCATGGGAGTTCAACACAAGCTTCTGGAGTTAGAAAGATCTAGGTCCTGAGCTCAGCTCCATCCCTCACCAGCTGAGCGACTTTGGACAAGTTATTTAATCTCTCTAAGCCTCGATGTCCTGTTTGCAAAATGGAGACAACAACAATTATACCTCCCTCCCAGAGTGACTGTGGGGATTAAATGAGATAACGCAGGCAAAAGGCAGGTTCTTTGCACAGTCCCTGGCAAACAGTAAGCACTGAATAAATGTCAGTGATTATAACTATTTATAATTGAACCATGGGAGAGTGAAAGAAAATATCATTGCCCCTGGCTTTCTGTTGAACAGGACGTCTGGGACAGAGTAACTATTCTGTAGATAATTAGATAACCAGTGAATGAATGAATGAATGAATAAATGAGTGAATGAAGATGCAGCTAGAGGCCAGAATGAGCAGGATGTCTCCTGTAGTGTCTGTGCCACCTGCTTAACTTCCTTGGGTCTCAACTTCTTCATCTGTAAAATGGGCTGGATGGCTCTCTCTAGCCAGCTCAGTGGGATGCTTTCCTGCTACTGACATGATCCTTCAAGGACCCTTAGCAAAGGTGAGGGCTGGCCAGGAGGGGCTTACCCCCTGGTTCCTGGAGGGGAGGCAGTCTCACCACTGGGATTGTTCATAATTGGAGAAGACTGGTCCTCGCATTGTCCCACTCCACATCCACTCTCGACTCTTCTCTTTCTGCTTTTTGCCCTGAGAGGCTGACCTGGAAAACAGGCTCCCCTGCCCTCTGGCTTTCTGTAGGATTTGGTCAGTGGGCAGCCCAGCGGGAGGTCCGAGGGAGAGAGGAGAAGGAGGTCGGGTATTTATTCTCCAGCCCCCTGCCCCACCCTCTCTACTTAACTCTCTTTTCGGGTCCAGGAACTGCTGCCTCCTCTCATTCTGTGGGTCTAGGGGTAGGAAATACCCAGGGACCAGGCCTCACTTCGCTCACAGCTTTGATTCTCATCGATCTGCTGGGGGTCAGGGGACCGTGCCAGCTGTTTCCTGCCGGGACCCTGAGGGATATAACAGGATAGCTCTTCACCATCCACTCCAGGAAAAATGCACTCTCTAATGAAGAACACTTCCAAGTGCCCGATGAGAGAAGCTTGGGGATCAGACAGGCGGGAGCTCAAATCCCTGTTAGCCACTCCCTGGCTCTGGGGACGCAGATGAGCCCTGTCCTGACTCCGAGCTGCTTCATGACCTGTGGAGCGGGACCCATGCGTGTCTCCCAGAGGGGCCCGTGGCTGCGGGGGGCCATCTCTCACTCCTTCTTCTGCCTCTTCTTTTGCATCCTTTTTTTCCTTCTTAGAGGTAAAAATTTTTATTTTACTTTATTCTTTTTACCTTTTTACTTTTGTTAGACTGTGCCTAATAAAAATTGCTGCCAGTGGTGGAGCATCTGGCCAGTGCCCTCTGCCCAGGGGCTCACATACATTCTTTCTAACCTCCCAACAATCAAGGACGGTTATTATGATGAAAGGAAGCATAGCTTCTAATCAGAGTGTAAAGCAAAAATTGAATGTAGTTAAAATGATTCTTGAAAATCGTTTTTTCAGATTCATCCATAAATTTTGATCTCTCTGGTTTGGGATGTATACTCTGCACCTTGAGAATATACATACATAATGTATATGGCAATGTGCAGTATATTAAGGACTACATACGCAAAATATTTTACAGTATTTTCAATTAAAGAGTCAGATAGCACATGTAGCTGACTTTGTAGGAATTAAAGGTACCTGTGATACAGCCATACTGATTTTACAGATGAAGACATTGAGGCTGAGAGAGGTCAAGCAATTTTTCTAAGCGTGCATAGCTAATAAGTGCCAGAGTCAAAATTCAAGTCCAAGTGTATCTGACTCCAAATATCTATGGGTATTTTTCCCCCATGCCATAATGTCTGGATTATTTGAGTTGGAATAAACAAACAGAAACAGAAACTCAAAGCCAGCACTACCGAGATGACTGTCAGAATTATTATATGGGAAATGGCTTCAAATAATGGGCCTGCTGCCTTTTTCACTCCCAGTCTCTTGGCTGGTGGAGCCCCAGCCCCTCTGCGTGGTGAGCCCCAGGAGCCCGCCCGGCTCAGGGGGTGTGCGCCCCACCTCCTCCCTGCCGGCCCAGGGGAGGCAGCACAGGACCGGACGCCACTGCTTGGCAAGCAAGGTCGAGAGGTTTCTGTTGGCCACGATGCATGGTGATAATTGTTGGGAGATTAATCTGAGCTTCTCAGATGAAAGATACTACCCAAGTGCCGGGCACAGCGAGAGGGAGGCAGGGGGGCAGGGAGGCAGCGAGAGTGAGCCGGCCAGCCTGGCGTCCTCCGAGCGCTCCGATGCCGACTCAGCCCTGACCTTGGGCAAGTCATTCAACTTCTGTATGTCAATTTTCCTCATCTGTAAAATCAGCCTAATGATGGCTTCTCTTCCAAACCACTTTGATTCTCAGATGAAAGTGTCCATAAAAGTACACGGGATTGCTATTAATTGGGCCATTATTATTTTTATTATTAAATAGATTAAGTCCACTAAACTTTAACTACGTTTTGACTTCCACCTGATGGGCTGGATGAGCAGTTAACTATCAGATGACAGGCCTCTCTGAAGTCACCCTTGGCAGGGAGGCTGGCAGACGGGCGCTTCCTCCAACAAGGTCGTTGTTGCCCAGGCAGGCAGTCTGTGCTGGCTGTGCTTAGCGACTCCTGCTTTCGCCTTTAAATATATGTGTGTCCAACCAACTGCAGGCCACGTTCACAGCAATTAGGAAGAACTGGAGGCGGAAGCGCCCAGGTTCCTGGCCTCGGCTGTGTGATTTTACGGGCAAACCGTGGAAACACTTTGCGCGTCAGCTTCTGCAGCTGGATAAAAGGAAGCCACATCTTCCCGCCCTCTCCAGGCCAGGCTCGGAGGAGACAGCACAGTGCAGGCATCAGCACTATTAGCAGCTCCAGCGTGGCCATAGTCCTGCTTCTAAAAGATCAGCCTGCTGCTCTGAGACAGGAAATCGGTGTAGGAGAGTGATCCTTGATCTCAGATCCCATTTCTACCCATTACCAGTGCTGCTGAGCGGTACTATCATCAGAGAGAAAGCGCTTGGTAAACAGCAACAAAATGAACTTTTCCCTCAGTTTAAGCGTCAATGCACATCTTTCTGGATTTATGAGGCATAAGTATTATAAAAATATAAAAACAACTTTACCTTCCTTCTTACACAGCAACCGAAATTACATAAGTGATGCACACCTGATGAGAAAAAAGCAATCAGCACAAGGAGAAAACTAAATCCCCGTAGCCCTACCTCCCAGGGCACCGACTGGGAGGCCTTTGAGGGGGGTGTGTACCTCCCACTTTCTGACACTTCTGTCCCACGCAACTCTAGGTAGCTAATGTTGCAGGTCTTAACGTCAAAAACAGAACATTTTTTGGCAAACAGCCTTAGATTCTAAGGGAAGAGACTTGAGTCCAAGACTCCCTGTGCTGCTAAATATCTGTGCCATAATTTCTTCTTTGATGCTGAGTTTTCTCCCTTAGACCATGAAGGCATTTGACTGGATCAGAGTCTCCAGAAGTGTGGAACATGGACACATTTTAGTTTTCTAATCACTACGTATTATTAGAAATACATGAATTGGAACAAATGCATATATTAGAAAAATCTACATCCAGCAAAATTCAGATCCATGATTTCATGAACACACATTGAAATACACTCATCTAAATTAAAAAATGCGTTGATATAAAGCAAACTGTAAGGAAACAGTAGTGCAGATAGCATTCAGATATGACAAGCCATCTCGTTGTGATATGACACCTCGTTGTGGCTGGCAACAAGGAAGCTGGAAAATGCTGGACCAGATCATCTCTAGATTATTTCCAGCTCTAAGATTCTCTGAAGAGACTGGTGGAATCGGTCACCGGGCCTCTCGTAGGCATGTCCACTCAGCTCTGGCAACGCTCATAACACAATGCCAAGTTTTTTGTTGGATGGTCCATGTTTTTCAAAAATTTCTGCCCCATAGCTGAAACCTACCCTCATACCACATAGTGGTAGATCCAAGCTTGTTGGGGGGGTGGGGGCTGGATGAATGAGTATGATCCAGGAAGACTTTTCAAACTCTTTCAGATCGTGCAAGCATTTATTGAGTACCTACTGTGTGCCAGTCAACGTGCCAAGTACTTGCTGATGATCTGTCTCTTTTAATTCTCCCGCAACCCTGTGAATTTTTACCTGCACCTTTGTCACCAGGGGAGTCTTTGGCCAGTCATTGAGCTACTAGGACTCATTTTATCTTCAGTAAAATGAGGATAAGGAAATCCACCCTGTGCACCTCATTGGATCAGCATCAGGATCAAAAGAGATTGAGTGTGTAAAGAGTCTCAGAAAATATAAAGTCCTGCACAAAGAGAACGAAAGAAAAAAAGAAGAACATCAGAAAACCTCTCTCCCTCTCTCTTCTCTTCCCTTGAACAAAATTCACTCTGTGCCGTTAGATTATCTGTGAGGACCTAAGACAGCATGTAACTTGTCAGAGGTCTCGTTTCTCCACGCACAGACTCTCAGTGGTCACATCCCCCTCAGATTTAATCACTGGCTCCTTCTATGACCAATCAGTAGGTGGTGAGTTCTAAGCCCTCGGGTCTGGTGATCCTGAGTTTGGGATACACCTCTGTGATTGCTGAGTAGTGTGTCCTTGGGCAAGCTGCTTGACCCTCGGCCTCTCCCTCCTCCATGATAAACTGGAGGAAAATGGGATTTGTTGGGAAGATGCACTGTGCTGGAATGTGGACAGAGTGGGCACAGCCATTATTATCATCTACTCTGTGAGGTGTGATTATTATTATTCCCACCTAAGAAATGAGAAATTGAGGTTCAGAGAGGTGAAGCCACTTGTTCAAGGCTGCACAACTAGGAAGAAGCAGGGCAGAGGTTTGAACCCACTCCTGACTCAGGTCATGCTTGCTTGTTTCCGCTGTGCCATGAAGCCTCTCCCTGAGATGGGAGGAGGTGTTCCTATGAGAAAAAGAAGGGGAGAGAGAGAGGAAGGGAGAGAGACAGGGAGAGAGAGAGAAAAGTGCTTTTGATTCAGATCACATATAATCATCTCTTTCTTCTCTATGGTGCTTTCTGATTTCAACAGCCTTTTCATTCATTATCTCATAAAATGTGGCTGATGTAGTCACTGCCAAGCCTGGATTATACTTGGGGCTCCTAGCTCTAGAGTCTCAATTTTGCCTAAAATGTCCTTCAGTGTCATAATTTGCAGACTGACAATCAGGATGCATCATTTGTCCCATCATTTATGCATCACCCAACAGCAGATATTGTAGAGTATCTGAAATTAGACTGTCCCAGAAGACTTGTTTTTATTTGATTTCTGCACAGAAGTATTCCATCTGCTTGGAGACCATGCCCACGCCTCTCCAGCCCCCCACTGAGTTCTAAGCTAATCATCTGTGCTGGTTTGTGATCTGCACTGTCTTTAGGGAGTGGCAGCCACCACCAGCGCCCAGGTCACCTGTCTCTGGGCTCAACTGAGGGCTGGACTGGAGATGACGGGCAGCGAGACCTGCAGCATGAAGCACTTTGCGCACACGGGTCACGAGTGTGTCCCTCAGCACCTTCACATTGACCCGGGTTTGAATCCCGCGTCACCACTCACCAGCCTATTAGCTGCACTTAGCACTTCTGAGCCGAAGTTTGTTTACCTGTAAAATCATCTTCATCTTTGAGGGTTTGGGTGAAGACGAAGTGAGATAATCCGGGTAAATCATTTAGCTCACTTAGCTATAGTAACAGTCAGTGCTCAGTAAGTAGTAATAACGATCGCCTGAGCTTCCTCCGAGTGGGGAGGTCAGACTCTGTTGACACCAAGCCTGAAACCCAGTCAGTCCTGTCTGTGGCTGTTTCCTGGGCACAGGAACCTTCCTGACTGGCACATGAGTCCCTGCTGTGGTGATACCCACAAACACGCACCGACATGGATCGCTGCAGGACTTTTCCCAGCGATTACGACTTCATTTTCCTGTTTTCAAGGTGCACATTTATTTTTTTTCCATTTTTGAGCTTGTCTGAAATCACAACAGGTCTTCAAATCTAGGTGTACATTTAGCACAGTAGTACACTTTTTGTTCCCTTCCTCCAGGAAAGCTGTTGAACCATCAGTGTCAACTTGGAGTGAGCAAAACACGAAGTTCCCATTTTCTGGCTCGGCAACTGTTGGATTGGCGGTCGGGAATCCAGAACTCGGGGTCGCTCCGGGGCCTGAACCCTGGGTGGAGGGAGCCTGCGGGGAATGAGCTGGTGCCACAGCGCCCTCTGGTGTCCAAGTGGCTTCTGCCAAGACGTGCAAGCCCTGCGTGAAGGCAGCAAAGGAGGCTTCGAGAACATTTGCCCAACTTTTCTTCCTCCTGAAAGGAGGAAGCTGCGGGTACTCCTCCTACACAGGGGTCTCCTGCCTGCCTCATACGAAACAGTGGGAGGATCAGATCGACCCTTCCCAAGCCCATAACTGAGCACCCACAATCCAATGGTGAATCCTGACCTGGTGTAACTGCTCTCCGGAAGGGTCCAGGAGACCCTCAGGCTTCTTTTAGCTCCTTCTCCCCGGAAGGGTCTAGAGAAGGGCCCTTTGAGACAAGAGGAGAGGGGGGACTGATGTACGTTTCCAGGACCCC
The DNA here is from genome assembly GCF_057802395.1 of Ceratotherium simum simum. Taxonomy (NCBI): domain Eukaryota; kingdom Metazoa; phylum Chordata; class Mammalia; order Perissodactyla; family Rhinocerotidae; genus Ceratotherium; species Ceratotherium simum. Next base: position 6,186,340 of record NC_141903.1, read on the forward strand.
TGTACCGCCCCGTGCCCATTCCTGCACTTTGATCTCCTGGCGCTCCGGTCCACCCTCTGTCAGACTGGGCGGCGCCCCTGTTCGGCTCTGCAGCTGACCCCAGTCATGCGGGCTCAGCTCTGACTCCAAGGGCCAGGATCCATCCGGCATCCAGCCCCCGACGTTGGTCAGACTCCCATTCCCGAGTTTGTTAGTCAGGTCTCAGAACAGAGTGCTGGAAGGAAGCAGCATTGCCTGACAACCCAGCCAGTTCCAAGATGGAAGGAGGAGGGTGTAGGGGTCAGAAGAAAGTGAGAAGGAACCTCCAGACTCAGCCACTCAAATAGAGCCAAGCTCACACTGTGCCCAAGTAAATCTTGCTGTCAAGATCATGGACGGCGAACACCTAGAATATTTCACTGCGTGCTGCGACAATTTACTGCTACCGCTTTGGGTTTACTGTACAAGAAAGACCCCCTGAACCTGAACAGCGTCTCTAGAGCATGGTTCACGTTTTAAGGCAATGGTTCTCAAACTGTAGTCTCCTGACTAACAGCAGTAGCGTCAGCTGGGAGCTTTCTAGAACTTTCTAGAAATGCAAATTTTTGCCCACCCACACACTGAGTCAAGAACTCTGGGGATGGAACCCAGCAATCTGTGTTTATCAAACCTTCTAGGTGATTCTGATGTGTGCTGGAGTCTGAGAACCATTATTTTAAGGGAAAATGGAGAGAGGACCCATTTTGAGCCATGTACTTGCTTGACACTTTCTCATGTATATTTATGTTGCTCCGGTCAGTTTGGGTGGTTGGTTTGGAATGGTCTGAGATGATGCTGAGCCGGGAAGTGGAAGATCTATCAAAGAGGTTTCTAAGTGTTCTCAGATGAAAAGTCACCATTTCATTTGAAATGAGTTCCCAGAACTTGTGACCCACATAATATTTAAACACAAAGACATGTTACCAAGTAAAATATAAAGGAGGCTCCTAGATTGCTGCCATTTTGAATTGTCTACTTCCAAAATGTACATAATTCTTCTGTCCATTTTTGGACCATAAAAATTTGACCATACCTGTTTGAGAAATGTTGTTCTGAGTTTGCAACATTTTTTTCCCCCAATTTCTCCGTTTCCACCAAGTTTCTTGTCTTCGGAGGTTTGCCTTTGTATAACTTTGACACAGTGCGAAGGGACAGAATACCAATAATCGCACCTCTAGAAGGGAAGCCGACTATGGCAGTCCCTGCTGGAAACGTCAATGGCTCCTCTCTCCTTGGAGCCAGTCCGCATGCCGTAGTCTGGCTTTCAAGGTCTGCACAAATTGGCCCTTAACCTGCTTTCCTAGGCCTCCTTCCTCCCCCCTCCCTCAGAGTTTCTCTGTTTCAGTCCAGCCAAACCACTCACTCTTCCCCAAATGCTCTGCCTCTGTTCCATGCCCTTTCTCCACTGTCCCTCAAGTCATGGTTCCTTCTCCAACCTGATGAGCTCCTCTACATGCACCAAGGGCTCAGCTCAGAGGCCAATTCCTCTATGAGATCTTCCTATTTCCCTCAGGCAGAGTTAGCCCCATCTCCCCCCCATTCAAGACATCAATTGCGCACACGGCAACTTTTCGGTGAGTGTCATGTTGGAGTAAATTATTTATCTGTATCTCTGTCTCTCCCACCAGATGTGTTTTGCTCTTCAGTGGCTGGGGGCTTCTGTTATTCACCATGATCAGTACCTGGCACATAATGAACACTCAATAAAACTGTTTTGAATGAATGAATGAGCCAAAAGTAAGGAGATGACCAGAAAACACTTAATGGCAGAGTTTACCAGTAGGACAAGTTACCTGCCATCATCACCACAACCAGCCCTAAATCAGTTGCACATTAGAATCCCAGCTGGAGAATCACAGCCTCCAAATTGTGCTCATATCACACCCCATCCTGATGCAGCCTTCACAGTGGGGTGCCCCTGCTCCCTCACTTGGAGAATCAGCATCAGTCATGGAGATATTGCTGATGGGACTCCACTGGCATGAATGGTGTGAGGGCAGGAAAAAGTTGGAGACCATTGTTTTCAGATTTTTCTTTAGACTAAAAAGGCATAAGAATGTAAGAAGATACTTACATACCTAATCATCACCAAAAACTTACTCAGGACATGATTCTGAGACCAGCCCGTGCGTTTCTCCTCCTAACTCTTTTCTTCACTTGGTGTGATGCTCGTTAGAGGATGTCTACTCTAAGAAAATTGAATTAGCTGAAGTGTGAAGGATACATTAATCCAACGAAAATAAGATTTATGTGTTTAGGGAGTTGTATCTCTTTAGGGTTTGTTGAAATTATTTTTTTTCTTTTTTTAAGGCAAGATACATAATTCCTCCTTTTCATTTTCATCTTGCTTACACAGATGGTTGATGACATACCCAGAATTTTGACTTAGTTAATGGAACTGATTCACATCTGTTCTCAGGATTTCCGTAAAATGAAAGGCTTATCAGTTTGCATCTATAAAATACAGAACAGAAGCCTTTATCGGGCTGTAAAAGCTCAAGAGCCAGCTACTTCTTATATTTTCCAGGAATAAAGGAAAATCCAGAGAGGATTCAGAGACAATTCAAATCAGTGAAGCATAAATAGGCACCCTTTATTATGCATTCACTGTGTGCCAAGAACTTTCAAAGCACAATCTTATTTAATCCTCACATCAACCCCGTGGGGTAGATATTTTTAATCTTCACTTTATAGACATGGAAACTGAAGCTCAGAGAGGTTAAGTGACTTCCCCAAGGTCACACAGCTACTAAGTTGCAGACCTGGATTTCTATTTGGAGCTATTCAATTCCAAAGCCACATTTCTTAACAATTACCTGTTGGCCAGGCACAGCCTGCAGTCATTGAAGACGTAAGCACTATTTAAAGGCTCAGCTGTGCCCCAGCTCCAGCCAATCGTTGCCAAGTCTTCCAGTTCTTCTATAGAAACTAGGAAGCCTGATTTTTATGAAAGGATACTAAAATGTTGGTAATTAGTTAAAAACAACTTAAAACTCCACACGGGAATATATGACACATCTGGCCTATGGGATTGGCTGAGGTCTTTGTTGGGACTGCTTCTCAGTTCAACCTCTCTCTGCCCAGTCCTGCTCCCTTCCCTCCCCAACAGCGCAGACTTTGAGAGCACCTCCCAATAAACCTCTGTACTTCAGTCTCTATTTCTGAGTCTATTACTCTGGAACTTAACCCGTTACACAAAGGAAGGGGAAAAAATCTCAGTATCTGAGCATTTTACCCCAAAGAAACCAAAAGAGCTAAAGATCTAAATTATTGGGTCAGACTGACTTTACCAGATTAAAATTTACTGCTCATCCCCACTGATATTCAGCGAAGTGGAGGCTCGTGAGGAAGATTCCTTCAGTCAGGATAAAGAAGCTACACACATACATGCATACACAGGTGTGTAAATTGGCAGCTCTGCTCTCTCTGCTTTTAAAACAGTCTTAACCTAAAATGGCTGTGAGCAGCAATGTGCTGGTAAATGTCTGACAACGGGCAATCTAGAGGGGGAAAAAAGCCCTGACTTATAGCGTTGCCAATTTCCACGTGCAAATTCTCCCACATGGCTGATTTCAAGCTACCTGTGAGGTCACTGGATGCCGGTCGGGGAGAGATGCGCACCCTCAGCTCTCGTGAGCAGGTGTGGGCAGCTCCAGCGCCCCACTGGCTGTGAATTTCTTACAAGTCGGCAGCAGCTTCAGTGCGTGGCTGTGTAAACAGGTCAACTCAACAGGCATTCCCTGAGCATCCGCTACTTTCACGATGGTGTGCTTGTCCCTGTGGGACACTCAGAGAAGAATGGACGAGGCTCTAACACCTGGCTGCAGAGAAACTTCACAGAGATCCTGGAGAGTAAACGCCTGCCCTGGGGGAGAGCTGGACAAGACCACTGGCTTTTATCTCCTTTTCTCCTGAGACCTACATTCCAGAGACAGTCACAGCTATGGTTCCTGGTCCTCTGGCCTTCAGTCTACTCCTTTGTCGTCTTTCACTCATAATAACCCAGTCTGGGTGTTGTAAGCACAAATGCCTGTGGGACACAGATAAAACACTAGCATCTCAGGATGATGTTGTCTTGTCCAGAGAGGGCTACCATTATCTCTGGAAGGCAGTCAGAGTAGGGGCGAATCACCTCTTTCCATTCAGGAATTGAGCTTTTGGGAGGCTGGGTTTTAGTCTTTGTGAGGTCTGATCTATTTCTATTTGCCCTTACTCCTAGGATGTCACCCTTCAGGGATCCCATCTGAAAGTCCTGGGTATTTGTCAACGCTTCTTCTCCTTAATGGGTCTTGAAATCCATTTTTTTTTTTTTTGCTGAAGAAGATTGACCCTGAGCTAACATCTGTGCCGATCTTCCTCTATTTTGTATGTGGGATGCCGCCACAGCATGGCCTGATGTGTGGTGTGTAGGTCCTCGCCCAGAATCCAAACCCGTGAGCTCTGCGCTGCTGAAGCGAGTGCACGAAGTTAACCACTATGCCACCAGGCCAGCCCCCATTTTTTTTTTAATCTCCTCACATCTGTGAGACTCATAGAAGCTCTACTCAGTTCCCCCTTGCAGGGAAGGGCATCACCAAATGTCGGGCTCACTTCTCTGTATTTCTTTTGGTTCTTGAAGTCCTGGCTGCCCTCACAGCCCTTTTGGTTCCCCAGCCTGTGAGGCTCCTGAAAGCTCTGTTCAGCCTCCCTGCCTGCTGGTTGCCTCTGTCTCCAAGGCTCCTCAGCCCCCAGGACCACACAGCTGAGGAACCGGCCAGCAACTCGACATGTCAGCTTCATTCTGAAGCGTGTTCCTTCTCTCTGAGATCACAGCCCCTCAAGCTCCGGCATCCTTAGCTGCTCTTCAATGTCATCCAACGGATATTTTTTTAAGTCCAGCTTTTCTAGTCGTTCTTAGTGGGAGGGAGACAAGCCAGTCCCTCATAGCTAGAAGCAGAAGATATAACTCCTGATTTTTAAGTGTTGGCAACAGATCTAATTCTAACAGTTGTGATCCAACTGTTAAAAGCCAAACAAAATATATCTTTAGGCCAGTTTTGGCCACAGGCTGCCAATTTGTGACCTCTGGTGTATTGGAATGCAGGCGAGGGAGCGCTGTGCTCCGAGGGGAAGGCTCGGGTCTGGCTGGGCTTGTGGAGCGGAGTTCAGCGGGAAGGTGTCCTGGGCAAGCCTTGGTCAGACATCGGACTCCACCTTTTTCTTTTTCTTTTCTCCCCCTCGAGTTGGTTTGCCATTCTTGGCTTCCCAAAAGGGAAAGTGCTTGTGTGAGGTCTTTGGAAAACGCACTGGACCTGGAGTCAGACGGGCCTGGGTTCAAATCCTGCCTCTGCCACTCTTTGCTATGTGATTTTGCGTAAGTCACTTCACCTGCTTTGAGTCTAAGTCTCTTTGAAAGTTATTAATATTCCCCTCATAGAATTCAAATTGTGGGGATTAAATGAGATAAAGAGCTGACTGTGCCGGGTATGTGGTAGATAGTCAATGTGTGTCATTTGAAAGCCAGGTCCCACCTCCCACAGAATCTTCTCTTTGGCCTCTCTTTCTCGTGCCCTGTTCAGACCTGCAGATCCTTTGATCTGCTGTGTTTTCAACCCCAGGTCCTTTGGTCTTTCCACAAGGAGACAGAGAGGCAGCTCTTGTCTGCTCCTCTCACTTATTCACTGAGATGTACCCACACTCCTAGATGTACCTAGGAGTCAGCAAGCTCCAGCCCACAGGCCGTCAGAGGGACGTAGCTCCACCTGGGCTAGTGAGATTTATTTCCGGGAAGACCAGAGCATGGGAAGAGGAGAGGTTAAAGAATTAATTCCCCATAAAACTTAAAAAAGTAAAGAAGAGAAAATGGTAGTCATCTAGTGTCACTTTAGATTCATCAGTTTTCCAGTTTTCCCCAACTTTGGAGAAAAGAGAATATACTGAATTGTTAATTAACGAGACTTCTAGGTGTCGCAAGTGCAAGAAAGTATTGGGTGTCAGGCTGCTTCCAATAACACAATGCTAGCCACATATTTTGTTGTTGTTCTTGCTGTTGTAGTTGTTTTAAACCAACACAACACTGTGAGGTAGATGACAGAAAGTTGAGAAATGCCGCCTCCCCATTTCTTCTGGCGTTCAGCAGTCCCTGAGCGCAAAAAACTGCAAAATATTTTAGAAACACCTTCCATCAAACCCCAACTGTTAACTGATTTTGGTAAAGACCCTGAAAGTGAATCCTCCGCATGCCTCAAGACTAAGAAGAACCAAAGATGCCAGTAGAATAAGCGGGCCCTTATGAAGAAACGGTGGGCAGAGGAGGAGAGAGGAAGAAGCATATTTAAGACCAGTAACCTGCATAACTCGAGGGCCTTGGACAGTCTCTGAGGACTTCACTTGACACATGGAGCTATAGTCCAAAGCTCTAGATTTTGATTCAAAATGGTGCTTAAAGCCAAGAATACAAGGGAAAAAACTAATAGATTCTTTTGAAAGCCTGTAAATTTTTATTAAATCTGGAAAAGAGACTGTTAACTTGGTAGAAGGTGGACCTACTCTTTGCCAGGTCCTGTTAAGAACTCACTGAGTGCTCACCAGCGCCCCGGAGGTCAGCGTTGGTTATCTCATCCCCTGGCAGCAAGGCCAGAACTCAGATCCATTTCTGTCCTTTGCTCCCACTCCAGTCCCCGCCTGGCTGGAAGAAAACACTCCTTCAAAAAGGCACTTCGTGTGAGTGTGTCTAGATCCAAGAGCTCACACATAGCTATGTGTGCAAATGCTCTTTGAGCTTTCATCGGGGAGAATTATATAATAATATCATATGATTTTGCAAGAAGTTCACCAGGGCTGTTTCAGAGGCTGTCAGCCAAGACACTGTTCAGACAGGGAGGCGTCAGAGCTGCCACTACAAAGTGGATGTTAATTACCTAAAACAATGTGTGTAATAGGCAAAGAAAAAAACAGGACCTGCTCTCTCAGCCCCAACCACTCATCTATTACAGCGCCAACGGCACAGTTACTTAGCCCGGAGGAGTTATAATTAGCCGTTTGCAAATTAATAAGACCTTAAAAAAAAGAAAAAGGCTACAAGGGAAAAGAATGGTGGGAAACTTTATATCTCTGATTCTCGAGCAATATATTTAGCCTGCAATTACCTCGTTAAGTGTCCAAAATTCAATTAATATATGCTATGTGCATTCAGCCCAATTGGAGGAGTTGGGCACTGGTCTGCCAGACTCAGAGGGGCAGGCAGCCGGAGAAAGAGATCTGGGAGAGCAGCTTATCTCCCTGTTTCTATCTTAAACCTGAATTGCTTGTCTGGTTTGAGTTTGCAAATGCTAACAACTGTGTTTAATTACACCAGAGAAATTAAAACATCCCCAGGTGAACCAAATGCTATATCACGCTGGTTCTTAAAAAGCCAGGGGCCCGGGCATGACTCAGTCCTGTAACAATGGATAATGCCAAACCTAAGACACTGTAATTAGCTCTTTAATCCTATTGGCCTTTAATAACAAAATGGACTTAATGAACGGTTAGTTGGTTTTGTTTGGTGGAGGAGGCTGTCTCTCCCAATAATGAAAAAACCTTTTTCTTCTTCTTTCTGCTTTTCCTGTTGGCAAAGGAAGTTTCAAGATGAAAGAAGGCTCAGTGAGCTGGAGGACCTGTGTTATAGCATGCTCAGCTGACTAATGGAGTCACTCCAAGTCCTCTCCATTCCAACTCCAGGGCTGCCACATCCAGGGAACAACGATGACGGCTACTATAATAAACAAACTGTGATGACCATTAAGTCAGCTTTCAGCAGATTTTAGCCATACAGATTATTTTAATCTCCATATCAACTTTGCAAAGGGGATATTGTCAGTCCCATACTACAGAGAAGGAATCTGATGCTCAGATGGGTTTAGAAGTTTGCTCAGGATCACAAGTGAGAGGATTCAAATCTAGGCGACCTGCGTCCAGAGTCCTTTGCCCCACACTCCCTGAACACAAGAGTCTCTTGAGAGCATTCAGGTCAGGTCTACACAAGGGCCAGGGAGTCATGATCACGTTCTCTGAGGTTTCTTTGCTGTAAGCATTTGCCCACTGAGGGTCAGCCTTGTACACATCAACCTAGAGAGTGCAGCTTTAGCTGCCCTACCTACAAAGCCTCCAGTTTTCCAAAGAATATGACCCCTATTTACTGGCTGACTTCTGATAATATACCCATAGCACTTCATTAATTAGTATACAACTTTGAACTGGAGTAAAATGAAAATCCCAGTGAATGAACCACGTGTGACATGTGAATACTGGTAAGAATGGAAGATGGGTGGGAAGAGGCAAAGTGGGCCATGAGGAAGAGGCACCAGTCAACGAAGGAAAGGGCTAGAAGCAGGAAGTGGGGGTGCTTCAGACCAACACTGGCCACTAGATAATATCACAGAGGGTTAGCCTAGTGCAGCAAGGGAGGACCCACTGACACCAAGTCAAAGGCGGGCGTGCTGGACTGGATGGGAGTGGGGGAGAGATGAGGGAAATGTTTCTTTATAAACTCCACAAGGGGAGCTCAAGGCTCTAACTCCAGCCCTAAAACAGTGCGAGGCACATAGTGGATGCTCACAAACATGTCCAGTGAATGACTGAGTGAGCAAATGAATCAATGCTCTCTTCTCTCAATGAGATCATGCTACTCCCTGAAAACAGCAAGTGTCTCTGATTGTCAGGTTGAAGCATCTCATGTCTTTGTACATGCTAGCTTTTCTATCAAGAATACCTTTCCTACTTTTTACTGCTTGTCAGTTCTTAGCCTTCAGAACTCACCCCAGCATGGCTCCACAGCCTGTGATGATCCCCTGGGAGAAGTAACTGCTCCTTCTCCGTGTTCCCCCCGCACTTTGCACATCCGTCCTTCTTCCACGGATAGTGCCTTATTTTATAACCTTCTCTTTGGCCACCTACTTCTCTCACAGGAAATGAATGCAAGAAATGGGTTAAATGATTATTTCATTCAATTTAATGGAAATGTATCAAACCTAGTACTTATAAACTAGACCAATGAGTTCCTTAAGGAAAGGGCTATGAAAGAATCAAAGTTGTCGAGGCCTCTCAGTTAGAATGCTGTCAGCTGCAAGTAACAAAGATCTTGTCCCCAAACTGCCTTAAGCAATGAAGATAATTATTATTCTTCGGAAAAGGAAGTCCTGCCTGACAGAGGACAGGCTTCAGGGCTGGTTGATTCAGGGGCTTAATGATGTCATCAAGTCCCCAGGTTCTTTCTGTGTCTTCGTTCTGCCATCCTCAGTGCTGGCTCCATCCTCAGACCAATAGCAAGACGGCTGCAGCAGTTCTAAGCCTCATATCCAGATGTGACAACATTCACAGGAAGACAAAGGACTTCTTCCTTCCATGACTGTCTCTTAGGAATAAAAAACTTTTCCCACTAGTGCCGTAACAGACTTTCACTCATATCTTGTGCACCCGAGCTGAGCCATACGACCTTTCCTTAACTAACCACTGGTAAGGAAAGTGGAATCCTTCTTGACCTATCAGCCCCAACCACAGTGATGGGGGTGGAATCAGCTCTCTCTGATTGACGTGGCTGCATGAAGTCACACAGCTACTAGGACACAATCAGGATTGTAGGAAGAAAGAAGGGAGAACTTGATGCTGGGGAGACAAACTTAGACAAAGCATTTATAGAGTGTCTGGCATAGGCTCGGTACTCAATGAATATTTAAGGGAATGAAGGAACAGTCAGCAAAATTTTAGAGCTCAATGTAGATAAAATTGTGACATATAGGTTGGAAGTAATTTTGTCCCTATGTTTCAGGTCATGCCAGAGGGGTGCTGGTTAAGAGCATGGGTTTTCAAGTTAACCACTGATTAGCTGACTAACTGGTGTGGTAAGTACTGGTTCAATAACTTGGCAAGGTCACATGGCTTGTACTTTCTTAGATTCAGCCCAGATCCAAGGATACTGGGTTGGGCCCATCAGGTTAAAAGACAGAGATCCAAAGAGATCAAATGATGTGCCCAAGGCCATTCTTCTCTAATACATCTGCTCTCAGGCTTGCATTTTCTTCAACCTTTTATTATGGGGAATAGTTTTTTTTTTTCACATAATCATAGGGATACTTATAGTATTACTTTTATAATTGTTGTGGAATTCCTCTTAAGAAGCAACTTGCTTTTCTTAAGAAAAATACATTTAATTACAAGTAAAAGACAAGGCATGAACACACACACACACACACACACACACAAATCCTGACTGCTTTGCATTAGACATAAACAGGAATTTGGTTGTGATGAAAGACAAGGGGAGGAAAAGCAGAGGACATAGTCAGAAATGAAGGTGGAATTTTTAAGAACAGATGTATTCATTTTTAACGTATGGTAGATGCTTAGATGAAATAATTGTTCTGTATCCTCAAAACCTTCACTAAAATCTTCTATACACACAGAGGTCTTGTGTGGATAAAGGGGATGAATTTTAAGGCCTGAGGCAAAACGTTTCAGAAGGGAAATAGCAGAGAAAGTATATACCATTTTAGCTACACGCTGATCAATGATGTCCGCTGTGGTCCTTAATGAATTACATCTTTAGGTCTTTGGCTCTACAAGATAAAAAGAATTCCCTCTTTCCCTGAGGAAGCAGTTGCCCCTGGAATATCCTGAAGGATCAGAAGAGGGAGGTGACATAGGACCATAGCTTGCAAATAAGGACTGGGTTAAGAGATGCTTAATCAAACAGGCAGGGAAGTTCAAGGTTGAGCAAGGAGAGAGACCAAGACATTTGCCCCTCACCTAAAATCCCCTCACACTATTTTGAGAACACAAACAAAAGCATAATTTTTGACCATAGAAAGATTAAAAGTGTCTGTGTATTAAATATATCATTAACAGTATTTTTTTAAAAAAACACAAGAATTTGGGAAAATATTTATAACACATGACAGGGAATTAATATGTTTCATATAAAACAAGCTCTTTCAGGTCAATAAGATGGTAAACACTCAAAAAGAGAAACTGGCAAAAGACAAGACTAGAAGCTCACCAACAAAAGCATACTTCTATGGATTAATGTATCATCAATGATAGTCCCTAAAACATGGACTCAAAATATGTAAAGAAAAAGATTAGAAAGCCAAGGAGAAATCAACAGAAACAGCAGGGGAGAGGAGATCATTAACCAACTTTTCTTCTCTTTAAGAGTCAAGCAAGCATCAAAAGAGAAATGGAAAAAATGGATCAAATGATTATTTAGCTCAATTTAATGGATGTATATTAAACTTAGTACCTACAAACAAATAATATGCATTCTTCTCAAGTTTCTTTGGGACAGGTTTAGCAAATGACCACACTCTAAACCATAAAGGAAAATCTCAAAGAAAAAAAACCTCTTTAAAGATTAGAAAATTTGTAGAAATATCCTTTAATCACAATAATAGAGATTTGAAACAAAACAATAATCCTAAAATAACATTAAGAGTAAATTTATGGGAAATTGAAAACACCAATCTAAACACTTGAAAAAAAGAGAAAATTAAAAGTGTAATTATGGGCCATTTAGACAATAACAATGAAAACATATCGAATCTTAAGAGATGTGGTCAAATTTGAACTCAGAGAAAAGACATAGCCTTGAATTCTTGAATGAATGAAAATTAATGAGCAGAATATCCCACACGCACAAAAAGACTTAAAAAGAAAATAATAAAGTAAGCCTTAAAAAAGAAGGCATTGCTAAAAGCAAAAGCACAAATTAATCAATTAGATACAAAAACAAAAATACCCGATGGAATTGATAAATCTGAGAACCCATTTCTTTGAATGACCAAATAAAGAGACAAAGTTTTGGAAATTCTAATTAATTTTAAAGAGGAATATTGCATTTAATATGATTAAAATAGTTTGTTAACTGGTGTAGTAGTAAATAATCAGATCAATGGAATATAATAAAAGGCCCAGAAACAGAACCCAGTATAATACAAATTAAAGATAAAAAATTAAGCTAGCATCTTAAATCAGCAAGGAAATAACAGATACCGTTAGAAAAAAAGAAAAACCGTGGATTTTAAAAAATTATTTCCCTACCTCACACCATACAATAAATAAATTCCAAAATAGATTAAAATTCTAAATGTACAAAGTATAGTCATAATCTGGAAGGATATATGAGTGAATAATCAATTCTCAGTAGTTGAGAAGGATTTTCTGGGCATCACCACAAAGGCAGAAAGTTAAAGTCAAAGGCTGATGGATTTAGTTATAGGTTTAAATATATTTATTTATTCAATAAATAGTGTCTCCATGTCCAAGTACTGTTAGAGGCACTTGGGGAATAGGGGGTTGGGGATGGGTTGCAATTGGAAATAATCTGGTCAGTGTAAGCTTCGTTGAGAAGGTGACAGCAGTGACAGTCTTGAAAGAGGTGAGGGAGGGAGCAGTGTGACTATTCCAGAGAAGAATGTTCTGGGCACAAGAACAGCCTCTGCAAAGCCCCTAAGGCGTGAAGACATGTGGACCATTCAAGGACTGGGAAACCGTGTGGCTGGAGATGAGCTAGCAAAGGACAGAGCAGTGGGAGATGAGGGCAGAGAGGTGATGGGGCAAGAGAGGTGATGGGGCAGGAGAGGTCACGGCAAGGTCGTTGGCTTTACTCCAGGAGACATGGTTAGCCATTGAAGCAGTTTGAGCAGGACAGGACCTGCTTTGTTTGGACTGGATCACTCTGCTGCTATGTTGAGAATAGACTGTAGGAGGTCGAGAGCAAAGGTAGGGAGACCAGTTAGGAGGCCACTGTAGCCATCTAGGCAAGCCATGACGGCAGCATATATTAGGTGGAAGCAATGAACATGGTGGGAGTCTAGATACAGTCTGAAGGCGGGGCCAACAGGATTTCCTGTAAGTTGGATGGGGAGTGAGCAGGAAAAAGCCATGTCAAGGATGCCTTCAGGGTGTGTTTACCTGAGCAGCTGGAGCCCTGGAAAGATGGGCAAGGCCGTGAGCAGGGCAATTGTGAAGGGAGACGATCAGGATCCCGTATTGGACAGGTTGAGTTTGAAGTATGTCTTAGATATCAAGTCCAGGAGTGAAGAGGTAGCTAGACAGAGGAGTGTGAAGTTCAGGAGAAAGGTCTGGACAGGAGATAAAGATTTGGGTAGGCGCAGTGTATGTGTTGGTCAGCTCAGGGTGCTATAACAAAATATCATAGACTGGGTGGCTTAAACAACAGAAATTTATTTGTTCTGGAGTCTGGGAGTTGGAGATCAGGGTGCCGGCATGGTTAGTTTCTGGTAAGAGCTCTCTTCCTGGCTTGTAGAAGGCTGCCTTCTGCCTGTGTTCTTACACGCAGAGAGAGAGAGATCTCATCCTCTTCTTATAAGACCACAGTCCTATTGGATTAGGACCTTACCCTTATGACTTCATTTAACTCTAATTACCTCCTAAAGCCCCTCTCTCCAAATACAGTCACATTGGGGGTTAGAGCTTCAACATGTGAGTTTTGGGGGGCCACAAGTAGTCTATAGCATTGTACAAATGGTATTGAAACCCACAAGACTGGATGAGATGACCAAGGGAGGGAGAGCAGATGAGAAGAGAAACAGCCCAAGCACCCTATAAAGCCGCTTACAAAGCACGTGGCGCACTGGGGGAAATATTTGCTGCATGTAATTAGACAAAGGATTAATATGCTTGCTATCCACACCATACTTTTAAACGAGTAAGACACTCCCAAGGAAAATTGAGCAAAGGACGTGAACAGGCAATTCTCGTAAGAAATTCAAATGGCCGTTAAATAAACTATACACTATTTCATCTCACTCATCATTAGACAAATGCAAACCAAGAGAATCGTGAGAACTTATTTTCGTCAGTCAGTTCAGTGAAAATTAAAGAAGGATGATGATGACCTGGTTGTGGTATTTGGGGAAAGAGGCGATTTATGCCTGTCAGTGAAAACATAAATAAGTGTAACTCTACCAGATGGCAGTTGGGACCAAAATGCAAAGCTTTAAAATTATGCCAATTGCAAGACAGATCTATGGTGTTGGAAGTCAGCGGTTAGCATGGGGAAGAGGGTGGTTAGCGACGGGGATGGGTTGGGGGCGTCGAGGGTGCTAGTAATAGTGTTCTCTTTCTTCATCTTGGTGGTGGCACATGGGGGTGCTCACTTTGTGAAAATTCATTGAGAAACGTATTTTCTGATGTAATTTATACTTCAATATAATTTTTTTTAAATAAAAATGCCTTCCGTTTGACACAGAAACCCTCCTCCTAGAGGCAGTGGAAGCAGATACTGATACCAGTGGTTGACAGCCGTCCTCCAGACCCAAGCAGGTACACCTGCATCTCCTCTCTCTGTGCGGGGCATCTCTAACTGAATCTCCATAGAAATTCCGAGTTGGGCCTTCACCAGGAGAGCCTATGAAACCTGAGCCACATTTTTATGAGAATTAGGCTTAGCAACTAGAAAATCAGTTCTATTGTTAACGGCAAAAATGTTGCTGGTAAAGAAAGATTGCCCAGCTGGCTCGTTCTGCTCTTTCGGGTCCTCTGTTAAATGTCACCTCCCCAGAGAATTTCTACTGACCGCCGCCCCGACCTCTGTCCATCCTTCTGATTTTTCCACTGCCCTGATCGTGATGGACAGGTGATTCACCTGTGTTGGTTTCATACTCCATCGCATCAGGATCATTTGATCACTGCTCCATCACCGGTGTTAGAGAAGCAACTGGTACACAGTAGGTGCTCTGTATATACTTACACCATAAATAAATGGGCATTTTATTCCCACTCTCTGCATTTCCCTATCCTTAAAATAAATGAGAGAGAAATTTCATTTTTAAATCCTCTAAGAAAAACGTAATCATTCTGAACGCCCCTGAAAATGGATTTTTGGATCTGGCTCCTGGCTAAGCTGGTGGTCCCAGGGCAGAGCACAGGGCTCTGGTAATTGAGAAACCCAGGTCAAGGCCCAGTTTCACCTCTTAAAAGCTGTGTGACCTCGGATAAATTTCCAGATCTCTCTGAGGTTTAGCTTCCTCACACTTAGAATGGAGAATGGTACTATCTTCCTCACAGGCAGGGGCTTGTATAATTTATCATCTAAATTACAACATCTTTGAGAGTGAAAGGTGACTCAATTAATAATGCTGCTGGGACAGGTGTAAACGGGGTCGCACACCGGGAAACCCAGGATGTGCACCTGCCCTACTATTAAGCCTGCCGTGTGCTTGAAATGAGCTAAGGAGCTGGGCATATGGAGGAGGGCCTCAGTCAGTGGTAGTTTTCTTCCCAGCGCTCCTCTGTTGGCTGTACTTTAGGTGGCAAGGTTCTAGCAATTCTGGAAGTGGTTCACAACCTTGGCTGCCCATCGGAATCACCCAAGAGCTTAAAAAAACACAGATGCTGATGTAACTGGTCTCCAGTGCAGCCTGGGCATCCAGATTTTTCAAACGCCCCAGATGATCACAGTGAGCAGCCAAGCACGAACCTGTGCTGTGATCCCGGCTCTCCTGCACTCCTCAACCCCACTCTCTCTCTTTCTCTTTTTTTAGATTGTGGTAAAATATACATAACATAAAATTTACCATTTTAACCATTTTTAAGTGTACAGTTCAGTGGAATTGTTGTACAACCATCACCACCATCCATCTCCAGAACTTTCTCATCTTCCCAAACTGAAACTCTGTCCCCATTAAATAATAACTCCTCCTTCCCCACCCTCCCCAGCCCCTGGAAACCACCATTCTGCTTTCTGTCTCTACGAATTTAACTACTCTAGGTACCTCATATAAGTAGAATCATCCAGTATTTGTCCTTTTGTGACTGGCTTATTTCACTTAGCATGATGTCTTCAAGGTTCATCTGTGTTGCAGCATGTGTCAGAATTTCCTTCCTTTTTATGACTGAATAATATTCCATTGTATGAATAAACCACATTTTGTTTATCCATTAGTCTGTTGATGGTCATTTGGGTTGTTTCCACCTTTTAGTTGTTATGAATAATGCTGCTATGACCGTGAGTGTGCAAGTATCTGTTGGAGTCCCTGCTTTCAATCCTTTTGGGTATATACCCAGAAGTGGAGTTGCTCATTGTCCTTTTGTTTTTCATCACCATCTCCCCTACCACCTAATACAGTTTTGTTTAACACAAGTCGTTTACTCCTAACCTGAATCATCCCAGATCTGCCTAAAGACTGGGCTGAAGAGAATTTGCACAAAAGAAAGGAATAACATTTAAGTTAATGGCCTCTAAGCAGAGCAAAAATCGGTCACAGATTTGCAGAGTCCGGAGCTTGGAGTGTTCTGTGCCTGCGGTGAAGGCTTTCCTTGATAAAGCACAGGTGCTGCAATGCCAATCAGCTCAGGCTCGTCTTAGACTGATCCTGACGTGAGACAATGGCTTCCTGTCTGAGCTCACGGCTGGGATGTCTCCAAGCCATTGTTCCCCTGGAGCCCAGCGCTCCTGATGCTGGGAGGTTGTGACAGGACTGGGAGGAAATGGCTTTGACTTTGCCTTCTTCATGACATAAGCAATAAACCGTGGACAGTGCAGGGCGCCTCCTGGGACCCTCTCTACCTCTTGACGATGCTTGGATCTCCAGACTCAGAAGGAGGAGCCTTCCTTCTCTGTTTTTAGGAGCAATACATTGTGTCAGAAGCCAAGAGGTGGAAAGAATGACACGCACTGCATTCTTGGAGTTCAATGCTGATATTGGCTCCCAAGAGGAATATAAATGCCTGAGCACAGATATAGGGTTTATTGCTGCGTTAGGCAATGATGATCATTGAATATGGTAAAAATCGTCAGCCTTGACATTGGAAGCCATGATTAAACTGATTCCAAACTTTCCGTGACAGAACTGGCCATCTTTGAAATGCAAGAGGAGAGTGCCAGGAAGTGAAACAAGACCCAGGGGAGAGCTGCTCCTAAATGCAACCTCTCTTATATCACCATTTCCGGGACTCCTGGCCCGAATCCAGTAAACAGTCATGTGCCTGCAGGGACAGCTTCCTGAGCACAGACTCCGTCCTGGGAGGCAGGATAGTTCTGACGTCCAGAGCATGGCCTTGGGGTCGGCAAGCCTTGAGTTCTCAGCAGACACCCCTTTCCTCAAAGTCTTGGCGGGGTAGTGGTAGGCTGAGAGGAAGAGCCCACTCAGTGTTTGCTGCAATAATGTCTATAGTAAGGGCTGAACAAACAGGAGCTCTGATCCTCACAATGGCCTGTGAAGTCAGTGGAATCATCCCCATTTTACAGGCGAGCAAACAGGGGCTCAAGAAATGAAGCGATTTGCTGTATTAGTTTCCTAGCGCTGCTATAACAAATTATCACAACTCAGGGTGTAAAAGCAACCCCCATTTACCCTCTTACAGATCTACAGGCCGTGATCCCTCTGGAGGCTCTAGAGGACAATCCATTTCCTCGCCCTTTGCAGCTTCTGGAGGCGGTCCTTGGCTCATGCCCCTCACCCCCCACAATCACATTGTCTTTTCTGCTCCTGCTTCTCTCACCACATCACCTTCTCCTCTGCAGTGTCTAATCTCCCTCTGCCTCCCTCTTATAAAGACCCTGTGAGTCCATTTAGGCCCCACCCTGATAATCCAGGATAATCTCTCCAACTCAAGATCCTGAACTTACCCACATCTGCAAAGTCCCTTTTGCCGTGTCAGATGGCATTCACAGCATCCAGGGATTAGGACGTAGACATCTTGGGGGCCGTTCTTCAGCTGCTACAGTGGCCCAAGCTACACAGTCAGTGAGTGACAGAGCTAGGACTCACACTTCGCTTTATCTGATCACAAAACTCATGATTTTTTCTTAAAAAAATTTTTTAATTACATAAGAAATCAAAACATTTCCCTTTTAAAACTGACAACATTACAGGTAAAGCCAGCATGTCCTTTGACAGCACTCCCCCAACTCCCACCCCAATGCAATCTTGGCTCTTTCCCATCTCCGGAGACGTACTTGCTTCACTAGTTATCAGTCTGAGAGATTGTCCACCAGAACCTTTCTCCTTCATTGCATGCATAGCTATCTACCCACAATAAACATATGGTATTCTTATGCGTGTGCATGTATGCTATCCTGACATTCTGCTCTTTCTACAACTTGGTTTTCCATCTACCAATATATCTTGGGCATTTTTCCATATGGGTCTATGGATCCTATGGATGGTCCTCATCCTTTTTGACAGCTGTATAGTGTTCTATTTTATAGTCATACCATTATTTTTATATCCCTCCTTTCGTTGTTCCCAGTTTTCCACTGTATGAACATTCTTGTTTATGCCTCCTGGAACACATGTGGGAATGCTTCTACAGGGTGGATACAGAGAAGTGGAATTGATGGATGATGGGCTTTAAATTTGATTAGGTGCTGCAAAATTGGCCTCCAAATAAAACCTAGACTTTTTGTGCTACATTAAGTTTTCTAGCAAGAGTACAAATCAAAAGTCCTAGGAGAACTTTTTCCTGCCCAGACTTAAATATCTGTCATGGTGCCTCACCAGGCAAGCTTCTGAAGGAGCCTCCCTCACCTGCAAGGGAAGTTCCCACCTTGCTGTTCCAGGCAGATGGGTTCAGGGAAACTTAGTGGGTGGGAATGAATGCTTGAGGTGTTTGCTTCAGTTAACCATCAAACTCTCCTTTCTTCAAATTTTGCCTCTAAAGACAGCCCTAGAATGGGAGCCAGGAGACTGGGGTTCCAGAATCCCCCTCAGTTAGGTTTCCAGATGTCTCATATGTATAGAATATGTTCTGTATTTAATGTATTTGCCCTATATTGACTTTGTCAAGGTCTCCTAAATGTTCTATATTTAGCTTTTTCCAGTGTTATAAAAATCCAATAGTTAGAGTTATTTTTCAAATTTAACTGGATGTCCTGTACTGTATACCTGTTTGCTCAATCTGGTAACTCTATGTTCAATCAGCTTTCTTATCTGGGAGGCAGATTAGCCTAGAGGGTGAACACGCCTGGGTTCAGATCCCAGCTGTATTATTTTGCTAGGGCTACTGTAACAAATACCACAGACTGGGTGGCTTAAATACCAGAAACTGATTTTCTCACAATTCTGGAGACTAGAAGTTTGAGATCAAGGTGTCAGCAGGATTGGTTTCTTCTGAGGCCTTTCTCCTTGGCTTTAGATGGCCACCTTCTCTCTCTGTCTTCACATGGTCTTTCTTCTGTGCCTGTCTGTGTCCTAATCTCCTCTTCTTATAAGGACACCACCCATGTGTCCTCATTTTAACTTAATTTCCTCTTGAAAGACCCTATCTCCAAAGACAGTCACTTCTGAGGTACTGAGGGTTAGGACTTCAACATGTAAATTTCAGGGGGGACGTGATTCAGGCCATAACACCAGCTCTGGCACTTCCCTGCTGCATTCATTCGTTCAATGGCAGCAGGTATTGAAGACAACTTACACGGCGTCAGACAGTGGCCAGGTGGTGGGGTGAAACAAGTGAACAAGACAGATGCCTCCCCACTCTTATGGACCTTCCAGTTAGAGGAAGATGGACAATCACCAAACAAACATTATATACACAGGAAAACAACACATAAATATGAGTGCTGCAAATGCTGAGAATTGAAATGTACAGATGAGATAGAGAATGCCTGGGGCCTACTTTCACAAAGTTGACAAGAGAGGGCCTGAGGAGGTGCCATTTAAGCCAAGCCCTCAATAACAAGAAGGACCAGCTATGCCAAGACCAGGGAATAGCATACTTCAGGCAGAGGGAATAACTGTGCAAAGGCCCTGAGGTGGGAATGAGCTTAAGGTGTTGAAACAGTAGAATTTTCTGCTCAAAAATCTATGAGATTGTAAA
This sequence comes from Ceratotherium simum simum, assembly GCF_057802395.1. NCBI lineage: Eukaryota > Metazoa > Chordata > Mammalia > Perissodactyla > Rhinocerotidae > Ceratotherium > Ceratotherium simum. The sequence goes on from NC_141903.1 coordinate 6,206,158, forward strand.
AAACTTTTTATTATGGGATTTTTCAAACACATACAAAGTAAACAGAATAACATTACGAACACACAGATGCCCATCATCCAGCTTCGACATGGGTCAACATTCTGTCGTTCTTTTTCCACCTCTGCCTCTCCAGTCCCCAAAACCCTCCACTCTAACATTGGTTTTTAGAGTTCTTTTCTTAAGGTAAAATTTACGTACATTGAAATGCATGCGTCGTAAATGTATGATTTTGACAAAATGATACGCTTGTATACCTCCCACCTCCATACGATGTAGAATGTTGCCATTCACCCCAGAAAGTTCCCTCATGTCTCTTCCCAACCAATTCCTCTCCCTGACCCCACCCCAAGACTACAACTCTTCTGAATTTTTGCCCCGTGCATTAGCTTTCCTTGTTCCTGAGCATCGTGTGAACGAGGTCATGCAGCGTGTGCTCTTTTGTGTCTGGGTTCTTGCTCTCAGCCTCTCGTCTGGAGATTCGTCCACGGAGTTGTGTGTATCAGTATATGTTCCTTTTTATTGCTGAGACATATTCCATTGTATGCATATGCCTCAGTTGGTTTATTCATTCTCCTGGTGATGGATATTGGATTGCTTCCAGTTTGGGGCTACTATGAATAAACCTGCTATAAACATTCTTGTCCAAGTCATTTCATGGACATATGTTTTCATTTCTCTTGAGTCAATGCTGGGTCATGGGACAAGTGTAGGTTTAACTTTATGAGAAACTGTTAAAGCTTTATACCACAGTGGTTATACTGAATGGTTTTGGTTGCTCCACATTCTCAACACTTGGTATCCTCAGTATTTTAAAATATCAGCTAGTCTAGTGAGTGTGTGGTAGTATCTCAATGTGATTTTATTTCACACTTTTCTAATAACCAGTGATATTGATTATTTTTCATGTACTATTGGCCATTGATACATCTTCTTTTTTGAAGTATCTTTTGCCTATATTTTAAAAGTGGCTAGTGTGTCTTCTTCTTATTAAGTTTTAGGAGTTCTTTATGTATTTTGGACAGAAGTTCTGTGTCAGATATGTGTTTTGTAGATATTTTTCCCTGTCTATAGCTTGCCTCTTCATTTTTAAAATATGTACACTTTTTAAAAATTTTTACTTTGAATAGACTTTATTTTTTAGAGTAGTTTTAGATTCATAACAAAACTGAGCGGAAGTTGCAGAGATCTCCCATACACCCACTGCCCTGCACATGCACAGCCTCCCCTGTTACCTACATCTCAAACCAGAGTTGTTTCTGCAGTGAGGAACTTAGGTTGACGCATCGTTATCATCCAGTCCGTAGTGTAATTAGGGTTCCCTCTTAGTGCTGCGCATTGTGTGGATTTGGACACGTGTTATGACATCATCATTTTTAATGATGTCTTCTGATGAGAAGTTATTAATTTTGATCAAGTATAATTTATCAATTTTTTCTTATATGTTTATTGCCATCTCTGTCCTGTCTAAGAATCCTTCACAGTGTATCTGCTTCTACTTCAGCTACAAGCTGCCACCTGCTGAAGGAGACCATGTAATTCTAGATTGTTCTCTACTCTGTCCGTGTCTGAACAATGGAAGCAGAGACTCACCCCCCCTTCCCAGGACAAACATCCTGTAATAGCGAGCAAATGGGGGAAATCCTTGTTCACATGGAAGGTTTGGTATTTAGGAGGAGACCAATCTAGGGAGTCAAGAGTAAATATCCATCTAAGGAAGAAGCAGCAGAACAAATATTAGGAAATCAATCTAGGTTTTCACGTAGTTGGAAAGCGAACATTCTGAGATTGGGAATGGTCGTTTTGAGACATTTAATACAGACGTCAAATTTCTAAAAACTCAACAGAGGTCATAAATAACTCATTTGGTGCATTAGAAAACATTGCCAACAAATTAGAAGACTTGCAGTGAGTTTGATGAGCAAAATATATAAACAAACAAACGAATACATAAATAACATGGAGTAAAGAGTCATTCTACCACCAAAAGAAACTGTTAGTATTTTGATATGTTTATAATCAGTGATATAAATGCAAATATATCCCCAAGTTTCCACATCAGCCTATGTGTTAATGAAGTCACGTTAACTCAAATATAGCTGGCTTTTCTCTCTGTCTGCCAATCTTCCCCCTCAACACTTCCTGAGTCGTCTCAGGGAGCCCAGGGAGGGTCTCACACGAGCTCACAATAGGGGCCCCAGGTGATGCTTTTCCTGCCCACTACACTCTGTCCTGTTTAGGGACCATCTAAAGGCAGTACCCACTCTAGTCATTCATTCTAATTCATCAAACACTGACTCAGCAGTGGCTTTATGTCAAGAACTGTGACAGTGCCATCTCTACCTTGTGCCTGCAATGTCTTGCAACATACAGAACACTCCTGGACCCCAAAGTGTGTACCTGTCATCCCCTCTGCCAGGAATACTCCGCTTGTCCACATTCTTCTCTGTCTGGCTAATTCCTAGTCCTTCAACAAGACGCAGTTGAAATGTCACATTTGTGGGACGTCTTCTCTTCATCTCTCATTCATACGATTATGGGAAAAATCAAGTTGCCCAGACTGGGGAGACAAACAGACCTGGCCTTAGTCTTCTCTCAGCAGCTGTGTCAGCAAGACCATCTCCCTTGTCTGTGAACAGGGACGACATGAACACGTTCCTCAGAGGCAGGTTGGAAGGTGTGATGCGATAATAAGGGAAGAGGTCAGCAGCTCCCTGGCCTGGAGTAAGCAGTCAACAGATGGCAATTAGTAGAGAGTAATGAAAAGGACATTCGTGCAGATCAAGGGTCACAAACTGACGACATTCAGACCAGATGCAGCACCTACACAGGCTTTGTTGGGACCACACAGTGTTTCCTTTAAAAATGGAATTGGTTAACATCTTAAAACAGGGATGGTTTAAACCTTTATCCCATGTGCCACCACCACTACTAAAAGTGGACTCTGGCTCCTCTTAAAAACTCTTCTTAAAGATGTGGCACCCTAGGCCTGTACCCTTTTAGGTCTTTGATCAGTTACCATCACCTTTCAATGGAGTCTGCCTACCCCAGGTCCCACATTCTCCACTTCCATAGCAGGTGGCTTCCTTCCTTCCTGTCACCTGTGTGGCCCCTGACCCAGTAGATGCCCAGTCCCAGGATACAGCTTTGAACAAGACACTGCTCCCACTCTGCAGAGGACGGGTCACCGTCAGGTGGAGCAGGACGCCATTGGTCTCCCTTTCCTCTGCTTTCCCACTGCACCCCGTACCCCTCACGTGCCTGCACCCCCTCCGCCAGGCCCTGAGCTCCTCAAAGACAGGGATGATGTCTTAACCATCTCTATAAGTCCCTGTTTGTGAATTGACTGGTCTTTGAATTTTTAACACTTCATCTCTTCCCCAGGGATTGGTCTCAGAAAAGATCAAAACACCCAGGGTGCAAGAATTACATCAGCATGACGGTGGTTCTTGAGAATGCCTGCAAAACACGGTCACGTTTGGAAAAGATGATGCCCCTCCCCAATGTCATCTTCTGCTCAGGCCATTTACCTTTCTGGTTTGCCAGGCTCTCCATTCACGGCAGCCACTGCTCTTGATCTAAATATCCACTCCCTTTCCTAACCAGTGCGATCATTACTTACGGAGACAATGGGACACTCTATTTGAATTAGAACAGTGCTGGAAAATCCAGAGGTGCAGATCCTGTCACTGTTTATTTTCTCTTAGAACAATAAATGACACCCATCGGACTGGCACAAATTAAAAAGCCTGGAGAATTCAACTGTTGATGTGAAGCAATAAAACTCATTTACAGCACACGCTTACCAGGCAATTTCTGGCAAATGGCCGTCTTAGCGATTCTCGTAATAGTGATGACTTAGAAACAGCCTAAGACCTGGTCTGTAGGACAACTGACAAATTGACGGTGATGTTTATGCAGTGGATTATGACCAGCAGTGACAACTAATGAACTAAAGTTACCTAGATTTCAACACCGTGTTCAATGTGAAAAGCAGCAGTATATGCTTTATATAAACGATGCTGCTTATATAAAGTTTAAAAACATGCAAAACTCAAAGCTGTACAGTTTTAGGGACCTATCTGTTTACGGTAAACATGCCTAGAAATGATGAACAACATGGCCGTTTTTGGAAAAGATAGGAATCCAATCAAGGAGGGGCACATGGGGAAAGCCAGTCATATCTGAAGTGGTTTATTTCTCTAAAAGAACATCTGAAGCAAATATGGCAGAATATTGGGTTTGACAATGCTGGGTGGTGGCTAATGAGTGTTTGTTATATTGTCATCTACATTATAATGTATTCTTGAAATATTTCAAAACAAAAAAAGAAACTGTAATTCATCACCTACTCATGTCAGGCTATGTTATGTGTATCACTCATCTTTAGTTGAAATATCTTGTGAAGGAATTATTCCTATCCCTACTTAACAGATGAGGAAACTGAGGTTTTGAGGCATTCTGTGACTTGCCAAGGCCAACACAGCTGGTAGCTGGGTTTCCAGGCTGAGGTTAATTCTAAAACACACATTCTTTCCACTACAACCAAAACCTCTAAAGATGAACTGTTTTCTTGAGCCTGTCTCCCATAGTTGAACTCTCTTCCTATTCCTTCTTCACTGCCCCCCTCATTTCTCCCTGCCTCCCAGCCCCAGGCCCTGCCTTTCACTCAATATCCCTATCTTTTACCTGGCATGGCCAGCCCCAGAGCGATCAGGAAGTGCCTCTAGGTTGAGTAAAGAGTCTGAGGGCATCTAGACTGGTTCCAGATCCCCTGTGGGCAGGCTGTCAGGGTTCCCCACCCTATAGGCTCTGGGAGGCTCTGGCTGAAAGCCACTGGTTATTAGTTCTGGCTGAAACCCATTGGTTATTGGTGAGGGCGTTGACCTTGCTTGGCCCTGATCACTGATTCTCTCTTTTTCCTCAAATCCTCTTGGGAATTGGGCCACAAAGTCTCCTGTCCTTGTCTTATCCGTCTGCCATGGTCCTGGTTCAGACCACATCCTCGCTCACTGGGCTACATCCTCATCAATCAATCTTGTCTCTGATCTTACCATTTCTGGTCTAAAACTCATACTGGTGACCAGAATGGTCATTCAGTCATTCAACAAATATTTACTGAGACCCTGTTGTAGCCAGGGCTCTTGGGTTTCAGAGGTTGAAAAGACATGGTCATTCCTTGCCCTTGAATAACTTACAGTGCAACAGATCTAAAATATATCTTGGAAGGATATGGCACTTCTTTGCTTAAAAATGCTCAGTGACTCCCCAAGCCCACTGACCAGACCCTCTGAAGGAGGTGCCTGGAACAGGCATTTGGCAAGCTTCCCCGATGACTCAAACACTATGGTTTGAGAACGTTTTACCTTCAAACGCTGAGGGTAAAACCTAAGGCTCTTAGACTGTGTTTGACAAAAAAGAAAGCAGAGCCCATTTGGGGACATTTCCAGTAGGACAGCCATGGCATCACTGTGACTATCACTTACATTCTGCACCACCTGATTTTCATCATGCTGATTTGGCTACTGTGGCATCAGTGACCTGTGACATCCCAGCCTGCCAGGACCATGTCCTGTGCACTAATAGAATGGAGTTCTTTTAAGACAGAAATGGAACAAAAATCATTCTAGGTCATTCTCATCATTTGGCTGTTTCCATGTCTAGATGTCTGAATGAGTGAACTACGTGAGATCCTCCCAAATAGCCTCTGCTCTCTCACACCTTCGAGCCAACACAGAAGCTCATCCTTCAGCCTAAAATGCTTATGCTTTTCCTTTGTTATCCTGGCAGCCTACTGATCTATTTTTTTTTTTTTTTTTTGGTGAGAAAGAGTGGCCCTGAGCTAACACTTGCTGCCAATCCTCCTCTTTTTGCTTGAGGAAGATTGCCCCTGAGCTAACATATGTGTCAATCTTCCTCTATTTTGTATGTGGGACACTGCCACAGCATGGCTTGATGAGCAGTGCCTAGGTCTGTGCCCAACATCCGAACCCTCAAACCCTGGGCTGCCGAAGTAGAGCGTGCAAACGTAACCACTATACCACCAGGCCGGCCCCGTGGCAGCCTTCTACTCTTTATCAAAGTTGTCTCCTCTGCGCAGCCTTCCTTGATCTTCCCTCCTTTCTTTTTGCCCCCACAACACAGTAAGGCTTTCTTTTTTGTCATCTGAATTACAGCCTGCAGTAAGAAGGACACTGCATTAACCTTTATCCTGGAATTCACTACCCTCAGTCCCATATCCTGATGCAGGCATTCAAATCCCTGCAGGATCCTGAAATATTCTGGGTATTCTATTCTTGCTAGACCCTTGGTCAAATTCTCCTTTATAGTTTCAAAGCTCCCCTTAACAATCTCCATACGTTCAATAACTTTTCTCTTCTCCTTTGAGATAAAGATGGCAACAAATGCATGTAGAACTATTAATAATTATTCTCAAGTAAGCCACAATGAGATGTATATACACATTTTCCAGAAAGCTAAATTCACATGTGTGTAATAAACATAATTTATGATGTTTGCAAAGTTCCTGTGCAAGATGTTTGTTTAAAATCATGCAGCTAACCCAAATGTCCATCAATTAGTGAACTGATAAACAGAATGCAGTATATGCATAGAATGGAATATTATTCAGCCACAAAAGGGAATGAAACACTGGCACATGCTGTGACATGGATGGACTTTGAAAACATTATGCTGTGTGAAAGAAGCCCGTCACAAAAGGCCACATATTGTACGATTCCTCCATAAAGATAGAAAGCAGATAGTGGTTGCCAGGGTCTGGTGGGGAGGGGGAATGGGAAGTGACTATTCCTTACGTACAGGATTTCTGTTTGAGGTGATGAAAATGTTCCCAGATTAGATAATGGGGATGGTTGCACAACCTCGTGAATATACTAAAAACCAGTAAATTGTACATTTATTTTAAAAGGGTGAATTTTATGGTATGTGAATTATATCTCAACTTAAAAAAATCATGCAGCTGCTAAATCACTGCTGACGCCTGGAGGGACAGTTGCTCATGAAGCTTGTGGAACGCGTGGGCGGCCCGGAGGCTGGGTGTCTCTGCTCCAGTCACGCCTGTCCAGGGAGGTGAGAAGAAGGTGTAGAACGCCTCCCCATTTTGAAGCAGGCTCCTGGGTGTGGGAGAAACCTTCAGGTTCAGCCCTTCCCCACAAAGTAGAAGGGGCTCAGAGAAGTTCAGAAAAAGAAGAAATCTCAAAAGCAGAGGAATAAAATCAGAGTGACCACATGCCCCCTTTACCCAGGACAGTCTCGTTTTACACCTGCACTCCGGCATAGTTATTAATATTGCCCCTCCCATTCTCTAAATTGTCGGCCTGGATGATCAATTATGTGGTCATCCGACCTTAAACCTGTGGGGGAAATAGTTGCATGTTATGTGATGTCATCTTGAATTTAAAATAAAGCGCAAATGGGGTAATTCGCTGACCATCTTCTAAAGATCTCCACGTTTTGAAACTTCTATCTCAATGCTTATATCCTAAGAACCAAAATCAGGCAAAGCCTAGCAAGGGGCGCCCCCTTCAGTTTGGCAAGTGCCTGATACAGGTCTCCCAGGAGGGGGGTTTTACCTGCACCCACAAATTCATGCTGCTGCTTTTTCTGCTGACTGTTGCCTCTATAAAAAAGGCTGCTTCACTTGGTACCACTGATCTGCACAGGCCTCTGCCCTGTTGAGGTGACAATTCCCATCACCTTCTCCAGCCACTAATGCTCTCGACCCTCACGGGGCCACAGGGGTGCAGCAGCCCTCTGCACAGAGACTTCCGGGAGCCCCAAGTGCTGTGGAGTTTAAGATGATGAGTCCCTTCATTCCCACACTCTTCCAGAGTCCCTGGCTTGGGGCCAGTTCAGTTACTGGCTTCCACTCACCAGCCAGAACAGTGAAGACTCTCTGCCCCTTAGGCCCTGTAGTGGAATCCGGCTTCTTGCACTAGGCTTACCTCTCCCTTAGGAGAATCCTCTCTTGGGGCCCAACATCTGTCCCTGAAATCTGGCTTCTGCTGCTCCTCTGGGACACCACCTTCACAAAGACAACTCTTTGGTTTGAACCCATTGTGGACATGGCTCAGGCTTCATCCCAGGAAGAGGGGAGAAAGCATGCAAACAAATGCTTAACGGAGAGGGTCATTGCTTAACTCCTGACCAGACATGCTTGCCTCTTAGCTCTGGCCCCACCAGGAGCCTTGAAATATGTTTTTATTTTGTTTTGTATTATGTGTTTATGCACCTGTCCACTCCACTCAACCGTGAGCCCCATGAGGTCAGTGACTATATTTTCCCTGCATCCACAACCTACCAGAGGGTCTGGCATATGAAGATGCTAAGGAATGTTTGTTGAATAAATGCATTAATTGAAATTTACTGACGTCTCAACCTCCTCCGCGACGTGCACAACTCTGGATTTAACTAACCAATAGCTTCAATTTTCATGGAAGTTCTGCTCAGCTGTTGAAAGAGAGAAGGGTTCTGTTTTATAATTGATTTTAATTCACAGAAATCAGTAAATTTCTTCTATAAACTTGGTTAACTTGGAGGAGAACCCAAAATGTGGTATGCCCAGTCTGAAGAAGTGAGCTCTAAATCCTACTCATGAGTTGAAATAATGAGATATGGAGTTTAATTCCATTCATCACTGAACAGCAAAATTTGACTAAAAGCTGTGATATGTATAAGATATATTTCATTTCTTCTGCTTGACCTGGAGATGCCTGAAGAGAATGTTAAAGGTTAAAAACAGGAGAAAGGGTATTGCTGACCGCTGAGAGCCAACTAGAAAAAATAGGCCATTCACATTTTCCCTCTTCTGGGAGAAACAACTATTTGTTTAGTTTTGATTTATTTTGATTTTTCGGGTGGGGAGCTGGCTAGTGCCCGTATAAAGAGGGGGTGAGATATATTTTGTAGTTGATGCCTGTTGTTTTTGCCTCCCAGCACACCCACCTCCAGTGTATAGCACTTTTATTTCTTTTAGGAATCATTTCTCCCTGTACTCCAACCGTGGGCTCCATTAGTAAAGCCATATTCTTACAAGACCCTGGCCCTGACTGGTCCAGGATTTAGCTCCAGACTCAAGCTGTACCAATTGGAGTCTCCCTCCAGGGGTAGAAAGGGTGAAGGAAATTGTGGGTGTGAGGTTTGAGAGAGATTGGGGGCCACATTTGCTGTACAAGGAGGAAAGCCAATCTTATTCATGTTTGCATAGTATGTCTGTTTCCCTCTTTTTTCTTTCAATCTACCTACGTCATTGAACTTGAAGTGTGTCTCTTGTAAGCAGCATATAGTTAGGTTGTAATTTTTTATCTGCTCTGCCATCTCTGCCTATTGACTGGTGTATTTAGACCATTTATATTTAAAGTAATTATCAATATGTCAGCATTTAAGTCTTATCTTTTTACTATTTGTTTTCTATTTATTTTTTCTGATTCTCGTTCCTCTGTTTCTCGTTTCTTGTCTTCCTGCAGGTTTTTGAACATATTTTAGGATTCTATCTTGATTTATTTTCAGTGTTTTTGATTATCTCTTTGTATAGTTTTTGTAGTTGTTTCTCTAGGTACTACAACATACATATGTGACTTACAACATCTATTGAGGTCAATGTTCTACCACTCCAAGTGAAGTGTAGAAACTTCATGTACATTTTGAATTGGGGAGGGGGCTATTGGCTAGTGGTTAGGTAAAGACCTTTATCTTCCCCACTTCCGTACCTTACTTTTAAATAGCATTGTCTTGGATATCAATGGTATTATAATTTTTGTTTCAATCATCAAACATCATTTATAAAAGTCATGAGGAAAAGGATAGTCTATCATATATACCCATTTCTACTATTTCTATTATTTTTTCTTCCTTCCTGATGCTCTGAGATTCCTCCTTTTATTTTCTTTCTGTTTGAAGAATTTCCTTTAGCCAATCTTTAAGCTATGAAAATTCTTTTAGTTTTCCTTCATCTCAGAATGCTTTTTTTCTTCATTACTGAAGGACAGATTCACCAGATATTAATTTATAACAGGATGTGTATATAGACTGGTAGATGGATTAGACAGATAGACGATAGATAGATAGATAGACAGATAGATAGATAGATAGATAGATATAGACAGATGTATATATAGGATGTGTATATCCTATAAATACATATATACTTCTCTCTCTCTCTCTCTCTCTGTGTATACACATACACACACACACACACACACACACACACATTCTGTTGGTTCTGTTTCTCTGGAGAACCCTGACTAATATGACAACAGAAAGGTGAGCTCTGAAAGGTGGTAAAAAGAAGATGAGCTGGTTTGAGACCCCAGGACTGAAGGAACAGTATATATACTTCTATATCTATTTATCTATCCACATCCTGTTGGTTCTGATATATATATAGAGAGAGTGAGAGAAAGAGAGAGAGAGAAATTGATTTATTTTAAGGAATTGGCTCATGTGATTGTGGAGGCTGGCAAGTCCAAGATCTGATGGAGGAGGCTGGCAGGCAGGAGACTCATGGAAGAGTTTCAGTTCAAGTCCAAAATCCATCTGCTGGCAGAACTCCTTCTTGCTTAGGGAGGTCAATCTTTGTTCTGTTAAGGTCTTCAACTGATTGCATGAGACCCACACATTGTGGAGGACAGTCTGTTTTCCTTGGAACATCTAGAATAATGGTTCACCAAATATTCAGGCACTGTGGCCCAGCCAAAGTGGCACATAAAAATGACCATCATGGGGCCGGCCCTGTGGCTTAGTGGTTAAGTGCGCGTGCTCTGCTACTGGTGGCCCGGGTTCGGAGCCCAGGCGCCCACCGACGCACCGCTTCTCCAGCCATGCTGAGGCCACATCCCACATACAGCAACTAGAAGGATGTGCAACTATGACATGCAACTATCTACTGGTGCTTTGGGGGGAAAAAAAGGGAGGAGGATTGGCAATAGATGTTAGCTCAGAGCCAGTCTTCCTCAGCAAAAAAAAAAAAAAAAGAGGAGGATTAGCACAGATCTTAGCTCAGGGCTGATCTTTCTCACACACACACACAAAAAAGACCATCATGCTTGTCTCTTGTGCCATTTCCAGGGCTTATAGTTGTGCTTTGCAGGAAGCAGCAGGGAATAATAGGTCTACACTCTCTCAGCTGGACTGGAAGTTAAAAAAAACTAGGAAAGCCAATTTGTAGAGAGGGAGAATGAAGCTGACCCACAGAGAGAAGCAGAGGCGAGTGGGAACAAGGAAGTGGGATTTGTGTCCCAAGCCCAGCTGCCCTGCTCTTACTGAAACTCGGTCTTCTAATCACACCTTGGATTCTCTTAGCCCATAAAGCCCTTTTTTGTTTCATTAGTTTGACTTATGTTTCTCTTGCTTACAACCAACTCGAGACCCTGGGAGGGTTGATTAAAAAGAAACTGCTAGCTGGCCCAAAGGCTCAGCTATCCCAGCAGCTAGTTGTCCTCTTCTGACATCAGCTCTGCTCACCTCCCGGAATAAGACAGGGGAGACATGCAGGAGCCCTTAGCTGTGCTGGGGGTGGATTCCCAGCAATCGGGCTGATCGGGGGCTTCCTCAAAGGGGAAACAGGATTTATAGCTGAGGAGGGGGAAGATCAGTCTGGGAGAGCACTTGCTGGGGTCCTGTCTGCTGATTAAATTGGCGCTGTACCAGGGGACGAGGTCAGGAGACAAGGATCCAAAACAGGCCAAGTTGTGGCCACAAAGTGGCAATGCAGAGTTTCAGATTCCTTGGGCATGGCGGCTTATGGGTAAAATGTCTGTCCAGACTATTGCTGTTGCAAGTTTATTGACAGATTCATAATATCCTCTTTGCCCCAATTCACAGCTTCTATTCTATGAGGCCTCATGGAATGCACCGTAAGAATTTTAAAGTATCTTCAACTTTGAACCCAGGGGTATTGGTTTTCCCTTGACTACAAAGCCAATATCACCCGGTCTGCCCAGGAAAACCCATGCATGAGGAAATAGCCCCAGACCAGCTGAGTCCTTATACCAGACTTGCTTCTCGATGAGGTGAAAAACCAGTTGGAATTGGAGCCTTTCAGACTGTGCTTGACAATTGAACCTTTACGTTTCAGCTTAAAACACCAAAGGGAAAACGGGGGAAAATAACCAGATGTCTTTCTCAAAAAAAAAAAAAAAGAGAGAGAGAGAAAACACACCACTCTAACCTCAACTTTATTTGCATTTTATACATTTTATATATTTCATTTTATAAAAACAGTCAAGCCCCAACCACAAGATTTCACAGATAAGAGGAAAAAGCCGGACTGGGCTTAATTCAATATTTTAGAGAAATGCTCTTATGAGCAGGGAGCGAACGGCATCCCAGCCAGACCGAGACTGCTGACGACTCTGAAAAATGTGACTGTGATTCACACTGGGACACCGCATCTCATAACACACCGTGTGTGCAAGAGGCTGTAATTATGAAATGTTTGCATTAAGCAACGTGGGTGCCGAAATACAGATGTTCCTCGTTGACGCTAATTGGACCTGACGTGGCTTTGGCCTGCTTTATAACAGTCACCGAACACGCAGCCCGCTTCAGCGTGGTCCTCTGAAGGCCTCTGTTTCATATCACCTCCAGTGGAGGGGCTGGGGGTCGGGGCAGGATTGCACATTAACGCTGGGCCTGCGTCTGTCCTGGAGCTTAGGGAAAAATGCCTCTCAGCCTCTTTGAGGGCACCCTATTCAGGGGCTGACCATGCACTTTCGTTCAGCTCTCTCTTTTTCTTTAAAAGGAAAGGTTCTTCTCTGACATCCCCTCCTCCCCTGAAGGAAGACGGAGGGAAGGTGCCATTTATTCTCATGCTACTTCTTAATGCGTCCAAGATGTGCTGTCTCCAGAAAAACGTCAACAAAGAAAGCCCTTCTCTGAAGCTCTGGGCTCTCTCCACCCACTGACCTCCCCTCCACTGCATGTGCTCAGAGTCCTCAAATGTGCAAGGGCATCTCTCTAGATGCGTTAATAAGCAACATATACATACTGCACACCTAGTGTGTGTAAACTCTGCTGTGAATGGAAAACTAGGATAAGCACATGCAGCCTTGCTGTGGCTTAGTTTGTAGGAGCTTGTTTCCTGTTATTTAGAAAGAAAGGGATGTGGGCACTGGTTGAACATCTCATCTGCCCCAGGCAATGTTCAGAGAACTTTTCAGATAGAGGTAGTGAGGCCAGGGGTTGAAATGGTGGGCTCTGGAATCACTGCCTGGGGTCACCCAGCTTAACCCCAGGACGTGTGACCTGGGCGATATGACCCTCAGTTTCCTCATTTGTAAAAGGGACTCTCGTATATATATAGATAGCTAGCTCGCAAGGATTGGGGGGGGCGATATAAATGAGTTGATGCATATAAAGCCTTCACTGCAGTGCTTGCCATATGGAAAATGAATGCTCAGTAAAGCTATCATCAACTTTAAAACCTCATTCCAAAAAGTACTGTGAAATATCCTTAGAGGTGTAGATCTATCTATCTCTATGTATGTATGTGTCTGTCCATCTCTTTATCTCTCTATTTGTTAAGCCTCAAGGAAAGATGTGGCTATTCTGTTAAAAGAAGAAATCATCACCTATATATTTATTTAAATCAAGGGACCATTAGATTAAAATGAGATTCTATTCAAGGTAACATGAAGACACAGTTCTATGAAGCAAATGAACCAAGATTTGAATAGCATAAAAGAGAGATACAAAGGTTACAGTGAAAGCAGTCATCATACAAATAAGGCTACAAAGAAAGGTGTGGTCAGGCCTCCTTGAGTTTGGCGATTTTTTTCCAAGACCAGCCATACATCCATTGACTCTCTCTGCATTCCTGACTCCCTTATGGTTCTGCCCTTTGACCCCTCTGTTCCACTTATCTATTGCTGGTTAACAAACCACTCCAAACGTAATGATCCACAACACCAACAGTCATTCATTTTGCTCACAATCTACAATTTGGGCAGGGCTCAGTGGGGTCAGCTCTTTTATGCTCCTCCTGGTGTCAGCTGGGGCAACTCAAAGGCTTGGGGTGACTCGGAGACTGGGGTCTGGGGTCATCTGAAGACTCGCTCACTCACTCCTCTGTCCAGTGCTTTGTGCTGGCATATCTGTGTGGCTGCCTATCTTCCTCACATCATAGCGACGGTGTCCTAAGAGCAAACCTCACAAGAGAACAAGGCAGAAGTGCATTACATTTTTATACCTTGCCTTGAAGCCACAGAGTGCCACGTTCACCACATTCCATTGGTTGAAACAATCACAAAGGCCCACATAGTTTCAAGGTGGGGGCACATAGACCCCACCACTCAATGACAGGAGTAACAATGACACATTGGAAGAAGAGCCTGAGGGATGGGTGCTTTTGAAAATATAATTTGTCATACCTTCTTATTTTGTAAGGACTGTTTTTTTTTTTTTATTTTAATCCCAAATCTTTAGACCTGAAGCTGCCTGTATTTCCAGGGCATTCCTATTTTGTTTTCTTTTCAATAAGCATCTATTGGAAATCCTTACTCTTGAGGAGCTCACAGTCTATTGGGAGAAGCAGATGAGTAAACAGATGATAAAAACACTGGGTAGCAAGTGCTTTGTTGGGGGGAATCAGAAACTGCGAGCACAGCTGGGTCTCACAGTCAGGAAGTCTCCAGGCAGAGGAGTCATTGAGCCGAGCGTTCAAGCCTAAAGACAGGGGACCTTTGATGGTCAATTTTATGTATCAAATTGGCTAGGCTACAATACCCAATATTTGGTCAAACACCGGTCTAGATATTGCTGGTAAGGTATTTTTCAGATGAGATTAACATTTGAATCAGTAGACTTTGAGTAAAGAAATCTCATGTTATCCTCACCACCTCCTCAGCAGATAGAGTTCTGCACCCATCATACCGGAAGTACAGAGAAACTGAGTAACTGGCCCAAGGTCACATATCTAGGAAATGGCAGAGCTAAGGTTCATAGCCAGGTCTGTTTGACCTCAAAAGCTAATGTTATCAACACCACAAAGTCAATCAGGTTTCTCATCTTCATCACTAGTTTCTAGGCTTTTTGAAGCCCAATGAAGTGACACAGCAAGACTGTCTGCGTGAAGATGGGTGAGCACCCATCCCTGTCTCCTGCCCATTTCTATCTTCCATCCCTATTTATATATAAGGAAACCAAGCTCTAGAAGTGGTTGCCATCTGAAAATCCCAGGAAGCTTAGGCGTGGCTTGGCTTTGGTTACCATGTTGCCTGTGGATAAGGAATGATGTGTTGCTTTGTCAAAGGCAAATGCTGAAAAATGACTTTGCTCATGAGGGAAAAGGCATGTTTCCTAGTAAGACTTTGCCCAAGCAAATGAAAAGAGACTGGACAGTGAAGTGATGATTTGAATTATTATTATTATTATTATTATTATTATTATTATTATTTGGGAGGAAGGTGGGCAAATCTCTATAACCATTACAATAGAAGGATTTTTTGACTGAATAATCTAGATAATTGACTCAATCCTCCATTTTGTTTGAGCTACAAAGATAGAGCCTAAGACTATTTCTATATCCACAGAGGTTGAGTGGAAGATAGAGGGAATTTTCAGTAACTTCAGCAACAAAAAGTTGTATCCATTAATGTACCTATTTGACAAACACCTACAAAGTGTCCAAATATGCGCTTGCACTATGCTAGGAGCTGAAGATGCAACAACAGAAAAGACACAGCCCCTCTCTTCTAAACATTCACAATTTATTGAGGATAATCATGAAAGAGACTGGTTATCTGTTCACTACACCTGTTTTATTTTCCACCTGGGCACACAACTGGATTCTATTTCCCATTCTCTCTTGCAACTGGATGAGGCCATGACCATGTTCTGCCAATGGAACGTAAATGGAAGAGATTCGTGCCACTTCAAAGCCTGCTCCATAAAATTCTCTACATGCTTCTCTACCCTATATCTTTCTCTGTCTGCTGACTGGATGTCTACAACCAGGATGGTCCTAGAAGCTATTGGCTGCAGAAGGCAGGGCTTTTGTGAGCTGGCTCCTTGAATGACTGACTGAACAGAGCAAATCACTCTCCCAGCCCTTGCTGTTGGTTAGATTTTATGGGAGTGAGAAATAAATTTCTATTGCATTAAGCCACTGAGATTTGGGGATACATCTGTTGCAGTAGTTAGCGCTACCTTAGTTAATACTCTAGACATTTGCAATGCAGTTAGGAAAGTGTTGTAACGTGGGTATATGCAAGATTTTGTAGAATATAAAGGAATGAAATTACCTACTTTTGAGACCAAAAGAGTTTAACAATTTCCCATCAAATTGGAGGAGTTGCTGGGTGTTGAGGGAGAAGGTATATCAGAGACAACTCCTCAAAAGAAAAGATGACATTTGAAATGTGCCTTGAAGAGTGAATGGGATTGTTCCATGGAGTGAGCAAGGGAAGAGCATTGTAAACAGATGGAACAGCCCATGTCCAGACTTTGGGTCTGAAAGTGCATGGCATGTTCAGGAAATGGAAGCTTTCTTGCAGGACTGGAGTTAAACCTGCCCAGGTAAGACAGGAAAGCGAAGAGGTTAGGAAAAGAGGTTGAGATTATGTGATGCAGGGTCATGAATGGTGTGGTAAATCTACCTGAAGATAATGAGAAGGCAGTGAAAAGTGAAAATAACAACATGGTGGGATAAATGAGATTGGCTCTGTGTCTCAGTAAGATAACACTAGTATCAGGGTAGCATGGAATAAAGTAGGAAGAAACTGGAGACAAAGAGCTCAAATCACTGCAAAGAATTTAAAAAAATTGAATTATCTTAATTCAGCACTTTACTTTTTCCATGCCTACATGTCTACAACACAGAAAATGACGGTATGATTCAGTTAAATAGAGAAGTGGGTGGGAATGGTCAAGTCAATATTTTAAACCAACAACAAAAAACTATCTGACATAAAGTTAGTGAGACATTTTGATGTGTGGGTGGTTAAACTTAACCCTCAATGAGTCAGTATTTTATTGACTCTTTGGCAAAGCATGACTTCACATTTTTGAGAAAAATAGGCCTCCCAACTTTCACATGAAATCGAAGGATCTGTTGGCCATCAAATAGTTCTTGCTGACTTGTGTTTCAATACTTTTATGTAAAGGAATTGAAAACATTTAAATCAAATTTCCTTTTGAGGAGACATCAACTTTAAAATGATGGGAAAAGTGGATTGGCAAAATGTATTAAGGGGCTTGGTGGACTAAAATTATTTGGGGGAAAAATAGATATTCTAAAAGGTTCATAGTGAAAGCAAAACATAACAGAGTTCAACCTAAGTCTTGATCCAAATGCCAAGAAATCCAACCCTGAGACCATCACCTTTCCCTGAATTTCAATATCATTTGAATCCCAAAGGTAAGTCTAATGGTTTTGTTCAGTTGGAACTGATTTTTCTCACCTACTTTCCACTGTGATGAAGATTAGCAGCCAAGCAAAAAGTCCCATTTTTTGAGACTCTTCTTGTGGTAAGCAGCCTCCAAGATGGCCCCCAATGGTCCCTCTCTCCTGGTTCATGGTCTTATGTAGCCCCCCTCCCATTGTACCAGGGTTAGTCTGTGTGACCAAGCACGGATGGTGAAGGCATGTCACTTCAGAGATTAGGTCATAAAAGACAATGGCTTCCATCTTGGGGACTGGCTCTCTGTCCCTCAGACTACTTTCCCTGGGGGAAGGAAGGTGCCATGTTGTAAGCAAGCCTATGGAGAGGCCCATGTGGCAAGGAATCCAACAGCCAGTGGGGAACACCTGGTAAAGAACATGATTGCCTGCAATAAATCATGTGAGTGAACTTGGAAGCAGATCCTGCAGCCCCAGTCGAGTCTTCAGATGACTGCAGCCCCAACTCACAGCTTCCCTGCAGCCTCATGAGAGACCCTGAAGCAGAACCGTCCGGCTAAGGCATTCCTGGATTCCTGCCCCTCAGACTCTGTGAGATAGTAAATGTTTGTTGCTTTAAGCAGCTAAATTTTGAGGTAATTTGTTATGCAGCAAGAGGTGACTAATACACCCTTTGTTATGAGAGGTGTTTTTACATTAGCATGGTCTGATTTTCTTTAAAGCTGGTCTAATTCTCTGTCAGATCCAGCTCTCTTTTCTTTGTGTAAGTTTATTAAATGCAAGACTGCCCACCAGTGAGTCAATTTTTAAAAAAATAGATTTTATTAAAAAAAAAATAGTGTGTTCCAGGCTTAAAACAATGGGCTTTGTTTTTCTAACTTTTGAATTAAAATATTATCTCATTAAATTTTCTTTCTGTTTTCTAATATCTATGTTTAAGGTTGCAAATTTCCCTTTAAGTGCCACTTTAGGATACAGTCTACATATTTTAGTAATAATGTTTCCATTATCCACTGTAAGTATTTAGTAATGTCCATTACAATTTCTTTTTTGACAATTATTTACAAGGGTTTTCTTTTTAGTTTTAAATGTATGTGGTTTATCTATATCTGTATCTATATATATCTTTTTGCTTATGGTTTTGAATTTTATTGCACTGCACTTGAGGGTTATCCCTGTCATATTGATTCTTTAGTATTTGTTGAGGTTTCCTTTGGGCTTAATGTCTGCTCAATATTTGCAAATATTCCATGTGAGTATGAAATGCATGCATATTCTGTTTGTTGGATGCAAGGTTCTGTACATCAGATCATCAGATCAAGCTTGACCACATTGGTCAAATCATCTATACGGTTCTTAATTTTTCTTTTTTGATCTTTCCATTTCCAGGAGGTATATTAAAGTTTCCAATATGATGATGAACTTCTCAATTTCTGATTGAATTTCTAAAGCTTTTTCCTGATTAAGAATATACGTATTCATTCATTTAAATTTGACTATGTGAAAACATCATTACTAAAGGACACATAATTAAACATTATATTAAACAGAAGCCTAGACAAGATCAAGATTTATTATGGGAGGAAAAAAACTCACTCGCCAAATCTTCTGGGATGAGTATACGTCATTCTAATCCCCTAAATCTCCTTATTCATAGAGATCAATTCCTTCACTTGCTTCTCACCACAGCCCCAACCTCATAGAAGTAAATGTTAATTGACTCGAATTGAATAATCATTAATATTTGGAGCGATGATCTAGAGGCCTAGAAAGATAATGAATCATCGTTGTATTATTAATAATACAATAATGTAAAAATATACAATAAATACAATAATGTAAAAATGGCGATTTTTACATTAAACAACAAGAAAATTCAATTGATGAAGACCCCATTTGCCAGGCATTCTGGTTTCCTGAGACTATATCACACACCTTGAAGACCAAAGCTGTTTAACAAAAATAGCAGTACGTCCTAGATATTGGTCACTTCTTGTAGCAAGTCTAATAATGAATAGACTTGGGCTAGTCATTTAACACTTACTTAAATAAAATCTGACTATTAATATTGTTGTTATGGTGGTGATATCGTTATTCCTCCTACTATTGTACTCAGGAACAGTAATGATCAACTCCTAGAGTTTCGTTTTCTGAACACACTTCTTCATCGCTAAAATTCTTATTTCTAGATGAGTCAGGCTCCTCATGCCCTTTTACTGTCTCCACGACTACATTACAAGCTCCACGAGGCAGGGCCCTGGTTTGAGTTTTCTATTGCATCCCCAGCACTCAGAACTGTGTGTGTTAAAGATGCTGAACACGTCTGTTAAAGACTTGAAGGAAGGCAGGTTTAAACACATACCTTACCTGGACCACATGTGCCAAATTTTAAAGGCTGTCCACACAGCAGTTGTTTTGACAGCTCTGAGTGAAGGACGGTGACCCAGCATCCATTTCCCGATGTTGCTACCTCGTTGTCGCTTCCGTGAGAGTCTGCTCCAGGGCTGGCAGGGTGAGGACAAGAGAAAACAGAAAAGCTTGTTTTAAGTAAAGAAAGTGAAGCTCTAATTATCTTGAAATAAGTCGTCAAACAGAACGAATGGTGATTATCCCCAAATAAGAGGTCTCCTCTTCAGGCCTCTAATTTGCGGGACCCATAACATAATCTGGTTTCTTCGGGCGCTTGAAAAGAAGCTTTGTTCACCTGGGTGACATAACCCCAAGGGAAGGGCACAAAGGAATGAGCTAAACCATTAGGAATCAAAGAACCGAAGCAGGGGAGAAAACTGGACAGCCTCTGGAATTAACCACAGGCGTCACTCTCCCAGTCCCACAGGGAACAGCCTCCTCTTCCCCGGAGCCCCCCGAGTGGCTGCCTTGCTCATCCGGTGTACCTCCTAGGTACACGCCCAGCCTGGTGTGGCTGCCCTAGGCTAGCTCACAGTCTGATGAAGTAGGAAAATGGACACAAAGGCTGATTTAAAAAGTAATTTCACTCTTCAGTCAACAGGCATTTCTTGAGCATGTAAAATATGAAGACTGGATTCTAGACTCCGACGGAAGGAGGCTCCTCCAATCCTGCCTCCGCTGACCTGCGACCTTGGAAAAGTACTTCATCTCTCTGTGCTCCAGTTTCCTCAGTGTTAAACAGGGAGAACAGCAGAACCAGTCTCGTGGTGATGGCGTGAAGATTTGAGAGCAGGTGTTTGGAAGCCCCTTAGCGCAGTACCCAGCACACAGTCATAGTTGGTGGGTACTAGGCTGAGTTATCTAGCCAGCTGTCTCTGTCCAGATACCAGTTCCCTGCTGCCTGGACTCTTTAAGGGGTCCACATGGAAGGGAAGCAGAGAAAAAGAGGCTCCCGTCTCCTTCTCCTGCAGAATTTTCATGGGACCTGGAAACACTTTGGACACATTCAATGAAGAGTTTCTGGGCTCCCACCAACCAAAGGCCAAGTAACTTCCACTGTAGAGAGTTTAGCCCAAGGATGTAAAGATCCGCTGGCCAGAGACAAAGGATTAGCATGAAGAACAAACGGTTTGAAGACAGGCACGTACGAATCCTAATCTCAGCTCTGCACTCTACCACCTATGCCACCTTGGGCAAGATAATGTGCTGCTCTGAGCCTCAATTTTCTTATCTGTAGAATGGGGATGATAATATTTATCTCTTGGTTTGGTAAGAATAGAACAAGCTAATGGTTGCAAAATGCCCAGGATAGTCTCTGACACAGAAGAAGTGGTGAATTAATATGGATTTCTTACTCTAAGATATAAAGGGTACAAACCTAAATCCACATCAAGGCTTATTTAACAAGAAGTAGGAGCATATAGGATTCCTAGTCAATAAGAAGACAGTATTTTATTGTCATTTGTATCATAGGTGCCCTAGCACATAGTGGAGGGCACTTAGTAAATATTTGCCCAGTCAACAGATGGCTCTCTCAGCAACCTGGGCCTGTCTGTCTCCCCCCTGGGCCTCAGTTTCCCTATCTTGCAGCAAGGTAGTGACCTCTACAAGGACTCTTCAGTTCTGAGTGACTTTGATCCAGCGATCTGACTGGGCTGTAGGTGGGTGGGACGCATAACCATGCTGTGACTGTTAGAAAACTCAACACTGGAGTCCTCTCTCACAGCTCTGAACTACTAAACAGAGAATAATTCACGTTTTCCTGAAACTCAGATCTTACTGCTGATAACCATTAGATTCTAAATGGAGCCTTCTAGACCCAAATTCTTAATGGAGCGCTCTAGGGGAAATGCATGTGATAAACCCGAGCAGGGGGTGGGGTGGGCATGTGAGGATCTGCTTGAATTTTGCAAAATGCAAATCAGACCGTGAGTGTCTAAGCTCCCAAATCAAGTCACAGCAGCTTCAACACTTGCTTTCCAGCTCTCTCCTCCCGGCTCCCTAACTACAACTGTGCCATGACGATCCAGGGGCAACTGCCGCCAAACTTACTGGAAAATTCAGCCACAGAAAGCCTTTCCCAAAGACAGATGATGGTGACCTTTCTTTCCTACTTCTTGGTGCACACACAGGGCCATGCATTCTAAATGCCATCAGAGCCTATGCTCTGTCCCTCCAAGTCCTCCAAGAAGGTCAGCTGTAAGGCAGACTGCGAGTGGTCCAGGGCACTCATGAAGCACCTGTTGAGAGCTTGGCACTGCTGGGTATTGGTGATACGAAAAGGTGGGGAAATCAGCCTAACTCCTGAAATTCTACAAAGTGGTATACTATGGTGAAAATGGCTAAGGAGTATTGGAGATAAACGTGACTTCATCCTGGCTCCTGTCTTAGTCTGCTCAGGCTGCTGTAACAAAATACCGTAGACTGGTGGCTTAAACACAGACATTTATTTCTCACAGTTCTGGAGGCTGGCAAGTCCAAGATCAGGGTGCTGGCTTATTTGGTTCCTGGTGAGAGCTCTAGTGAGAGCTGGCTTACAGATGAATGCCTTCTTGCTGTGTCCGTACATGGCTGAGAGAGAGAGAACAGCTGTTTGTTCTTTTCTTGTAAGGGCACTAACCATATCATGAAGACCCTACCTTCTGACTTAATTACTTCCCAGAGGCCCCACCTCCAAATACAATCACACAGGGAGTTAGGGATTAAACATATGAATTTGTGGGGGAAACAATTCATAGCAGCTCCTAATGGAACCCCTTCCCACATTCTCTTCTCTTTCAATCCATTCTCCTGTGGCCCCCAAAATAAGTTTTCTATCTCATTCTCCAGTTTAAACCCCTTTGGTGGCCCTACTGCCTTTAGGATCAAGTGCAAACTCCTTAGCCTGGCCCACAAGGCCTTGGATGATCCACCTCATCCCTACCTCCACCTCCAGCTCCCCAGCCTCCTCTCTGGACACCCCCCTCCTGTGCTTACGGTCTAGACCCTCTCTCAGCTTCCCAGCCTGCCCCATCTGTGCGCCCTGCTTATGCCGAATATCGTCCCCAGACCACCGCTCATCACATGTTACTATGGTTACCTACCTAATTGCCTGCCTTCTCTGCCAGACAAGAGGATCCTGAAGGCCAAGGGACTATCTCCTTCATTCTCAGAACCTCGGCACATAGCGAAGTGCCAAGTTCATGGTAGGTGCTCAGTAAATAACGCTTGTGTGAATGAATAAAATGTGATCCTGAGCAAGCTGCTTAACTTCTCTTTAGGCTGCTGATTCTTCATCTGGAAAACCAGGACCAGGGAGAGGAGGAAGTGAGAGGATGGGGTAAAGCCACCAGCCCCAAGCCTGACACACGGCAGGTGCTCAACACATCTCAGTTTCCCCTCCCTTTTCCTTTTTCCCCTAAGTTCTCGTTGGAAAGCCCAGACTCACACACGTGACAGGAAATGCAAGGCAGGGTAAAACCAAGCTGAAGATGGCACAGTCTTGATACTAAGAGGTTTAGGGAAGGTTTTTTGGAGTTGGTTGGACCTGTGGAGGGGGGCAAAAACATTACTGGTGCCCATTGGGTTACTATCCCACATCATTTCTTACATTTTTAAAATTTTTATTTATTTATTTATTTTTGGTGAGGAAGACTGGCTCTGAGCTAACATCCATTGCCAATATTCCTCTTTTTGCTAAGGAAGATAAGATTTGAGCTAACATCTGTGCCCATCTTCCTCTACTTTGTATGTGGGACAGCACCACAGCATGGCATGATGAGCAGTGTTTGGGTCTGTGCCTGGGATCTGAGCCTGCAAACCCCGGGCCACCACAGCACAGTGCACAAACTTTACCACTACACCACCAGGCCAGCCCTAAATTTTTATTTTTATTTTTATTTTTTTAATTTATTTTATTTTATTATTTTTGGTGAGGAAGATTAGTCCTGAGCTAATATCTGTTGCCAATCCTCCTCTTTTAGCTAAGGAAGATTGGCCATGGGCTATCATCCATGCCTATCTTCCTCTACTTTATACGTGGGGCGCCTGCCACAGCATGGCTTGATAAGTGGTGCATAAGTCCACGCCGGGGATCCGAACCTGTGAACCCTGGGCCGCTGAAGCAGAGCACGCAAACTTAATCACTACGCTGCCAGGCTGGCCCCTAAATTTTTATTTTTTATTGTGGCAAAATATACATAACATAAAATTTACCATTTTAACTATTTTTAAGTGTTCAGTGGCATTAAGTACATTCACAATGTAGTGCAACCGTCAGCACTATCCATCTCCAGAATTTTCTCATCTTCCCAAACTGAAACTCTGTCCCCATTAAACACTAACCCCTATTCCCCCTCCCCCCAGCCCCTGGCAACCACCATTCTAGTGTCTGTCTCTTTAAATTTCACTACTCTAGGCCTGTCATATAAGTGGAATCATACAATATTTGTCCTTTTGTGTCTGGCTTATTTCACTTAGCAAAATACCCTCAAGGTTCATCCATGTTGCAGCATGTGGCAGAATTTCCTTCCTTTTTACAGCTGAATAATATTACACTGTGTGTATAGACCACATTTTGTTTATCCGTTCATCCATCAATAGAAACTTGGGTTGCTTTCACTTTTTGGCTGTAGTGAATAATGCTGTTATGAACATGGGTGTACAAATATCTGTTTGAGAACACACATTCAATGCTTTTGGGTGTACACCCAAAAGTGGAATTGCTGGATCATATGCAAGTCTATGTTTAATTTTGTGAGGACCCTCCATACTATTTTCCACAACAGCTGCACCATTTTACATTCCCACCAGCAGTGTACAAGGGTTCCATTTTCTCTACAGGCTTGCTAACATTTTTTCTTTTCTTTTTTTTAATAATAGCCGTCGTAATGGCATTTCCCAGACTTTAAAGCATCATTTCAGCAGTCCTCAGCACCACTCTCTACACTCACCCAGCAAGGATCCATTTAGTTCTTCCAATGCGCGGGCACCGTTGTAGTTGTGAGGATGGAGTAGTGAATAAAACAAATCCCCTCCACTTGGGGGACTGAAAATAAGCAAATACAAACAGATAACAAACAACATGTCAGATGGCGATACGTTCCGTGAGCAACGAAGCCCAGGGTGAGGGGACAGTGTGATCTCAGGGTCAGGGAGGAGGCAAGGGGATGGGATTTCAGGTTTGTCTGTGATAAAAGACTGACTCTCTAAGAGACTGGTTTTTAACTCCATCTGAGAATTAAGAAAAATGAAGCTCGGAGAGGGCACGTGACTTGACAAGTCTGTGCAGTAAGGTGGGAATTCAGCATCAGATGTGCCTTCCAGACAACTCAATGAGCTGCACCCTTAGGATTTGTGTACTTATCTGTGTGTTCCTCTTCAATAAAACATTTAAAAAATTACAGTGTGCTCAACTTCAGAATTTGTCATCTTTAAAGGACACCACACTGTCTATCTTCCTTTAGTCTAGGAGAGTTGAAGGAGCGAAGTGTTGCATTCGATAGACAGAAAGGTTCAAATCAGCATGGTTTGGAACCATTGGAGGACTCGGTGGGCATGGACCGGCAATGGGCTTAGCTATTCCATTCGATTGTGTGTGGGCTGGGCCCAGGGTCCAGCTCCTCGCCGTTTTTCTCTGCTGTGTAGCTGCTGAGTCCAGCAAAAGAAATCTTTTTCTCACAGACCACTCAGGGGACTGCAATGGCAAAGGGGTGTTCCCCTCTCTCCAGGCCCACTCCCAGCCAGCATGCATGCCCCCACATCACTGGGCAAACCCAGGGGAAACACGGTTTCCTGAAGAGATGAATCACTGTACGTGCTGCGAGGTGACAAATGGGGTCAAGGCAGTCACTCAGAAGTTGCAATAAAGTTTGGAATCCGAAATAAAGGCCTCCTCATGCTCAGGAAATCGAATGGCTGCCCACAAAGGTGTCTGCAGACAAACTCTCTGCGGGTCACCAGCCTGTGCATGCGATGGCCAAATGACTCATTCTCTAAAGAGTGCTTCTGGCTGCTGCAAATGATTTACCAGAGTGTCCCCAAGGCTCATGTCATGCTGAAAGATTGACACAGCGACAGAGGCAGACTTCCAGATAAGATCTCGTGGTTGGGGTTGGTGGAGGGTTGAGGACAAAATATTTATGAAGGTTTCTTCATCATAGAGCCAATTGAAGTGTCACACTCCATACTCATTCATTCATTCATTCATTCATTCATTTTATGAAGGCTTATTAGTACCGCTACGTGCCAGACATGGATTATAATGTTGCAGTAGACGCTGTGCTCACCCTCAGCGGCCCACCCCTTCCCGATGGGAGGACCAACCTATTCACAGGCGGCTGAAACAGAGGGACAAGTGTTATAATGGAGGGAAGCATTTGGGGCTGGAGATACTGAGGAGGGGCTTGGGTGTATGTGAGAGGTGCAAAGGAGGTGTCCCAGCAGAGGTGAGGTCTGGGGTAAGTTTGGAAGGAGCATGATGGGCAGAGACACCCTGATGTGAGATCCTGCACATTTGGTAGGGAGAGTGGAGGAAGTGTGGAGAAGAAGAGTTCCCAGAATATGGAGCGCTATGATGCCACGCTGAAGGTGAGACAGGAAAGCGTGCTGAGGATAGAAGTGATAGAAGGATAGAAAACTCACCCTGTCAGGGTGAGTTTTGTTATTTTAGGGAGATTGGGGTGAAAGGTGGATGGAAGGGGAGAGACTGGAGGCAGAAAGACCGGTGAGGAGGCTGGTCCAGGAAAGGGACAGGGGCTTGAATGGTGGGAATAGAGATGGAGTGAAGAGAAATGGATTCAAAAATCTATAATCAACATTTCTTGATAATGACTAAGAAGATCCCGGGATGCCTGGGGAGCTGGCAATGCTGCCATTGGAACCAGGAGGAGGAGTGGGTTTGGAGAAAGTCTGGGACGAACCTAGATGTGGACAGCTGGAAGACAGGTGGGGACAGTTTGCAACAGCAGGGTGATACTGTGTGTCATGGAGCTGGCCTTCAGGGGCCTGTGACACTGCAGGCATAAGACGTGGCACGTTTGGGGACCCAGCACATGTGCTTGAGATGACCAAATCATTATTGCACAGCAGTGAATGAGAAATTACAAAACTGAGTGCAATTACTGTGAGATCCGCTTTGTGTGTCTCTCTTCTCCCATGACCTGGACCGTGTTTTCACAGCCTAGAGAGACAAGGACCATCTTGGTGATACAGACTTCCTGCTTTCCTTAGGCATGGAGAGGGCAAGGCGACAGTAATTGTCTGGCTCCCCAGGCAAGAAGCGTGTCTGGTTCCCTGTTGAATCCTGAGCACATGACAACACCTGCATGTGGTAGGCACGCCTCAAATACCTGCTGAATGAAGAAGTGACTGAGGGTGGAGGTGTCAGAAGGGAGGCTGGCGGATATGTGGGCCTGCTCCCGACATCAGGAGAAAAACCTAGAGAGAGTGATTCCCTTCCTTCCCTCCGCAGTTGGCCAGCACTGGACTCAAAATAAAGCAAAATCTGGTCCAAGTCCCCTTGGGACAACAGATGAGTTTTTAGTCTCTTGCTTCTCCCCAGAGAGGTCACATCAGGTGGTGAAAAGAGCATAGATTTTGGAGAAGGGCAGATTTAGGCTGGACTCTGGCTCCACCTCACCAGCTAAGTCTTTGAATGAGTTTATTCACCACTCTGAGCTTTGGGTGTTCTCCATATAGAATGGGGATGTGAACAGTCGTCCGTAGGCTCAGAAGCAAAGCCGAGCAGCCAAGTCAGGAAACGTGTAGGGTCCGGAGTAGATGGCCACAGCTTGACTCTTAGAAGTCAGCACCTCAGGCTCTGTGTCGGCTTCCTCAGTGGGAACATCGATGGCACCAGCCCCACTGGTTATGATGAGGTTTGGATGAGTCAGTGCCTGCTCCCAGTCAACATCACTGCATGTCAGCTATAATCATCGTTTAGGAGAATTATATATGGAAATTCTGTGGCACTTAGTAAGTGCCCAAGAAATGGTAGAATTCCCCCATTATTATTAATGGTGAGTGTTCTCTTCTTATACAATTTACTGTCCACGCCCTGTTCACCAACACAACTAATCATACAAGAATTTATCAGTGCATGCCAAGGCCATGGGAAATTTAGAAGCAAGATAGCTGCAGAATGTGGAAGGCTATTCAGGATCGTGGAATGTGCATAAACTTGGAGTGGGAGGAAGCTGAGTTCAAATCCTAGTTCCACAACTTCTTACCTCCAAGGTGCTTATCTAATTACTTAGGGAGTTTTGAGCCCCAGTTTTCTCATCTGTTAAATGGGGATAATAATTCTTACCTCATAAGACAGTGATGAACGTTATGAACTAACGGGATGATATAGATCCAGTTCTCCAGAAGCAAAGACTGAGACAGAGGAGTCTTGGAGCGCAAGGTGTTTATTGAGGATCAACACCTGTCAAAGGAAGGCTGCAGTAGGCTGGGGCACAGGGAGAAGACACACTGATTGAGCTCTGATGGAGCCTTGGCCAACAGAGCAGGGGGCTTGGGATGAGGATGTCCATCAGAGTGTCCCGTGTTGGGCCACACGTGGGTCTTTACAGCCCCGGCCTTGCTCAGTCACCATTTGGGAGCAGGGAAACAGTGTGATCTGGGGGATGAGGCTCTCTACAGCTGAGGCAGACCCCGAAGGAGCTGACAGCAGGAGACTGTCTGCTGATCAGATCCTCACAGCTGGGCAGCAAGTCCTGCCTTGAAGGGGATCTGGGTAGCGCCTCTCCTCGTCCACCAGCTGAGGAAGCCCTTGGGACAGGACTGGTATCCACAGATAAGATCAGTGACTCTTACTGTGCATCTGATTGTGTTTTGGGAATATTAACAACTGCTATCACCAGGTTCCTCCCTCAATGACTTTTTAGAGCCTAAGGAGCTATTAAAACTATTGTCTCTTTGCTTCTTACTGAGTCTCAGCAGAAGCCCTGCTGGTGATCTCCACTCCCACACCCATGTGCTATACGGCCGCTCCCCTGCCAAGATGTGGTTTCATGGCCTGGCTAACGTGGGAGGCAGCCTGTGGTCCACCATCTCCTGGTTTCCATTGGGCTCTGATGGTTTTGGTGGGCAAATCCTTCTTGGTGACAAACAACCTGGAATCAACCACGGCAGAGGGTGACGTGGAGTATTTCTTTACCCTAATCTACACCACCTCCACGACACACCACCACACCGCAGATCCAACAACATCCAACCCCAGATGAACCACTGGCCCCAAGTCAAAAACAAACCATGATCAACTCATACCACAAGCACACCCACCCAGCCTATAATCCCCCAAACAGGCCCTGTTTGGGGTTCTTCAAAAATACCAACTTTTTTTTTTTCAAATTGTTTGGGTTTCAGAAAACCCCAAGCAAATTTTGCCAAACTGTTCATATTATTTGGTTCATGCGTAATTTACAGGAAATCCAACCCACGTGTTGCTGATTTGTTCGCCATTATATACTTACAGTAGTGCTGTTCAAGAAGCGTTTCCCTATCTCCACCGCTTTGTCTGATGCAGATGTTTTTGGGACAACATGGAGTAGCAGTTCTAAAATTCTGGAGGGAGTAGAACTTGGAATCATCCTTTTAGAAAAAGCACCTGCATGCGAAACTCTGGATCTAATTCTAAAAGGTTTACAGGCCTTCCTGAAGCTAAGTGAAGATCCCAAACTCTAGAAGCCAGAGTTTGGAGGACGCTTGTCTTAAAAATCAAGGGGAAATAAAAGAAAAACCCGGGTTTGAATCTTCATCCCATTGCTGTCTAGGTGTGCTACCCCAATCACAGAACACCCGTCCACACACCTGCTCCTCCAGAGTCTCTGAGGCTCAGTTTCCTCATTTCTAAAGTATGGCTAATAATTCCCCACACAGCTGTTGCGAGGATTAAAAGCAATAACCGTAAAGTGGTGAATGGTAATCGGCCAGGACTGGGGGCTTCCAACTCACATCACAACACGTAAGACTTAGTGCTGGGGATGCCACCTGGTCACCTTAAAGGGATCCGAGCCTCCTCCAGACTCCTCAGTCACACTTTTGGAAGTCAGTTTCGTGGGTCACTCTTAAAAATGTCTGACCTCATGAATCACGTATTTTTAAAATAATATAATTTGGATTTTCTTATAATAAAAGTAATATCTGTTCATTTTAGAAAAATAATTACAAAATGTAAAAACTGTCCAGCAGAAAATGAAAATCTTCCACCATTCTGCCACCCAAAGAAATTGTTAATATTTTGACATATTTATAATCAGTGATATAAATGCTAATATAGCCTCCAAGTTTTCGCACCAGTTTATGTATGCAAATGTCACATTAACTTAAATGTAGCTGTCTTTGCCTCCATCTGCCAATCTTCCCGACTCATCTCAGGGAGCCCCAGGGGAGATGTCTTGTAAGTTTGCAATATTTAGGAGACACCAGGGCAGTGCCCACTTCAGTCACTGATGTCCGTGTTGCCCACTGAGACGATGGTGACATCTGGGCCAAAAGCCCGTCTCCTGACGCTCCTGAGGGACCTGAAGCAATCCTGAGTTCCAAGGACCTTCACTAGACTTGGGCCAGGGTATAATGCAAAGAAGTGTGTGACACTGTGATTTAGAATAAGAATTATGTATTGAAATAAACTCGTGCAATTAGACACTTATTTAATGAGTTCATCTAACACACAAAGACACATCTAAACTCTAGAGGTTCGGGCTCAGCTGGAACACAGGCGACTTTTATGAAATTAGAATCATATTTTATATGAGCATTTCTGCCTGTTATCAAAGATTCTTCCAAACATGATTTTTTAATTTGCAGCTTAATGTTATTGCATATAATTCTTTTACAACAATTTATTTAAGCAATACCATATTTTTGGAATTTCAGGGCTTTTTTTTTTTTTGGTGTTTATAAAAAACATTTCAGTAAATGCTTTTGTATATGTATGCTTTCGCGCAGGCACTCAGGAGTCCCAGTGGTTCCACCAGCTTTCTCTGTGACTGGCAAGATAGGTACCCTCTCCAAGGGGAGGCTTTCTCATTCATTAACGGATTTTCTCCAAGGATCCTTCCACTTTTCCAACTCTTAAACTGAAAATCAGATGATTTTCAAACTCTTGGAACTGAAAGTCTTATCTAAGAAGGAAAGGCATGCCTTCAAAGAATTGTCAAGATCAAGCCCTTATAAGAAGGTTTGCAAACCGGTAGCCCCCCACCACCACCACTTTGGCTCATAGATTGGTTTTATTTGGCCAATATCACCCCTCTAAATTGAATTTGAATGCTTTAGGCATGCACATGCCAGTTTGCCCCTTCACCACCACACCCCTGTGTTTTACATCCAGCCTTTCCGTTGTATTACATCACCTGGCTACCAAAGTCCTTTGAGTTGGCTTCCCCTGCTTTACGGCTCAGCCAATCACTCTTGTTTTGCCCATACAGACTTCCAGTAAGTTAATCAATTAACGAAACTGGTCAAATGTTTATTGAGCCTTCCAATGCGCTGCCTTCTGTGCGTAATACTGAGGATGCAGCTGTGAACAGTAGGTCTGTTTCGTGAAGTTTATAGACGCACAGGAAAGACAGACAACTGACACACAGACATATGCCTCAACGAACAAGAAAACACTGAGTAATAATAAGGGCTGCGATGAAAATAAAGCAGGATGGCATGAGGGCCATGGACAGGATGTGTGCCTTTAGGATGGGATGTTGGGGAGGGCTTCTCCAAGGATGTGACATGAAAGCTGGGACCTAAATGACAAGAAGGAACCATCTTGTGAAAACCCACAGCAGTGATTCTCAACCTTGGTGAGCATCACTCACCTGAGGGGCTTGTTAAAGAGAGATCTCTGGGTGTCCCCTTCGGAGGTTCAGAGTCAGTAGGTCTGGGATGGGATCTGAAAATGTGCATTTCTACAACGTCCCAGGTGATGCTGATGCTGCTGACTCAGGGACCACGCTTTGAGAACTACTAAACTGGAGGAAGAGTGTTTTCAGTAAAAGGAACAAAGGTAGAAATGGGTTTGGTGAGTCCTTAGTAAAAGTCAAGTGTCATCACCATCATCACCACCACCATCATCATCATCATCACTATCAGCACCACGATCATTACCATCATCTTCATCACCACCACCATCATTATCATCATCACCACCACCATCACAACCTCCACCACCACTAACAGCATCTGATGCATGATTCATGAAGGGTACTTTGGCCATTGTGTGGAGAATGGATGACGGGGCCAGAGAAGAATTAGGGAACCAGTAGGAACTATTCCAATCTTTTAGATGAGATGCCGGTGGCTTAGTCTAGGAAGGTAGCAATGGAGACAGAAAACTGGACATAGTCAGGATATGTTTTGGAGGTACAGCTGAATGGACTTGCCAAAGAATTAGATGTCTTGGGAGGGGCAGGTGAAGGAAATCAAAGAGTTGAAGATGACCCCTTTATGCCTAAGAATGTGGCAGGTCATGGGATAAACTGCCAAGCCAAAAATACAATATAAGCAGGTGAGGCTTCAAGATCTGCCCTCCACCTCCACTTCCATTTGCTTCCCTCCTCTCCCTGCAACGTGTCCACTTCTTCCCATGGCCCGCATTCTGTTAATAATGGTTTACATCCAAGAAAAACCCACCCAGAGTCTCCTGGGTTGAGGAAGACGGGGCCCAATGCCTCACTTTCTCAAACCGGCGCACTACCTTTCCCTGGGGCCACCCACCCCTGTCAAAGGCATGTGTATACACATCTGTTCTTATTCCTCTCTTAGCTTCAGGCATCACAGAAGTCAGCTGATCTGGTGCTGTGAGCAGGAGACCAGTTTATTAGGCCCACAAGCAGCTTCCCTGGGTGGTGTCTACACAGAATGGTGGGTGCTCTTGCTTGTGCAGGGCCTGGTACCAGCCTGTTTAAAAGACAGAGAGACATCGTAGGGGTTCTCTTTAGCCCTCCCAGCCATGCTGCAAAAAGCATCTTCATACCTGTTTTCTTGAGCACGTGGGCTGGTGCTTCTCTAGGGTGGTACCTGGAAGGGGAATTGCCAGGCTGCAGAGTGTGCTCCTTTTTCATTTTCTACCTCTGAATATTTTCCCACAGTCCCTGGCCATTGTCACTTTAATAATAGCCTGGACTCCAGCAGCACAAGGAGAATTCTGGGAGACAGTAACCTGGATGACGGCCTCTCCTGCAGAGGGTGTCCGCTCTCATTTCAAAGGCTCTCTGATGGGGTGCTGGGTTCCTGATAACGCCATGGAGAGACACTGACTTTGGAATCAAGTAGGTCTGGGCTTAATCCCAGTCCCTCCTCTACCTGGCTATGTGATCCTACATTGGTCCTTAACCCTCGAGAGCTTGGTTCTCTCACTGGGAAAGCGGGGCTGGTAATCACTGGTTCCTGAGCCCTTGAGGGGCTGGAATGAGATCCTGTGTGTAAAGGAAGCATCAAAAGGTGAGGCACAGAGGAGACAATATATTCTTCCAGCAAACTCTTACGGAGGGCCTCCTGGGTTCCAAGCCCTATGCTAGGCATTGAGACAACAGCAGTTGCCAGGACTCCAAGGCCCTTGTTTTTGTGGTCTCTGTACTCTGGGCAGCTGCCTTTTCTTTCCAGCTAAATTCATCAGTCCAACATCATTTGCGATGGATTTTGGCACCATCCTGCCTCTTACTTGCTAGTACTCCCAATTAATGAGTGTGTGACTTCAAATGACCTCTGAAGAATATTTATACAGAATCCTGTCATTGCAAAATAAAATTTACTTTTCACATTTGGTATTTACTAATTCATACATTTATTTTTTCTCTCGTGAAGACAAGCCTAAAAATATTTTTTCTTGTGTGTCTTTTCTTTCTCTACATTCCATCTGGAACTCTTCGTAGCGCCATCACTCTTCCAATCTGTCAATTGGCTGTGATGGTAATAGCTCATACTTATGGAGCACGTACTATAAGCTAGGTGTGGTACTCAAGACTTTTTATGCTTTCTCTCGTTTACCCCCCATTTACAGATGAGGAACCTGAGGCCCTAATAGGTTATGTGACTGGTCCTGGGTCACTGGAATTCGAACCCCAGCAGGCTGCATTTGGAACAAGCACTCTTAACCATTATTATCTACAGCCTGCTGGATGAAGTGCAAGTTATAAAAGTAAGTCTTTATTTTGCTTTATTTAATTAATTAATTAACTTATTTATTTTATTTTATTTTTTGTGTGTGAGGAAGATCAGCCCTGAGCTAACGTCCACACCAATCCTCCTCTTTTTGCTGAGGAAGACTGGCCCTGGGCTAACATCTGTGCCAATCTTCCTCCACTTTATATGCGACACCGCCACAGCATGGCTTGACAAGCAGTGCATCGGTGCACACCTGGGATCCGAACCCAGGCCGCCAGCAGCGGAGCGCGTGCACTTAACCGCTACACCATGGGGCCAGCCCCGCTTTATTTCATTTTTTAACAGCTTTGTTGAGATATAATTTACATATCATACAATTCACCCATTTAAAATGTTTTGCACAATTCAATGGCTTTTTGTACAGATATTTCTTGACCTACGATGGGGTTACGTCCTGATAAACCCATTTTAAGTTGAAAATATCATAAGCTGAAAATGCATTATATATGTATATGTGTGTGTGTGTGTGTGTATATATATATATATATATATATAACCTATATAACCTGTATATAGGTTAATACACCTAATCTACCAAACATCATAGCTTAGCCTAGCCTACCTTAAACATGCTCAGAATAGTTACATTAGCCTACAGTTGGGCAAAATCATCTAACACAAAGCCTACTTTATAATCAAGTGTTGAATATCTCATGTAATTTATTGAACACTGTACTGAAAGTGACAAACAGAATGGTTGTGTGGGTACAGAATGGGTGTAAGTGTATCGGTTGTTTACCCTCGTGATCTCAGGGCTGACTGGGAGCTGTGGCTTGCTTCTGCCACCCAGCATCATGAGAGAGGACTGTTCTGCATATGGCTGCCTGGGAAAAGATCAAAATTCCAAATTCAAACTATGGTTTCTACTGAATGTGTATCACTTTTACACCATCATAAAGTCAAAAATTTGTAAATAGAAATATCATAAGTCGGGGATTGTCTTTATATTCACAGAGTTATCCATTGTCACCACAGTCAATTTTAGAACATTTTCATTACCTCAAAAAAGAGACTCTGCACCTCTTAGCCATCACTCACCTGCCAATCTCTTCACCCCCTGCCCCTGACAATTACTAATCTGCTTTCTGTCTCTATAGATTTTTCTCTTCTGGCATTTCATATACATGGAATCATACAAAATGTGATCTTTTGTTGATTTCTTCCATGTAGCATAATGTTTCCAAGGTTCACCCACGTTGTAACATGAAGCAGTAGTTCATCCTTTTTATGGCTGAATAATACTTCATTGTACGGCTGTACCACATTTTGGTCATTCATTTATGTATTGATGGACATTTGGGTTGTTTCCATTCTTTGGCTATTATGAATAAAGCTGTTAAGAAAATTCATGTGCAAGTTTTTGTGTGGACATATGTTTTCACTTCTCTTGGGTATATACCTAGGAGTGGAATTGCTAGGTCTTATGGTAACTCCATGTTTAACTTTTTGAAGAACTTCCAGACCGTTGTCTAAAGTGGTTGCACCAATTTACAATCTCCCCAGCAGTGGAAGAGGGTTCCGATTGCTGCACATTCTCACTAACACTTGTTATTATCTGTCTTTCGATTATAGTCATGCTAGTAGGTGGAAAGTGGTATCTTGTTGTGGCTTTGATTTGCATTTCCCTGATGGCTAATGATGTTGAGCATCTTTTCATGGGCTTATTGTCCATTTGTATATCTTCTTTGTAAAAATGTCTATTCAGATCTTTTGTCCATTTTTAAGTGGATTAATCATCTTTTTATTATTGAGTTATAATAGTTTTTTATAGTTTAGTTAAAAGCCTCTTATCTGATATATGATTTACAAAAATTTTCTCCCATTCCATGGGTTGTCGTTTCACTTTCTTGATGGTGTTCTTTGAAGCACAAATTTTTTAATTTTGACTCTATCCAGTTTATCAATTTTTATTTCTGTTGCTTGTACTTTTGGTGTCATAACTATCTTTTCTTTTTTTTTTCCTTTGCTTTTAATGACATTTTTCCCTTCCTGTTTTCATCTCCTACTCATCCTTTGGGAATTCAGTCTCCAAAATCCCTCCTCCAGGCAACCTTCTCTGGTCTCCACGACAGAGCTCCCTGTGTACCCCACAACCCTGCATGCCCCTGTTGTACCTGTCTGTCTGCTTGCGCATCTCTCCAGGTAGCCTGGAGCTCCTCGAGGGAAAGACTGTTTTCTTTCCCGCTGAGTATCTCAGGCCAGGACAGAGTAGCTCTCAATAACATAGAAAGAAAGGAGGAAGAAAAGAAGACGTAAAGAGTAGCCTGAGCAGAGTGTGGAAATCAGACAGGACAGGGTGTGCCTGGGGACCAGAAAGAGGACCCTTTAGCCGAAAGGCACATTTTATGTAGAAGATAAGGCCAGTAGATTGTACATGAGAGATAAAGCTGGAGAGATGGGAGGTGATTATATTGTGAGGGCCTTGAATGCCAGGTTTAATGCCTACAATTCCAGACCCAAAAGGAAGCACTCAAGTTTTGAGCTAGAACTTCATTTGCCTCTATGAAGTAAGTGAAAGGAGGAGAAATAAAGATGTTTTCTCTACCTCATACCCAGAACCTCACGTGTTTTTAAATTCTCCAGGTGTTGTGTAGACAAAAGCTCTGGACTTGGAGTTAAGTGACTCTGCACCAGATCTCACAAGCTTTCTATGACTTTCTGCAGGTCACTGAATTTCTCTGCTTTCAATTTCTTCACTATTGTATTAATTACTCTGTTTTGGCTCTAAGCTAGCAATTAAAACAAGGTTATTTTGGAAGGTTGACGGGGCCAATAGACTTGAGGGTTAGCTGGAGAGCAGGTGTGGACCATGGAAGGGACTCAGGGCTCCTAGTTCCAGAAACTGGAAAACAGACCCTCAGTCTGTCCAGGGGACAGTGTGGAGAAGAGCCCCATCCTGTTTCATTCCTTTTTTCTCTGTTTGGAATTCCACTTCCAGGCAGGGAGAGTCCGCTTGGCTGGCTTGGGAGTTGTCCTGGCCTCTTGGCTAGGGCGGAGTGGGAACCTAGAGTAGCCCCATCAGGCTGTATCTAACAAGGAAGTTGTAATTCCTCAAAGGAGACCAAGGTGGAGGGAAAACAGATAACAGCATTACAGAAAAGAATGAGTAGGCACTGCGGCTATAACAAGGGGCAGGGATTGGCGTCAGCACCTTCAAAGTCCCTTCCCCAACTAACAGTTTGTGATTCTATAATTCCAGGGGGGAAAGTTAGCATCTTTCTAACCCAAGAGAAGTCAACATTGGAATGGATAGTCTCCAACTTTGTAGACCTGGCTGAACTCAGTGTCCACACTCTGTAAGAAGCAGGATAGCCAAACCCACTTCTGTATTGAAGGTTAGAAATATCATCAGTTTATTTATCTCAGCCCAACATGTTTTAAGCATCTGTTAGGTATCAGAGAGTTTATTAAGTATTGCTTTACATGTTTTTTCATTGAATTTCCCCAAATGGCCTTTCATGATAGAAGTTACATCCACTTTACAGATGGGGAACCTGAGGCTCAAAGCATGAAGAAACTTGCCTAAGGTCACAGAATGAACAGGTGCTGGAACCAGATTTTGACCTGAGACTTGTCTGTCCCCCAGCTAGGACTTATGTTGAAGTTATGAGCTTTCCATGGCTTCCCGTGGGGCCAGAAATCCTTAACTGGTCCACATGACCCCATTTGATCTGATCTGATCTCTGCCTTGTCTCGTACTACAAGAGACTTTACTCTCTGCCCTCAAACCACACTGGCCTTCTTTCAGTTTATTGGAGATGGCCTGCTATCCCCCACTGCAGGGCCAATGACAAGTTCTCATCTCCTTCCTTGCTATGACTTTGTTAATATAGGTTTCCTCACTGATCTATAAGCTCCAGAGGGGCAGGTGTCATGCTGTGTTTGCTCTCAAGCATGTCTCTAGCGCCAACCCAGTGCCCAGAACATAGTAGGCTCTCAGGAAACATACAGGAAGTGTATGAGCTATGCTACTACATACAGTCTACAACGCAAAGTTGGCTGAGCTGTCCAGACATGGGAAGGCTAACCAGGAGAAAGTTCTCCACCAAACCCTCCCTCGATGTTCAGCCCAAACACATGCTGGTATTGTGTGAGTGGGGGAAGTAAAGCATAGTTTCCCCCTTTAAATTTGGCTGAAAAACCACTCCAACTCCAAGAGAGCAAAGGTGTCATATTGGCCCAGATTCCTGACACTGTTAAAAATTAGGCCCGTGATGGTTATTAATTCTCTTTGATCTGCTCTCTCTTTTCTCCCCACTCCCACAAATATTTTCAAAATCTATAAGCTGTTAATGGAGAACAAATAAAGCGAGTAACTACACAATCTCGGCCTCCAAGCCCGCATGGGCCCAGCCTCCGGGTCTTGCTAACTGTATTGGAAGCTGGAGCCCCAACAAGAGTCACGAGGTCAGATGGGGCATTTTGATCAGGGACAGTCCTTGGCCACCGTTGTTCATGACACAGTTTTGGGAATTCTCTGGCCTTTGGTATCTGCATTTCTCTAAATCACTTGCCCCCCAAATTTGACTAAAACAGTGAGCTGAAAAAAATCAGTTACTGTTTGTATACCCAGTGCCTCTGATTGCCCAAACTGCTTCTGTATGTCACACCATATTCAATAATCCTGCAAAAGGGTGAGAAATGGAATCAGAGCATTCTTTAAGCAAATTAAACTTTCTTGACACCAAGATGCACCCCCAGATAAGACCAACTGGCTAGGGTGTTGGACAGACACAAGCTTCTTGAAACAAACTACTTCAAAGAAAACCGTCCATGTCCTTGCAAAACTGAGACCCTGTTGAATTCGTCCTTTAGACTGCTGCTTCTTTCATGGATCTGAGCCATTTCAATTGACAATTGAGTCTGCCTTGGCTAATTAACTAAAAATCACCTATTTCTTAGTTGAAAGTACTTTTTTTTTTTTTTTTTAATAAATGTTCTAGGGGAAAATACTCAGCAAAATCTATTTGCTCCGGGAAAATCTGCAGACTTTTAACCCTGGGCAGAGGCACCCACACCAATGGCCGGATCCCTGTAGAAATCAGCACAATTCTCTCCATAAAGGTAGGGCTGTTGCAGTCACATACAGGGTCCACTAGTGTTTTTCCTCCAATTGCAATATAATCACCATCAATCCTTCCTTTTCATGAAGACCCTTCGTTGACCTCATTTCACAGAATGGCCTTTTAAAGCCAGAAAGAGGCTCTGAGGTCACCATTTCCAAAATGTCCCCCTCCCCACTCAAACGTTTTGTAGACGCAGAAACTGGGATCCCGAGCAGTCAGGTGAGGTGACCGAGGCCACACAGATGCGGAGTTTATCACCAGAACGATGTCCCAGGTCCTGCTCTGCCTCAAACCCTCCATGTGACTGTGGTACGTTGCTCCTCCTATGTAAGACCATTTCCTCATCAGTAAAATGAGCACAACGGTGTCTCCCCCATGAGGGTGAAAGAAGGTAACTGCGAACATATCCTTCCAGAACAGACACTCAGAAATATGTTGATTCCAGAGCCCATGCCTTAGGGAAGGAAGGGAGCCTTGGCCAACTGCAAAATGTCCTCACTGTCCATCAGGAATCATGGCAGATACTCTTCAGCAGGCTTTCTTTCCCATAATAACAGCACCTACGTTTATTGAAAGCTCACGACGTGGCACGTCATGTTTGTGGCATTGAGCTCCAGTGTCCACCAATGTCCATCTTCCTTCCTTCTCTCTGTGCCCACAGCTAAATTCCATTTTTGAGCCACTCTTCTGGTCAGCTGTGGCCACGGGACTGTGGTGTGATGTCCCCTCTTTCTAGGCCTGGCCCTTCCTCCTGTGATCCTTGCTATTTAAGGGAGAGAAATCTCAGGACCTAGAGGAAGGTGCGCACTGAGATGGAAGGAGCCTGCGTCCCCCAGGGACGCTGTGGAGGAGATGCGTTGTGAGTGGCTGAAATTGGGGGTTGAATTGTTACAGTAGCTGATGTCACTTATTCTGCCTAAAGCACTTGTTGTGTCTGTGAGTGACTGATATGTATAGACTTATTCACCCTCACAAACCTTTTCATCCTCACTTTGCAGACAAGGAAGTTGAAGCACAGAGAGGTTAAGTGACCTGCCTAGGTTCTCACAGCTGGACAGAGCAGCGTTAGGCCCCAGACTGTCTGGCACCAGAGCATGCTCTTCATAGCACTCTGGAGACTTTGGCAATAAGGAGGTGCAGACACTTTATTTCTTTTGGAGGATCCACCCCTCCTTTCTCCTCTCTCACTCTCTCTTCCTTATTGACTTCCTTTCACATTTACTAAATATCTACTGTGTGCAAGGAACTGGACCAGGCAATAGCCTAAGGCTCTTATGATGAATCGGACATGGTCCCTGCTTAGGAATATTCCCTGCCTCGTGGGGAAAGAGACACGAGATGGGATAATTACCATGTCTTGTGATGAGGGCTCTGATGCGACAAGAAAGAGTGCCGTGGGGGCACAGATAAGGGACACAGGGATTCACGTGTGGTTGAGGCCATGCAGAAGTTGAGGGTTGGGAAAGGGCTGAAGCTTAAACTGGAGCTTGAGGGCAAAGAGAAGTTGGCAAGGCCAAAGAGGTGGGGAAGGTCCTGCCAGGGGGAGGGGACAGCATGAGCAGGGGTGTGGAGGCACAGAATGCTATGGCATGTTTGTAGATTTGCAGGTGTGGAGAGGAGGAGGAGGGGAGGATGGAGAGGTGGAGAGGAGCTGGAGTGTGAAGGGCTCGGATGGGTAAACTAAGGAGCTTTGACTTAATCCTGGAAGCAAAGGATGATGGAGTCAGATTAACATTTCAGAGAGACGGCTCAGGGGGTGGCCCAGCACATACAATGCTGGACCAGCCTGCAGCTGGGGGTCAGGAGACAGGTGCTGATGCAGAGCCAGGAGTTTCTCCAAGACCCAGCTCCGCCACCATCTGATCCAGGCAGCTAACCTCCTTCCCATCGTGTTATCATGAACAGGGACACCAAACAGTTTATCTCCTCTCTTCAAGAGCCTTCTAAAAACAGACTGAGGGGATGTAACAACTTCAGAGGGAGGCGTCCCCATCAAGCTTCAGACAGCCTCTCCAAGACAGCTCATCTCTCAGGCCAGAATGGGGCCAGGAAGCTGGCAGGGTTCGAGTAACTGCTATCAGGGAAAATTTAAAAATAAAAAAGGCTTCTCCAAGAACAGGGACTTGTCTCCAAAATCCAAGAGCCCAGTCCTTGGGATCCAAGCCAGCTCGAGTAGCTCCTACTTCAGTTTAGAAGCTGAAAGCCAAGGTCAAGTGATTGGGGATTGACTTCTAAGTCCACAGAATGAATTGGGGTTACATGATCACTGTCAAGGGTGCCACCCAAGGACAGGACTAGGGGAGCCTGGTGGCTTCAAGGAGCATCATTCCCTGATCAACTCAGAAATGACTCACTTTCTGTAATCCTTGGAATCCCAGAATATCAGATCTGGAAGGGAGGTCGGAAAACTACTGGATTCTACTGGAGGTGAGTTCATGTTGCTTAGGGCTTGCCCATCCTGGAACCTTCCATGGAGAGCCACCTTACCAGATTCTTTCTGCCTGAAATTGCTCTGACTTCTGCCCCACGCAGTGGGGCCCCCCTGGGTGTCCCTGACTAGTTTTGGGTTAACGGGTATTGAGTTGGGGTGGGAAGCCAGGGCCCTGGAGCCAGGCTACCAGAATCTACCACCCAGCTCAGATTCTCAGTGTCTTACTGTGCTATGAAATCGGGCAGGTTACCTCACCACCCTGAACCACTTTTTCTTCCTCTGAGACAGGGAGAAAATAACACTGCCTCATCCTACTGTCATTATGAGGATGAAGGGAGATATTATCTATGAAATTACCCAGCTGGATGCCTGCATGTAAATGTTAGTTCCCTTCTTTCACTTGTGGGATGCAAGTCCATCTTATGGGCCTTATGTTTAATTATGACTATGGTTCTTTTTCAAATTGTAGCACTTATGTTTACAGAGTACTATACCATATTCAGAGTACATTCTCACCCCACATAGATCTCACGCATACCTACTTGCAGCCCTGTGAAGTTGGCAGGGCAGGGTGTGGTCTTTATTTTATGGACCAAGAGGCTGAGGTTCCCACAGGGTGCTTGACTTGCCTAAGTCAATGGCTTGGGCCAGGTCTGCTGCTACAATGATTGTTGATTTCTTTCCCCTTTTTATTTGTGATAGATCCAGCAGAACTGTGTGGCAGAGAATGTTCCCTCCTGAG
Organism: Ceratotherium simum simum; assembly: GCF_057802395.1. NCBI lineage: Eukaryota > Metazoa > Chordata > Mammalia > Perissodactyla > Rhinocerotidae > Ceratotherium > Ceratotherium simum. Next base: position 6,248,304 of record NC_141903.1, read on the forward strand.
CTGATGCTGGGCACTGGCTACTGAGCTCACACACATCACAACTCACGTCTGGGGCATTGGGGGAACCTAGACCAACAACTCCAGGAAACCACAGATTTGCCATTGCTCCCTTCACCATCTTGGGCTCAGTCTCAATTCTCAGCAAGGCTCTCTTATCTCCCCCATGTGTCTGGAAGAAGAGGTTCATCTCATGTGTTCCCACAGACAGAAACCAAGGCCAACATGGGCCCTTGGCCGGGAATAGAATCATGTTTTTCCCAGAATGGCCAGCACAAATCAAATTTAGCACGTGGGAAGAGTCATTAAGAGGGTGTAAAATTGGCTCTTTTCCTATTCCCTGCAGACCTCAAGGGACACTACCAAAAGTGGGATGAGGGTAGATGTGTGAAGACAAGTAATTAAAACACTACTCAAGATAACAACACAAAGTACTGACTCCATGGAGAAAGAGGCATCGTACAAACAATTCGGTGGTTAGGAAAAACTTTCTCTTTCTCCTTGGGACTTGAGACTTCATTTTCTCTGAGGACTCATGTGTGCTCATGGAGCTTGTGCGGGTGGGTGCATTTGCATGTGTGTGAGTACATCACGTGTGAACATGTCATGTGTGAGTATGTCACGTTTAAGACGACAGTTACTCTCTGAACAACTGGGCAAATAGAAAGACAGGCCTGCAGCCCATGGGGAGAAAGGGGCTCTAAATGACGACCTTAGGCCCTCAGGCCCAACTTGACCCACACTTTGAGACCTAGAGGACCAGAGTACTGCTCTGCCCACAGAAACCCTGCATTCATTTCTCCACAGGTAGCCACAGAGAGGGAAGATTTTCCTAAAGAAGATGCTATCCAGGAGTGCCAGCAGATGCCCAGCAGTAAAGTGAGAAGCGCCCCACTGCTGATTTAGGGAAGTATATGGATGGCGTGCTGGAGAGCAGATAGAAAAGTATCCTTCCCAAGATAAACTGGGGCAGTGGTTTTCAGCCTGTAGAACGAAATTGACAGGAGAGTGAGATCAATTCAGTTGCTCATAACCAGCTTAAACAAATAACAATGAGGGGCCGGCCCGGTGGCGCAAGTGGTTAAGCACGCGCTCTGCTGCGGCTGCCCGGGGCTCACTGGTTTGGATCCCTGGCACACATTGACGCACTGCTTGTCAGGCCATGCTGTGGCGGTGTCCCATATAAAGAAGAGGAAGATAGGCACGGATGTGAGCCCAGGGCCAATCTTCCTCAACAAAAAAGAGGAGGATTGGCATCAGATGTTAGCTCAGGACTGATCTTCCTCACAAAAAAAAAAAAAAAGATGCAGAGATCTTTAAAAAAAAATAATGAAAGGAAGAAACAGAATAAATTAGAATGTTTTGAAGGAAATAAGGGTAACTTTTGTTTTTGAAACTTTTGTTTTATGTGAACTATATTTTGAAAGCCTATGGGCTTCCTTTGAAATCTAACCTCTGAAAAGAGTAAGGTAGATATATTAGTGGTATCAGGACAGTGAATCCAGGGCTTTTTTTATTTTGGAAAGTTACTGGCCATTTAAGCACTTACGTATGTTTTTTCTTTAAAAGTCTTTGATTCAACCATTGAGAGTCTACATGTTCTGGAACCTGTGGTAGGCTCTGGGGCCACTAAGCTAAATAAAATACTGCCTATGACTGAGAGGAGCTCACCGTCTGCTGAGAAAGATTGACTTGAAAACAGATGTAACAGGGACAACAATAATTATTGCAGGAGTCTGCACAATCTTCCACCTTCTCTCGTGGCTGTGGTGGGAAAGTTCCTTGTTTGTTGAGTCAGCATCCAGGCACTGGCTAGGGAAGAGTGTAGAGAAAATAAAATTAGCCAGAGATACTGAGTTGATCTATATAAAATAGAGCTGAGAGAAGGGTGAGGAGCAGATCTACTCATTGCAAAACTCCAGGGAGCACCGTTCACATAGCATTCTATGGAAGTAGCAACCTTGGAAGCCCCGCCTCAAAGACCAGCGGGAATGGCGCCCTTGACTTGTGCAACTCAGATGCCTTGATGAGGAGGCAGAAGTAAACATGCAGCTAGATGTCAGAAGTGGCTTCGGGGAGTTAGAATTTGAGAGAGAGAGAAGGAGTGCGCTAGTTTTAGGGAACGACTGTTGACTGCAAAGGATACTGAGAGAGCCAACCATTGGGAGAGAGAATTTTTCAGATGTATGCTATTTATTAAAAATTCCTTCTCCTCTTTGCCATTTCCATGGGGGAGCTCAACAAAGACTTTAAATACTTTTCATCACTTGTAGATTGCTAAACTGTGCTTTCTAGGGCTTGAGCCTCTGCTGAGAGCGGACCTGAGGTTTACTTGAGTCACACAAGCCATCACGTATAGTGTCACGTATAGTGTAGTAAGGATTGAAGAGAGAACAATAGTGTTTGAGACCACGGATGGAGAGTCAATAATTTTATTCTACCTGGATGGGAGGCACGGGTTGGGCTAGAGAAAGCAGAAGCCCTTTGAGCTAAGTCTTTAAAAGATAAGAAGAAATTAGCTTGGTTGCATGGGTGAATGAAAATTCCAGGCGGAAAGAACAGGATGGTGTAAGCATGGAAGTGTGAAAGCTATGATGCATTTAGGAAATGGAATGGCTTGATAAGAATGGATTATTGGGTGAGTAAAGGAGAGTGTAGACTTTTCTAGAAAGTTCATTTGTTAACAGATCTTTAAAAAGATTTCTAAAACTCTTTATCTCAAGGAAAATAGGAACCAGTGAGCAGGTCCACAACAAGTGGCATGGTCAGATTTTCATTCTGGAATGATCACTGACTGCAATGTGGAAGTGGATTAGAAGTTTGATGAAGGCAGAGTGACAAGTCTGGAGGTTGCTACAACACCCCCATGAAAGGTGATGAAATGCAAATCAGGATGGTGTCAGTTGGGATATAAATAAGAGATCGGATTAGAGAATCGTTGAGGATGGCTTTTAATATGGCATTGAAGGAAAAGGAAGCAACATGATGATTGAAATTTCTCATTGGATGGTGGAGAGGGAGCTGGACCATTATGAGAATGTGGGATGGGGAGCAGGCTTTGGAGAGAAGATGATGGTGAATTTCATTTTTGACATTTAGAAAAATCTGGTTGGGTGGCTAGAAAGGATTTAGTTGGGCTGGTTATTCTGGCTCTCCAGCTAATGTTCCTCCACTTCACCCACATGCCACACTATCACACCCCTCATGGTCCCATAACCTGGCCATGCTGCCTGCCACCCTGTGTTTTCACCCATCACTTCCTCTAGAGGGCTCTTGTAGCCTTTGTCCACCAGGCAAACTACTAATCTTGGACACTCCACATGATGGTTGCTGTTCCTGACTAATCACTTTCCGCCCTCCCAGTCAAGGTTGGCTCCAGCCCCTCCCCCAAGAAAACCTTGGTTGCCCAATTCTTTGTGTTTGATGTTAGTTCAATACTCACCACATCAGTTGTGCTGGTTGATCTGCCGGTCTGTCTCATCCATAAGACTGTAAACTCTTTGAAAGTAGGAATCAGGTGTTCCCTGAATCCAGAAGGGTAGATCCTGAACCCTTGTGGAGTGAATGAATGAATGAATGAATGATTGAGTTACAGAATTTTTGGCTGTCTTAGCTGGGGTCTAGAATAACGACTTTCTCTTTTCACAGTACTCTGCCCTGACCCTTCTCCAAGTATCTGCTCGCACCTATTCATATGTGTGGGAGCTTTGGGGACACAGAAAAATGGAATTTTTTTTAGGGGATGGGCCAGGAGGGTAGGATGGCTGAGGCTAAAGCAGTGTTTACCTTCCCTGGGGTTCTTTGGAATGGGTTGGAGTCCTTTGGAAGGAAAGATATAAAAGAAATAAATTGAAATAACTATTCCAGAAATAATCTCTAGGCTCAAGCAGAACTGCTTTGGAGCCTAGCTGACAAAATTGTTGGGGTGTTGGGGAAGAGCGCCCCACACTTCTGCACAGAAAGCATCAGCATTCTAGCATCCCAAGGACTGCGAATTCTGGGAGCTCCCAGAGATGACATCCTTGGCATGGACATTCACATTCTCCTGATGCACAAGAGCTGTGGGGAGACTCTACTAGGTAGTTTTGAGGTGGTGCATGGGAACTGGTGGAAATAGAGAAAAGAGAGGAAGAAGAGGGAATATCATTTAGTGACTGTAGCTTACACATGGGTCAGTCACCGCTTGGGTACTCTCCAAAATAACAACAGGACACCTCGAAGTGGCGTGACTCCCATGACACCATAATATCATCAGTTTTGTTTGTAGACAAAATTTGATGATGTTTGGGATATTAAAATTAATTTCACCTGTTTCTTTTTGCTTTTTTTAAGGTGACTACTAGAACATTTAAAATCACACATGTGACTGGCTGAATATTTCTACTGTGCTATTACTGTGGACTGTGCTAATATATAACCGTTAAATGAATGGGGTACATCTATAGATACTGTCAAGGATGATCTCTAATATAAATTTACTGTTAAGTGAAGAAGGTAAGTTGTATAGCTAAATGCATAACCCAATTGTAAAAACAAAAAACACTATATACACACTGTAAAGAGAAAGACGAGGAGAAGCACCTGAAAGGGTCCCAGAAGGATGGGCCGGATGGTGTACCCAAACGCAGAAATTGAGCAGCGGTTAATAGGACTCTTGAAAAGTGTGAGCAGGGTTAGGAAAATTCGATGGAATGGTGAACTATCCTGGGAAGGGATATGGGCTTGGGAAAGGGAGGATGTGGGAATTTGATATTATACTATACTTATTGCTGTAGATTTTAAGATAATAAGCATGTATGTATTCTGTAACTTCTTAAATAGAAATTGATTATAGGACAGACCATCATAGCTGATGGGTCTGGAAATTGCATCAGGACTGTGTCATCTGTTGGCCAATTTCACTGGGCTCCTAAGCACTGCCTTCTCTAGAACATTATTCCATGGAGGCAGCTCCATGCCCGTTTGATAAATGCATTGTCAATAGCTCAAGCCAACTGAAATAATAATGGGAGAAACTCCTGCTTCTGCCAAGAACTGAGAACTGGAATGATGCTGGCAAGTGTTTCCCGAAGCCAAAGGCGGGTTTCCTATAATTAGAAGCAATTTGCTAGAAAGTTTACCAGGCTCTTCCAAAGCATACAATATGGCAAATTGTGAAAGGTTTCTTTATTTTTCCTTTCCTTTCATGACACATTGCAGAAGGAGGGCATGGAATCCTCCCTTTTCCTGGCGGAGGCTGTTATTTTAGAGGATCAAGTCTTCGCCGAGTTGGTGGAGGAGGAAGAAGAAAACCAACATTTTGCATCATTGTGGGAAATGGAAGCAAATTCAGAATCACATTGTAAACATTTTGAAGTTCAAGGCCTTTCCAGCTGTCTCCACTGAGAGACTTCAGCTTCAGCCAAGCAGGATCTAGCAAGTGAAACGTACACCAAGACCAAACTCATCAAATTTCCATTCCAGGGTAAGAAAATAGGAAATTCAGACTGCATTTACACAAAGAGCTATTCCCATTTCTGCATTCTGGAAGGCAGCCACAAAAGCCAGAGGTGCAAGGATGGGTAGATGAACATCTTTTGAGCATCTAGTACTTTCCCTGCTCTGGGCCAGGCACCTTGCCCATTTTTTGCAGTGAAGCCCCCACTGTTGCCTCCATCCCCCAGCCCAACAGCCCTGCTGTGGGTACTATCACTATTCTCAATTTATAAACAAAACCAAGACTCAGCAAGGCTAAACAATTTTCCCAGGATCAGAGGCAAAGTTAGGACTCAACCCAAGTCTGTCTGACTCCTAAACCCATGCTCTTTCACTACACAGATCCGCCCTGCTGTTGGAGTCAGTCTTAAACTGATGGAAGGTTGCTCTCAATGCCACGGCTGACTACATAGGATTCACAGATCCTCCTAACTTGTGGTCTCTAAGAGAGGGAGTTGGAGCAGGCTTGCACCTCCTCCCTGGTCCAGAAGCTGTAGATCTACAGTATTGGGAACAGCCATCTTCCTGGGAGTCTTCTCATCCAGCCTCAGCAGCCCACTCTACTCTTCAACAGAAGCAGTTGTGCAGCCAAGCAGTCCTAGAAGGGCCCAACTCAGGATGCAGCTGTTCTCAGCCTTGCTTTCTAACATCAGATATGTTGATGCTCCAGAACACTGAGAAGGTGGCCTCCTCAATCCTGCTTTCCCATCAATCTAGTGGGGAGAGATAGGAGGTGGGTGCTGGGGACATACATTGTGTATGTAGAGTATGGCTCAAAGGAGAGGGGGATAAGACCAAGGGCAGTCCTGGATGCCAAGGAAATAAAATTAGCCTATCTATTCACCCATTCATCCATGCATCCTTCCATCCATCCATCCATCCATCCATCATCCATCCATCCTTCCAGCCATCCATCCATCCATCCATCATCCATCCATCCATCCATCCATCCATCCAACTATTCAATCAGCTATATCTGAGACAGCACAGGCAATAATTGAGGAATAATTGAGGTAGCCCCAAATAAAAAGAGATTGTGTTAGGGTGATGGAATAATAGGATCTTTCTTTTTGTATTTTCAATTAAAATTTTTTTTGATTATTTTTAAAAATTTGGCTGGAGCCTTAAAGAAACTGAGGAAGATCGGTAGAAAAAGCATGGGCATGGACACAGAAAGACAAATTCCACATGATCTCACTTATGTGTGGAATATGAAAAAGTTGAACTCATAGAAGCAGAGAGTAGAATGGTGGCTGCCAGGGGCTGGAGGGTGAGGGAAATGAGGGGTGTTGGTCAAAGGGCACAAACTTTCAGTTACAAGACAAATAAGTTCTGGAGATCTGATGTACTGCATGGTGACTATAGTTAATAGTAATGTATTGTATACTTAAAATTTCCTGAGAGAGTAGCTCTTAAATGTTCTCAACCCCCCAAAAAAAGAAGGTAACTACGTGAGGTGATGGAAAGTTTAATTAGCTGGATTGGGGGCATCATTTCACAATGTTTTCATATATCAAAACATCACGTCGTACACCTTAAATATGCATAATGATTATTTGTCAATCATACCTCAGCCAAGCTGAGGAGGAGGAAAGGAAAAAGCATAGGCTTTGGCAACAGAGAGGAGTGAAGTCAAACTCGGGCTCTGCCCTGCACCAGCGGGGTGAACCTTGAACACCTTTCTCAGCTTATTTCCTTGTCTGCCCGAAGAGGGAAGGAGTGTTTGTTTCCTCGGTGGCAGGGAGGAATGAAGGAGCTATCCGCACCAGAAAGTGCTTAGCCAGGGCTCCCTGTGGAAGGATTTAGGATGCACTTGTTGAATGGATAGGGAAGGAGGCACCTGTGGGATGGGTTATGGAGCCCCTGTTACCCTGAATGATGAATCCCAATTCGTTCTGTAACCAGATGCCTCCTTTTATTTTTCGTGATTAGATAACAAGTGGATTATCCACAGGCTGGATGCCATTAGAAGCTGACCTTTTGAAGAGCGAGGCGGAAGGCAAGCGATGGTGTTCCAGTGCCTTGCCTTAAACCTCTTTATCAAAGTAGCTTAAGGGCACATTTTCAGGCCAATCTGCCTTTGAAACTCTGCAAGTTCACTTGACCCAGGAGGTTAAGTGCTCCCGGGGCCCCTGGCTGAACACTTTGTCCTGGGAATGGAAAAGTTACCGGGCTGTGCCTTCCTGCCAGCGGCCTAAGCTGCTTACAAGATCTCCCACCGACTGCAGAGTGGCCTCTTTGAGTCCCCAAAGAAGGACTCCTCTCCAGGATTTTGCTGAGCTTCTTGGCCGGGAAGTGCGTGTCTTAGGAGGCTCACGGAAGAACGAGTTTAGCAGACAACGAAAGAGACAAAGGGCGGGCGAGGGTGGTGGTTGAGATACCACGCGGGCATCCAGGTCCTTAGCTGTCCTGGGACGGCACCACTTTTGAATCTGCCCTACTGTGTTGCACAGACCCTTGGAGAACATCGGCAGATCCGAGTCCAAGGTCAGGCTCCCAGCAGCCTCTGGGGAGCAAGCCGCCTCCCACTGGTCACCATTCCCAGCAGTCAGAACTTCCAACCACATTTTCCTCAGCAGCAGGGAAGCCGTGAAGCTTTTGCAAGAGTGTGTGTGGGAGGAGGGCATCAAGCAGGAGGGATGCTCCCAGTGAAGCTTGGGCGAGTCACACACACGCCCGCAGGTGTGTCCTTGTCATGGGGAGAAACCCGAGAAAATTGATGTGTCCCCAGGTAGGAGAGTGGAGAATCTTTCGTATTCCAGCTGTCTTATGGAACGCCGTGCGGCTGTTAAAATGAATGAGGGCTTCCTCTGTGTTCTCAGAATGAAATTCGTCCCTGATGTATTAGTAAGGAAAGGTTTATTTTATATTTCTACATATACTTTATATCTATCGATATTTATAAATGTAAGATATAAAATGTAAAGTAAATGGAAAATAAATGTAACAACAAAAATGTTGAGAGATAATACATGTGGTGAGATCCTGTTTATGCAAAAAATTATACATTTGCATATGTTCGTATACGTGAATATAAAAACAAATCTGTGACAATGTAGCCAAAACTGTTCACAGTGGCTCCCTCTGAGGAGAGGAGTAGGGTTGGGGATGGGAGGAGGGAGGGAGAATCCATTTTTACTGTTTATATATATTTTTAAACAGCTTTATTGAGATACAATTTACATACCATAAGATTTTCCCATTTAAAGTATACCATTCAATGTTTTTAGTACATTTACAAAGTCGTACAGCCGTTACCATAATACCATAATCTGATTTTAGGACATTTTCATCACCCCAACAATCTCATACCTCCTCATCAGCGGTCACTCCCCATTCTCCCCTCCCCTAGCCCTAGGGAATCACTAACCTACTTTCTGTCTTTCTAGATTTTCCTTTTCTAGACATTTCATATAAACATACTTTTATATTGTGGATTTTTTTCTTTTACAAGTATGTATTCTTGTGTGATTAAATAAACAAATATATGCATTTTGTTAAAACAGACAACAACGGGGGCACAGATGTTTCTGGGGACACTGGGATGGAAATCTCTGGATTGGAAGCCACCAGGGGCCAGACGCCAGGCTAGGCGCTGGGCATAGGTATCCTTTGAACCCTCCACAAAATCATGTGATTTTTTTTATGAGTTGAATTGTGTCTCCCAAAAAGATATGTCGAAGTGACTTTATTCGGAAAGAGGATCTTTAAGATGTTGAGATGAGGTCATCAGGATGGGCCCTATCCAATGCTAAGAAGAGAAGAGGTGCAGAGACACACACAGAGAGAGGGCCACGTGACATGGAGGTGGAGACTGAGTGATGCATCTGTAAGCCAGGGAACCCCATGAATTGCCAGCAGCACCAGGAGCTGGGCGAGAGGCCCAGAGTAGTTCCTCCCCTGAGGCTTCAGAGGGAGCATGGCCCTGCAGTGCCTTGACGTGAACTTCTAGCCTCCAGAACTCCGAGAATAAATTTTCATTGTTGAAAGCCCCCTAGTTTGTGGCACTTTGTTATAGCAGCCCTAGGAAACCAATACAATTACTGCTCCCAATTTACAGCAAAGTCAACTGGGGTGTCGACAGGGACAGAGGCAGGCCCAGGTGACACTGCTAGCAGGTGGCTGAGCTGGATTCTAACCCAGCCAGGTGGGGAGCAGGTGGGCTGTCTATCCAGCTCCCCACACAGACCACACGGCGGTATCGTCACTCCTCATCACACTCCATGGGATCATCCTGGGAATCTGCTTTGTCTGCCTCCAACAGCGTGAGTGAGGAGGATAAATAAAGGAAATAAGCCCAAGAGGAATAACCCAGGAGAGAGCTGCCTCCCCGGTGCAAACGGCACTTTAAGAAAACGCTCCCTCCCCTTGGTCTTCAGGCGCATTCCTTGCAGACACACTTCCCTCGGGCCTGAGGGTCGAGCCTCCCAGATCCCAAGAGAGGAAGAAAAATCCTCTTCCCTTGTCTGTCTTTGCAGAAGCTGGCTGTGTGTGTGTTGGGGTGCGAGTGGGGGTGGGGGATGAGAACAGGCCCACCTCTAGGGGAACTGGCCCCCCACTGCTAAGGGGCAGGTCCAGAACCCAAGACAAGCCTTTCCCGTTCCCACAGTGTATTTAATCAATATGCAGATATGACGCTGGAATGACCACAGGCAGAGGTGGTTCTTACCAATACAAGGTGTTTAACCTGTGCCCTCCAGATTTCTCCTTTAATCCTCACAACACCACCTCGAGTTACCTATTTTACAGCCCCGCGATTGGAGGCTCAGAGAGGGGAAGCAACTTGCCCAAGCACACTCAGCTAATAAGAGGCAGAAACAGGCACGTAGCTGGGAAGAGGGACTCCAGGGCTAAGCTCTGTGACTTTCCCCTGAGCTTTGGACTCAGGCTGCCTGTGTTCAAATGCTCTGCAGATTACGAGGCATGAGGCTTTGGGCCGTAAAACCAGGATGAGAATCACATCTACCTCCCGGACTGTCAGAACGATTGACCAAACGCTTCCCCCCGGTGAGTGCCGAGTGTGGGTCAGGACCGTACAGAGGTGGCAGTTTTCATTCCATCCCTGTCCTCCCTCTGGAACCCCTCTCTCTGTCCTTGCTCCTCACCAAGGTTGGGGGACCAGGTGGGGAGGATCCAGTCGCAGCCTTCTTCATACCCCCTGACTGACAGGCGCACAGTAGGTCCTCAGGACGGCCTCTCTGAGGCAGCGCAATGGTGTCAAAAGGCCTTGGGATTTGATTCCAGATGAGAAGGGCTCAGTGAGGGACCTCAGGTCGCAGGGGCCTTGCTGATTTCTGACGGGGAATTTCACCTCTCTGCATCTCAGTCTCCTCAGCTGTAAAATGGACCCGTAAGCCCTCCTTCTTAGGATTGTCTAAGTCACTTAATCATGTCTCACGCGTGAAGGGTTCCTGCAAAAGCGCCCATTGAGTCTTCCTTTTTCTTTCCCCTTCTTTCTTCTGTTCTTTAGTCCTCCCTTTCAGAGCTCAGTTTCCTTGCCTGTAAAAGAGGGTGAATCAGAGGTTCATCTCCCTGGGTCCCTGTAAACAGTGGATGAAAGCCTTATATAAACTCTAGGGCACTGGGCACATCAATCAGAACTGAATTGAAAGAAAACATCTAGAAGCACAGAAATCATTTGATTTTCCTGCCAGAGAGGACGGGGTCCACTCCCCACCTACCCCAGCTCCGAGAAGCCAGAGGCCAAGGAGTACAACATTTTCTTGGCAAGAAAAGAACAAAGTGCTACAGAATGAAGAAAATTCTAACACACCTTTCCAGATTATTATATCAAGCGGGAAATGGTTTCAGCTGAAGCTGTCTGAATAAATTACTGGCCATCAGAGGGTAAGGAAATTGAGCTGTGAATGCATTTATATAACATATTTATATGTCAGACTCAGCTCCCACTATACTTTTTGTGGCTTTTAGACATAAGATATTTTACCAGATTCTCCTTCCCTCAGGAGGCAGTTGTGCAGGTTAGGAAAAGGCCCCAGACAAATCTCCAAGTGGGATATAAATTCTTCCCTCCTCTAAGCTTTTTTGTAAGAAAAAAAAAGATCCTTAACTGTGAGGTACATGTCTGGGGACATAATTCTTGAAGTTGAATTGGAAAATATTCGAAGGCAGCCTTAGGACACTCTTCTTCTCTCTCTACTTGGTAAACCCCTACATATATGTCAAAGCCTGGATCAAAGTTGCCCTGCTCTGTGAACCCTCCTGACCAGCTGCTAACGCTAACAGACTCCTCCTCTGTGTTTGGACCACCCTTTATAGATCCCTCTGTCACAACACATTATACTCTGTATATTTCCTTGTCTGTCTCTCACCAGAGGTTATGACCTTCTTGAGGGCAGGAGCCACTTCTGATCCATGTTGGTGCCAGCAACCATGGGATCCATGGAACCCAGCACAGGGCCTGCCACGTAGCAGGTGCTTAGCTAACGGCTCAATGAGTGATGTACCTGCATTCATTGTAACAGACAAGCCAACACAAGGTTACGGAGAAACGTGGGGCCGGAAATTATTCTGAAGGTGGGTAGATGGGCCCAGAGGTAGCTCCTAACATTTCCTGAAAAGCCACCAGCAACTGGTTTGACTGGATGAACAATATTAAGAAACAAGCCATCACACACTATGGAGTTGATCTTATCCGGTGTGAAGTCAGCAATAAGATAAGAGTAGGAACAGTTGACAGTCACCACAAAAGTCCCTTCAATACCCACAAATAATGATAAAAAATGGCTTTGTGTATCTAACCTTGTAGATGATTTCCTCAGTCCATCCGGTTTTGTGTGGTGGCCTTCAATTTTCCCTTCAGCTTTCTGTTCGAAGAAGAAGAATTTCTTCACTCCTCAAGAGCCTTGTCTTTAGAAAACTGGATTCCACTAGACTGTGGTGGCTGAGAAAACCTTGAAATCCTCCCCACCCACTTTCCATCAGTCTTGGGCACATGGACGGTGTCAGGCCAGAGGACATCCTTGCCTGGGGCACTTATTCACAGAGGGAGAGGCATGAGCTAAGTATTATACGATATTATGCCACGGGGTCAAGGGGTGAGCAGGATTTCCATATTTATTTGTTCATCTTTTTACATAGAAGTACTGTTTAACACTAATTCATTGAAGTGCATATACACCACATAATGTACAGACACACGTCACACTAGCATTTGTAAGTGACAGAAACCTCTCACCAAGTAGCTCAAAAAAAAGAGAGGAGTTGTCTCATTCCATCAGACTTCTCAGAGGGCAAGAGTGGCGCGGGCCTCGGGCCTGGCGGGTGCCCCCTTCTCTCTCTGTCACCTGTGGAAGACAGGCTTTCTCCGCGTGCCGAGGAACACGGCTGCTGCCAGCCACAGACTCACATTTCTCCAGCTCCACGACTAGAAGCACAAAGAACACTCTTCCCCATGATTCCAGCAAGCAAATTCCCAGGGAAGGACTCTGATGGCTTCAGCCTAGGTGACACTCCCACCTCTGTGGTAAGAAGGTGGGCGATGGGTGCTGGACAGACATGATATGAGCCAGGACAGGGTATGAGTTAGTAGGCTTCAAGGAGGATCTATGTTTTTAGAATTCCATATGTGATTCTGATGCTCATTCTCAATTGAAAAACACTGATCTGCATGTATTAAATGTGTTACATGGCTATAATATGTCAAGCAATACGTTCGAAGCCCCCAAGGTGGCCAAAAGAAATGAGCTGATCTCTACACCATATCACCACTCTGTGCTAAGTTTAAAGATATGCAGATGAAAAAGATTTGTACTCCCATCATCGAGGAGCTACTGTTGAGTGAGAGAGAGACAAATAAAAAGTGACAGTTGGGGACACAGTCTTAGTTATCTAAGAGCACAGAGACGGAAGCACCAACATGCTTGGAATAACTAAGAAAGTCTTTCCTGAGGAGGGGGCATTTGAATTGGGTCTTGAGGGATACATAGAAGCTTGCCACCTAGGTCAGGCAAAGGAAGGACATTTAGCCTCAAGGGAACGAGATGTTCGAGAACCTGGTGGGGCTTTCGAGCCTAGTCCTTAAGTGCCTCTCCTTTAAGTCAGGCTTCAAATTCCCTCCTTCCCACTTGGCAGGCACGTGACCTCAGGAGAGATACCAAGTTACCATTTCTGTGCCTTAATCGTCTCACTTATAAAATGGAACTCGCAACCTCACCCTCACGGGTTGTAATGAAGATCACCTTAGTTGATACTGTAAAATTGGTTTACAAACTAGGATTTTGAGTCACACACCTAGGTTTGCATACCTGCATCATTGCTGTTAACTGTGGTCTTGGTGCGTTATTATTCTACCCTGTCTCCTCACGTAAAATATGTGGATAATAATAGGACAGATCTCGAGGGTATTTCTGAAGCTTGAATGAGAAGTAATGCATGGAAAGTATTTGCCTCAAGATCTGGTATGTGGTAAGCACTGAACACACATTGCATAGTATCATAGAAGAATTATTTTGCAAAGTGCTTAGTGGAATGCTTGGTACAGAGTAGGTGTTCAGTTTCTCCCACCCATTACAGTGAAGACTGGTGCAGGGCTAGGAATTGTCCTTGAAGATCTAACCAGTCCACCAGTCTTTGCCAAGATGCTGAGAGAGGAGAGGAGAGGGAGCCCCTGAACCCATCCTGGTCAGGGTTGCGTGTCAGCCGGGGAGGTTGTCTCCATTCAACCCAGCTCAGCTTTCCTGGGCAGAGGCCCAGAGTCTAATGAGTGGAAAGCTGACACGCCAGGGAGTTCATTCTGGAAGAAAATTAAAGTCCATTCGAAGAAAATACTTCAACCGGCTGGCCCATTCCACAAGCAGTGGCGTCCTGGTGCCTGTAACGGAATTACTAAACCGCAGGGACAGCACAGTCTCCCTTTCCTCGGGGTGTTTGGGAACCAAAAGGGATGTTCACATGGCCCGTACCAACAGGCAGCTGAGCTATGCAAGTGAGCGCCCGGCCTGCTGGGAGCGAGCGGGCACGGAGTCAGGAAGGGACCAGCGCCTGGGCATCTCCACACGCACAGGCCTGAGCGATTCGTTCCACTTTCCAAGGCTGCCTCCCACCAGGGGGAAGGAAGGGAAAGCAGGGCCTGGAAGACCCCAAAACAAGCAACCTTTGCCCCTTGAGCCAAACCTCTTGGAGGGGAGGCAGGGATGTTTACAGAGTGATTTCACTTTGTCTGGCTCCCGATTACTGCGGCCCCTCCAAATCCTGAGGCGCTGAGTTGAACGGGAAGGCGACCTGCCCAAGGTGAGCGTCGGGTTCCCGCCAGGGTCTGCCGGTGCCGAGGCCCAGGCCGTTTCGTTGGAAAACAGCCGTGAAGCTGGCTGTGTCCCATCTCCTGAGGGTCCCGAGCAGATTCCTCTTTACCTCTGCTCGGGATATTCCCTCCTCATGTCTAAGTGCCTTTATCCTTTTCTTTTTAAAACCAAGTGAAAAGTGGGCAAGGGTAGGGTGTGTGTCTTTTCAAACTGAAAACATTTTTTAGGCAGTAAGGTGAAGGGAAAGTTCCAAAGCTTCAGGGCCCCAAGAGCAAAGAGAGGCTACAGTCTGGACAACCTTGCACTGGGCAACCTTTACTCTGGGCCCCAGAGAACCCGGGAGATGCAGGTTGGGAGGCCTGCAGGGGGTGGGGACACAATCGCCAACCATAGGTTGGAGGTGGGAGAGTTTAATCTTCCTCAGGAAATCCTCAGGGTGTGAAAAGTCGTGCCTGATATTATAAAAACCCTGCTGAGAGGGTTTAATGGGAGCTGACATATCGGCAGCATTCTCTAGCTCCAATTTTCTCATTAGAAAACTGGCCAAAGTGTAAAAACGCCCAATGCACATTTAATATCTCTAATATGTGGCCGCCTTTTAGCCTCCAGAGAAGGACAGGTATTCATTTTCATAAATTACTTTTTAACTATTTTTTTTTCAAAGGAGGGGGGTGGGGAAGGAAAACAGAGACAAAACAGATGCCCTCAGCCCTTTGATCAGGCTGGCTGCAGACAAGCAGGCTGCCCGCCCGCACCTCTTTAACTACCGCTTGCCAGGAAGAAAATGAGTGGTTTTAACTCTGCTATTACAGTGCCTGCTGAAGGCCTGTCATCGCAGCCAGGGGGACCTGATCCCAACCAGCTCGGCTGCCCCCAGAATTACAACCAGCGGGCCAGAAAGTTAAATACCCCCTGTGGCCCGCGGCTTCCACAGGCCCAGAAGCTCCGGGCCAGCCACCCGGCCCCCTGCCCGCGTCCCCCAACCCCTGTCGCTGTAAATATAGTAAACTAAGACCATATATGCTGGGCCAGGCCAGACAGAAGAGAAAGGAGCAGGAGACAGCAGCCTTATCATGCCCAGGCGTCGGGGAATGCGGCAGGGAGGGAGGGGAGGGTGTAAGAGGCGGAAGGTCAGGTTTCTGGAGCGTCCTGTGCAGAATGGGGACAGCCTTCTCTGACTTGCCGAGAGCCCCTTGCTGAATCAGCTGAGAGCCTGCAGGCTGGCCTCTGGGATATGAAGCATCAAATATCTATTGACTCGCCTCAAACGGGGAAAAAGGAGATGATGATGTTGACTCAGGCCCCTATTCTTAGAGGATTTATGTGCAGAGTTCCGTTATATTCAGCCGGTATCTACACACACCCAGGCCGAGCACTGTGCCAGGCACATGGCAGAACCCGAAAAGAAATCGGTTAGATAAATGAGGAACCGTCAAATTTTTAGAAGACAAAATTGAAATTCATAGAAGGTGGGTGACCTGCCCGAGGTCCCCCCGGTGGGGGTGACAGAGGCGGGGAGGGTCCAGGGGCCTGCCCACAGCGGCAGTTCTTCCCGGAAGCGTGCGCTGCCTGTCTGAGGAAGGGCGGAGCACTGCCCAGCAGGGAATACCGTCCGAGACTGTACCCTGACTCTCAGGGCCAGCACTGCGTCGAGGCACTCGCCTTAGCAGCAGAATTTAAGGGGGAATCAAAAAACTCAGTAATCAAGATTAATAATATTTTAATCCAATATTTCCCAACATTAAAGTTAATGCAAAAATCCGTGATAAACAGAATATCAAATTTTAAGATAAAAACAGGATCGGTTTTACCAATCTCTCCTTTTGCCTCAGGCTCCAATCTGACTCTGCTTGACACTGCTGATTTAAATTGCTGCGTGACCTTGGGCATCCATTTTCCCTCTCTGGGCTTCAGTTTCCCAGTCTGCCCGGAGGGAGCAGACCGGAGTCTTCCGGAGCCCCTTCCAACCCTGACGTGCTGGTGCAGGGATTGGAGACTCGGCCTTGTCCATCGGGGTTTCTGGTGTGGGTCCCGGCCCTGCAGAGGAGCCAGGCGGTCTGCAGCTGCGAGCTGGGGAAGGTGTGTGGATGAGCGCTCACTCGCCTGTCCTTTTCCAGCACCGGGGCTGAGTTTCACAAGTGCCCCCCAAGAATGCGCAGGAAGGCGCGGGGAGCTGAGGTCAACTGCAGACGCGACGTTGGTACACTGTTAGCCCCATGGGGCCGGGACGGCTCCAGGGGGCTCTGCCGACTTTTCATGGCGGAGGTGACAATAGCCCATGGTGAAGCCACTGATGGCTCCAGCCTGTCCTCCTGGGATGGCAGTTCTTGGGGTCACTGCTCTTCATTCACACGGCTTTTTCATTTATTTCCCCCCTCATCAGTAGAAATTCTTTTATTTTAAGAACAATGAGAGAGACAGCTGAGGAGCCATTGTGATTATTTGCTTAAACTCTTCTGACGTTTGCTCAGTGCTTTGTAATTGCATTTCTGATTCTGTCTTTTCCCACAAATTAGTGCAAGAGATCAGTTCCAGCCATTCACCAGCTCATTCGTTTATTCATTCACTTCGATAAACGGTTACTAAGCCTCCGGAGGGAGCTGACATTCCTGAGTGCCCTCTGGGTACAGTGCACCACGCCGGGCAATCACCCATTAATCCCTCGGTCCCAGTACATATCACACACCTCTGTGTGCCAGGTGCACAGAAGTTCTGGATTTGCACTATAGAGCAACCCAGCCACATTGCTAGCCTTGCAGAGCTGAGGACAGGCTGGGGAACATTGACAGTAACCAAACAGTAACAGGCTCACCACAGCTACCGCCTCTGTGATGGTTAATGGAATGTATCAATTTGACATGGCCATGAGGAGCCCAGACACTTGCTTAAACATTATTTCTATGTGTGTCTGTGAGGATGCTTCTGGATGGGCTTAGCATTTGAATTGGTAGACTGAGTAAAGCAGATTGCCCTCCCCAATGCAGGTGGGCCTCATCCAATCAGTCGAGGGCCTGAATAGAACAAAAAGGCAGAGGAAAGGAGAATTTATTCTATTTCTGCCTGACTGTTGAGCTGGGACATGGATCTTCTTCTGCTCCAGGACTGACACATACACTGTGAGTTCTCATGCTTCTCAGGCCTTTGGACTGAGCCTGTCACTGCATCACTGGCTTGCCTGGGTCTCCAGCTTGCAGATGACAGATAGTGAGACTTCTCAGACTCCTTAATTCTGTGAGCCAATTCCTTACAATAAATCTGTTCATATATATCAATAGGATATATATCTGTGTGTGTGTGTGTGTTTTCTGTTTCTATTGGTTCTGCTCTCTGGAGAACCCTGACTAATACCGCCTCTGAGAAGAGCTGGGAAGAAAAGGCACACAGTGCTCTGAAAGCATGAGACAGGAGGATCTAGCCTGGTCCAAAGGGTCAGCAGAGGCTTCCCTCAGGAAGTGCTTATGGAGCTGGGATGTTAGAGATAGCCAGCAGTTAACTAGGTGAAGGGGGAAGGCAAGTGCATCTGGCACAGAGAACAGCATGTGCAAAGGACCCGAGGTAAGGAGACAGGGGAGTTTGAGATATTGGAACAAGGCTCGGGTGGCTGGAGTGAAGAGAGCCATGGGACTTGGTGTGGAATGAGGCTGGAGAGGTGCCTCGATGCCAGACCATGCAGGTCCTCCCAGGCCATGCTGAGGAGTTGGGACTTGACGTCATCATCCTGACTGCACTGGATGCTACTGTTATTGTTGTTACCAGCTTTCAGATGAAGAAAATGTGGCTCAAGAGGTGCATTCATTCATCCATCAAGCATTTATTGAGTGCCTACTATGTGTCAGGTGCCGTGCGGGGTGTGGGGAGATAGCTGTGAGCAAGACAGGCTGGGCCTCGCTGCTGGGATCTTTCACCCATACGAGTGACAGAGGCAGCATGGGGAGTTGGGTCTGCCTGTCCCAAAGGCTTTGCTGTTCACCCATCCCGCATCTTCCCGGGCCCAGCACTGGGATGAAAGAGGCCCAGCATCCTTGCCCTCGAGCGCTCAGAGTCCGGTGGTGAACCTTGCCTCTGTGGTTTGTTCACCAGGCCCAGACCCAGCACTCCCGCCCAGTGTCACAGTCGTCCCCCAAACCTCCAGAGAAGGAGGCTGAAAGTGCGAAGCCGGGTTGCGGCCCTGGCCAGGAGAGCTCCCTAGCCCTAAGCGGTTGGGCCAAATATGGACCACCCCCCAGCTCACTTCCATTTTTGTGGATTAAAAATGTCACACATTCTTTGCTGCTCGTTTCTTCAAGAGGCGGAGGCTATTTCCCCTCTCTCTCACTCTGGGCTGTCCTTGGGACTTAACTAATGTAATGTGGCAGAAGTGACAGGTGCCAGCCTCGTCCTCCACGCTCTGGGAAGCAGCGCCTGGAAGTGCAGAAACTCAAGTTCGCTGCCAAACGCCGGGAGAGCACCTGGAGGGAGAGGGCAGCCCGAGGAGCCAGGGCAGCCGGCTGAACGCAGGCCCGTGAGCAGCCCAGGGCGAGACCAGCAGGGGGACTGCCCAGCGAACCCACAGGTTCATGAGAAATGCCAGATCCCTGTGTTTTAAGCCACTAAGTTTTGGGGTGGTTTGTTGTCCTTCAAGAGATAACTGGAGCACCACTGGATGTGCCCCAGGGAGAAATGTAAAGAATGATCTATGGAAAGGAAATATGTGTTGTTTTCACTGAGCATCCATTTCCCTTTCTTCTGCTAAGAGCACCCCAGTTTTTTCCCAGTGTCCTCGGGGGACCACCCCTCCCCACTCTCAGGGGTGATGGGTGAAGCTGGTCTTCCTCCAGCTCCAGGAGTGGGCAGTTAACTCAAGACTGGCCAATCAGAGCATGGCTTCCCCCGGCACAGTGATTGGCTCAGATATGGGCACATGACCCAGTGCAAGCCAATCAGAGCTGTTCCTGAGACATTTGCTGAAATGATCAGGAGAGAAACAGGTAGGCTCTTTCCAGCTGGATTTGAACCTGAGAAGAGGTGAACCTGAGGCTGCTGATGGTTATCTTACCACCACATGGAGAGAGCCTGTTGGAAAATGGAGCCCATACCAAGGAAAGCAGAGCCACGAGATGGATAAATATCGTGGAGATGTCACCTGGAAACCCAGACGTAACCACGCCTGCAGCAATGCTGAGTCTGGACTTTAGTGTTGTATGAGCGCAGAATTCCTGCCCTGTGGTGGCCATAAAAATGTGCCCCTCAGACCTGCTGCTGTCAGAGCATAGTTGACTGAGAGTCCCTCTGCATCGGCCCCCACATTTGCTCCCAGGCCACTCCCCCTACCACAACCTTGGGCTGCTTCCAGCCAATGACTGAGCATCAGGGGCATTTGTACTGTCCCATCTCCCA
Source organism: Ceratotherium simum simum (assembly GCF_057802395.1). Taxonomy (NCBI): domain Eukaryota; kingdom Metazoa; phylum Chordata; class Mammalia; order Perissodactyla; family Rhinocerotidae; genus Ceratotherium; species Ceratotherium simum. The sequence goes on from NC_141903.1 coordinate 6,268,415, forward strand.
TTCCTGTGGGTCCCCTCTATCTGGTGACTTTGGCTCTAGGATTCCCCACTGGCCTGGCCGAAACTTGGTTAGAAACTGCATTGCAGTCTGAGGCTCTTTCTACCCAGCCCTGCTTCCTTCCTTCTCCTTCACAGGATCAGACCTGAATCACCCTGACTCCTCCCCTTGAACCTTCCCAGGTGTATCCATCAATAAATCTCTTGCGTTTCTATTTCCAGCTTGGCATCTGCTTCCTCGGAGGACCTGAGCTGACTCTCCTACCCCTTCTTAGTACTTTCTTAAGCCAGTTTGACTTAGGTTTCCACCGCTTTCAATCAAACGATATCTGACAAACACAGTTCTCCTGCTAAAGCTCTTGGGTCTTGTCTAGAAGGTGACAGAGAGACTTAGGTTTCCACCGCTTTCAATCAAACGACATCTGACAAACACAGTTCTCCTGCTAAAGCTCTTGGGTCTTGTCTAGAAGGTGACAGAGACTACTGGAGGGTTTTGAGCAGAAGGTGTGCTCCAGTCTCTGTGGTGGAGTCCTCCAGGTGCACTGTGAGAGGTGGACTGGCAGAGGGAGACCAGTCAGGGGCTGCGGAATAGTCCCGAGGACATGGTGTGTGAGCAAAGCCAGGCAGTGGAAGGGTGGACGGAAAGAAGGGGGCAGATTTGAAAGTTATTTTCAAGGAAGTTTTAAGAGGATTTGAAGACTGGTTGGAAAGAAGGATGGGTGGAGTGGACAGGGAGCAGCAGACAGAGCCTCCTGGTCATCAACTCTGCAAGTTACAGTGACGATGACGCCCCTTTATTGAGTGCTCCCTATGGGCTCTTCTCTTGCTTAACATCACAACTGTCCTAGGAGGTAGTTAACATCATTATCCCATTTTGCAGATGAGAAACTGAGGCTTATTGAAGTTAAAATCATGTCCAATACCTGACAGAGAGCAAATGGTGTGGCTGGGATTGAAACCCAGGTCCCTCTGGCTCTAAAAACACGTGTGCTCAGCTGCCACCCGAGGCCTCACCACCGATGAGGGCCCCTTCCCCACTTCTCCCTGAGCTTCCGCCTCCCGGGCCACCCTCAGGGTCACTCTCTCTGAATGGACAGAGCCATCGCCCAGATTTCCTCACCAACTTTCATCTTCTTAGTTCTTTTCTCTTCATCAATTGGACTCTTTCTATAGCTGGCTCCTTGGCTGGAGAGAGAGAAGGAATGAAAGAAAGACCTTGCCAAAATATTATTTACTTCCCTGTGTTATTACTGTTTTTATGTACTGCACGCACTGTACCATGAGAAGAGGTAGCCCATTTCAAACGAAGCCAGTCCCTTGATCCCAGCGCTGTCACTTCCCCTTGTGTCCACTAGGTCTCATCCCGGCCTTACGTGGCAGAGGCACCTGACTTTTTTAAAGGCACCTCTACATAATCTTACTGCATTCTTGGAAAGGAAAGGGGTTTTGCAAAGAAAGCCATCTTCCTCTCATCCTTCAGGAGCAGAGAATGTAAACATCTTGGCCCACAACTTTGGCAAACCAGGAAGCTCACTTCTTCCCGCCTGTCCACCCCCCAGGGTGGATCCCCCACTGATCATATTCTGTGCACTTTCCTCCCCATGTCCCGTCAGCAAACACACCACGCTCCCTATTCGGCAGGAGACCCTGACTTCTCTTCTGTTCAGATAGTCACCTGGCCTCTCTCCACAAAATGAGGATGTGAAAACTAGAGACGAAAGAGCAAATTATCATGGTCAGCAGTGACAGAAATTAATGGAGCAAAATGGTTTCACGGAGAACTGATGAAGACCTGATGTGTCCAGGGAGACTCCTGGCCTATCCTGTTTGTAAGGGAACAGTTGACTGCGTTGAAACTGTGTCTACCAGAGGCCCTGAGATGATTCTTTCTTTCTTTTTTATTTTTTGGTGAGGAAGATTAGCCCTGAGCTAACTTCTGTTGCCAATGCTCCTCTTTTTGCTGAGGAGGATTGGCCCTGGTCTAACATCCGTGCCCATCTTCCTCCACTTTACATGGGACGCTGCCACAGCATGGCTTGATAAGCAGTGCATAGGTCTGCACCCAGGATCTGAACCTGTGAACCCCGGGCCACCGCTGCCGAGCGCAAAAACTTAACCACTATGCCACTGGGCCCGCCCCGGGAAGAGTATTTCTTGAACACCCATTTGATTGGAATCCTCTCAGTGGCTGTGCGTTGGCTTAACAACGAGCACGTGCACTCTGACCATTAGCAGAGCCAAAATAACCACAGGGGGCAGCACTGCTTGTTCTGAATGAGTGACGAGGGGAGAGAACAGGGAAAGAAAGATGGAGGGAGGGAGGGGGGAAGGAGAAAGAATGGCAGCAAGAAAAGACGAGTGGGCGCCACCTGTGGCGACGCCGTCAGGGGCAGGCACACAGCACAGCGTCTCACTGAGTAGCTGCAGCGGGGTGAGGTGTCACCTGCGTTGTGCGGGGCGGGGGAAGCGGTGCTCGGAGAGGCGACACCGCCTTGTTCGGACAGGTGGAGCAAAGGTTTGAATTCAGAACTGTGCGGCTCCAAGCTTAGATTTCTGCACTCGACCGCGACAGGGGCGAGGACATGCACCCAATTAGCGACACGACACAGGCAGAAAATTACCTCACATTCCTGAATTTACTCCTGGAAATGAACAATAAGCCACCCCATTGCTACGCCCCTTCCAAGCTGATGCTCAGATTTCCCCAGGCCTGACCATGGCGTCACCGTGATGGCAGTGGCCGCGTTTCAGCTGTTGTGCCTCCACTGTGTAGACTGGCCCCCTCCAGGTAGGCACACTCCTCCAGGAGCCCCCGAGGGTCCCACAGGAGCTAACGCACAGGCCTCTTGTCTTCTCCCCCAGCCGCCTCTCAAGGCCCACTGTCACTAGGTCACGTGGGGTGCTGGCCCCACACTGGCTCTGCGGGCACTCCAGTCCAGTCAGGGATGCCCTGGCCAAAGCAGCCCCCCAGCTCCACCGCCAGCCCCTTGGGGCACAGGGCTCAGGCAGCGGGCAGGAGCTGAGCCGGCAGGACAACATTCAAGACGGACCCCGGCCTCTGCCTTCCCCAGACTCGGTGTGCAAAATCGTTCCTCACTGTCCTTCAGTCACAAACAAACAGCCAAAAATCTCACTAAATTGACTCCCGGGGGGGTCTGCCCAGGCTTTCCCAAACAGGCCCAGGCTTGTCTGAATTCCAGAGTGGGCTCAGCTAGAACCCTCGCCCTCCAATTCGGCTTAGGAAACAATTTTCTAACAACACTCCCAAATGAGCTTCAGAATAATCCTGTGAAGTTGGCAGGAAACGTAGTTCTTTCTCCTTTGCAAATGGGGAGGTCAAAGCTCAGAAGGTCATGCGGGGGTGGGCAGGTGGTCGCCAGCATGAGTGGAGTCAGGGAACCTGCGTGCCAACCGCGGCCCCTTAGCAAATGCCTTGAATTCCCTCACCTCAGCCTCTTAGCCTGTAAAACAGACATGGAAAGCGTCCCTACCTCTTAGGGTTGCTGTGCAGATGCAACTGAACGATGCGCCACAGAACCGTGCCGAGCTCCGGGCACAGAGAAACTGCTCGCTGGCCGTCGGCTCTCCACACAGACGGGCCAGAGACACGGGGGTCCCAACAGAAACATAAAGCTTGGAGCGGCTATTCATCCTCCATTTGAGGAAGTGCTCCCCCACCCCAACTTGACGCTTGTGCTGTAAAATTGGTGTAAAAATAATCTTATTCCAAGGGGTTCTTGTAAGGATTAAACAGTAACAAATGTGGCGACTTCTTTGGAAACTGTGACGGGCTAGTCAATTATTACTGTCATCACCAGCCTGCCGCCAGGTGTTCTAGACTCTCTAGAGCCTTCCTCGCATGAACTTCTAGGGAAGATTCTCCTAAGCATGGAGAAGAAACCAAGACACGCCCGGGTGACTGAGCCCCCAGGATGGGGTAGCACATTCCTAACATAAGCTCCTCCAGGCCTTGGATGAAACCGTTCCCCCTTTACAGATGAGTAAACCGAGGCTCAGAGGGGTGATCCAACAAGCCCAGGGTCACATGGCACGTGAGTGGAGATCCAGGGATTCAAATCCAGTTCTATCTGACTATCCCACGCCAGAAGATCCCGGAGAAAACAATCAAATCGACGGGCCTGCCCCTTGACAGCAGATAAACAGCCTCCTCCAATCAGCTCCACAGGGACTTTTATTAAACACCCAGGCATGGGCTGGAAAGAGGTGAAAGAAATAAACGGTCCAGAGGTGGCCTTGCTAGAAAAAGCCCCCAAATGGCAGACCAGCAGAGGCTCCTTGGTCAGGACTGTGTTAGTAAGGAAGGGCAGTGACAGGTGTGAGGAATTACAAGCTGAGTCATAACCTGGGGCCCAAAGGCCGCCACCCCTCCCTCCCCAGCACCCCTAGGCCAGGCAGGGAAACCTGATCCCAGACATGTTACGGAAGGGGCTACAGCCCTGCAGCCTCTTTGTCAGTCAATGGCGCCCTCTTCTGGCAGCACAAAGAGAAGCTGCTTAAAAAAGAGGATCCTGGTGTAGGCCTCAAGGCCTGGCCTTTAATGCTAATAATAGAAACAATAACACTGATGATGATGATAATGTAAATACTATATGATGACATTACGGAAGGGGAGAGGAGGAGGGGGAGGTGGGGGAGGAGGGGAGGAGAGCGAGGAGGGGAGGAGGGAGGAGGAGGAATAGAGGCTTTTATGGAGTACTTAGTGCCAGGCACGGTGCTGAGCACTTCACAGATGGGATCTCATTTCCTCTCGAGTGGACGAGTATTTCTGTCAGCTTGCAGAAGAGTAGGTGGCATCGAGAGGATTAATGAACTTGTCCCAGGTGAAGCCCGGGCCAGCGCTGCCGTGCGCTCTCTACCTGGGAGAAGGCACTCCTGGCCCATTTCACTCACGGCCTGGTTAAAGCCCTGACCACACGGTCCCTCTTTGTCCCCTGTTACGCAGATGGCCGGCATGCTGGATGACTCTAGCCCAGCTTTGCAGTGGGAGACAAAAGCAAAGTCCCCGGTCTTGGGTTGCCAGATTCAGCAAATAAAGATATAGGATGCCCAGTTAAAACTGAATTCCGGGTGAACCACACATTTTTAGCATAAGGACATGCTAAATATTTCATGGAATATACACTAAAAAAAATTGCTGTTTACCTGGAACTCAAGCTCACATCCATGTCCTGTACTTTTCTAGCCTCTCTCCCCAGGTTAGGAGACCTGGTTGCAATCTCCACCCCACCTCTTTCTAGCTGTGTGACCTTGGGCAAATTATCTAACCTCTGAGCTTGAGCTGCTGCATAGGAGAAAGAGCATCTGCCTCCCAGAGTCAGCATGATGGCCCTGGTACCCTCCTGCCAGCCAGGATTCCTTGGGCACATCACGTCATCTCTCTTAGCCTCGGGGTCCTCAGAAGTCAGGCAGGCCTGGGCTTGGTTAATTCGGGAGATCAGTGACGGTGCCTGCGTCAGCTTCCTCGTGATTCTTGCAGGCTTCTCCTCACAGTTACAAGACGTTCACCTCTGCTCCCGACAACACGTCCTCCCAAAGCTGTGTCCAAAGGCAAGCAGTAAAGGGAATTTCCATTCCAGCCAACTTCCCTTAGGTCTCATTGCCTAGAATTGGGCCCAGAGAGGCTGGGGAAAATGAAGATCTGGCCTTTTCAGCCTTGGTAGTGGCAGATGGCCTCTGCCTGCAAAGAAAAGGCAAGAAAAACAGTTATTTGTCAAAAGCAAACACGTCACGCTCACTCCATGCCAGGTATTGTCTTAACAGTGTTATACTTGCTAATGCATTTAATCCTCATGAGATCCCCACAAGATAAGCACCATTACCCCATTTTACAGATGAGGAAAGTGAGGCCCATGGAAGTTAAGCAGCAGCTTGTGCAGATTCACAGAATAGCAAGTGGCAGAACAGGGATGGGAAACTGGGCAGCTATGAGCCTGGCTGCTAAGCCCTTCTGCCTCTCCGGAGGCAGCCAGCAGGGGCTGCCCCACCCGCTCTCACTCATCTCTCCCTCCCTGGTGCTGCCCAAGGCCTGGCACAGGGTGAGCCCTTAACTCCACATCCGAGTCCAGAGGGCCTGCTGCCCAGTAGCCACCTGGGAAGTGTCAACGATGATTGTGACTCGCGCTTCCTGTCCACCCCCCTCTCTCCCGTCTGTGCACAGTGACATCGCCATTCACCTCGCAGCAAACACCTGCTCACTCGGAGGAGCAGGCTGTGCCTGTGGAACGCGTTCCTCCCTGTGACCTGGACCCTGTGTCCGCGTGCTCAGTTCTCATCAGTTACGGGAGCGTGAGCTGCTGCTGAGCCAATGCAACCACCTGCACCATTGGAAACCAGAAGCGCAGCCTGGAAAGTGCCAAACGTGGTGACATTAACAGTTCTAGTCTTCTGGGTCTCATTCCTGAAAATTATAGTTTTTATTATTTTATTTCTTATTTATACATATTTATATTCATTATTCACTAATATTTATTAATTTATAGTTTTTATTATTATTGTCTATGTGGATTAAATTTATCACTATTTACTGGATTAGAAGTTGAAATTGATAAATTTATAAAATACTTATTTTAACCCATTTTAAGCCCATTACATTTAACTGGCATATATTTATGAAAAATCATAGAATTTTTCAAAAACAAAAAAATTTAATGGAAGAGTGGCACTGTTTCTTGTTTGTGCAAAGCTCTTTAATGTGTGGCTTAATAGAAGACAGCTGGGTCTCCTGTCTGCTCCACATTCAATCTGTTGAGATATGTTAGTTGACGGATATAAAGAAAATCTGAGTTACCTTGTGGAGGGAAGTCTCCTGCCAACCAGGATCACCCACACTGGATGATGACCTAAGACATAAACAGTACTCTATGGAGTGAATTCCATTGGTGAAGGCATAGAATTTTAGAACTTATTTGGTACGGCAGCTAGTGTCATTCTAGCTCAGCTGCCAACATGTAGAGGATCACGTTGCTGCTATGTGCAGAACGAGCGAGCAGGGAGCAACCATGGGCATGGGCAGCCTGTCAGGAGGCTCCTGGATGAGAATGGTGGTGTCAGAGACGGAGAGAGGAGACAGAACCTAGAGTCTGTAGGCAGGGTTGTGACAGTACGGAGCTAGGGCTAGAGGGAGAGGGGGAGGAGAGGAAGACGCTCAGATCCCTCGCCTTCCCAGCCCTGTGGGCGGTGACGCTGCGCCGGGCCTGAGGAGCACGAGGAGAACCAGTGCCCCGGTCCATGTCCAGTCGGAAAGTCCAGACCTTCTATTCAGTATGAATCTCTGTCACTTAAGGACTTTTAAAAATCATATACAACCAAATAAATAGTACTTACTGATTTAACATCTAACAACCAGTCTATGTTCATTTCCCCCCGGTTGTGTTCAAAATGTCATTCTACAGTCGGTTTGTTGGAATCAGGATCCAAATAAAGGATCCAATATTGCATTTTTAAATATGTTTTTTAATTCTCTTTAATCTCCAGTCATTCTCTTCCCCTACTACCTGCCTGCCATTCATTTCTTGAAGAAACAGGATCATTTTTCCTGTAGAATTTCTCACATTATGGTTTTGGCTGATTGATGTTGCTTACAAGTTTCTATCTCCCACAAAAATCCTGGAAACTTAGTTCTAGAAACTTGATTAAATTCCAGGTGAGTGATTTTTGGCAAGAATATCCTACAGGTGGTGCTGTGTCCTGCCTACCATGTCGAGGACACCTCACGTCTGGGTGTTCCCACTCTGGTGATGTTAACTCATCCAATGAGTTAAGGTAGTGTCAGCCTGATTGTACCATCAGTTCCCACATCAATCTGCCCCTGGAGAGTTTTAGCAGACATTAATGATCGTTACTAAGATGGAGTGTCTCATTCGCAAAAAGTTGATTTTCCAACTCTATCATTCCTCCGGTGTTTGTTAGCTTTGATTCTTTTAAAAAGAACATTCCCTCATCAACTATCTGCTTATCCTGAAATATGGTCAATAGAGGAAAGGCAAGATAAATGTTTTATTCTTTCTCTTTATCAATTTTCAGAATAATGAAATGGTACCCTAGCAACCTCCAAAAGTAAGCAATAGTATCATTATGAAGTCATAGATTTTATGTATTTGCTGAATTTCAATCCATTGTAGCCAGTATTCTTTCTGATGCTGAAATTATCCATTTAGACATGGGAGGGGCCCTTCAAGTTGGCTCCTCTCTCCTTCTAGAAGTCTTTGGTAGTGTCTTATCTTTGGACAAGACACGATGTCCCAGACTAACCTTGCACACTCCCTCCCCAGACCCGGAGTCAGACAATCAGACAGCACTCCATGGACCTCTAAGGTTCCTCAGAGTGGGGAATGTATTTAGATTTTCACACCCTTCTAAAATATAAATGAAATGATGAAGGATGTAAAAACCGAGAGTAATTCATATTGGCAAGGGAAAACAGAAACAAATGTCTGCAGTGCCAGGATGAGAGGATTCCCCGCACATAAAAATGCAGAGAAGGTCCTAGCACCCCCGATCCATCACAGGGCCGGAAAAGGTGCCTTCCCACAGAGGAAGGCTGAGGAGCCAGCAGATCCCCACAGCTGAGAAGGGAAGCCACCCTTATTCACGCGTGTGCCTTGGGGAAAGAAGCACACTGCTTGGTCCTCACGTGAACACACACCCATTCTGAAGCCAGATCCTTTCCATACAACCCCAAGAGATAGTCTTTATTAATATTCATAGACAATGAAACAGAGACTCGGGGAAGTAAAATGACTGGTCCAAGGTCACACAACCAGTGCCAGGCTTACGTGGACAGAGGGCTCAGCTCTCACTCCCAAAACCATTGTTAAAAGAAAAAACTATTCGTGACACATGTCGAAGATGGCAAGACGATCTTTACTCAAGGAGGGCCATCGCGATAGCTATAGGGACCACTGCACTGGGGTCTTGCGGCAGGGGAGCGAGATTGCGTTCAACTCTGAGTACCGTGTGGGCAGGTGCGAATTACAGCCCAGCAGCAGAGGGGGGGTCAGTGGATGGAAAATCACCAGGAGAAAACATCAGGGCAAGGAGGTGTTATGACTTTGTTAAATGAACACTTGTTAAGTGGAACACAGGATGCTGGACGGTGAGCTGCGGTTGAACAACAGACCAGAAGAGAAGCTGAAACAGAGCAGTGGATTACTCACAGGTCCTAGAGGACGTGCACAGCATGCCTCGAGGGGCCACACGGGGAGGTCAAGGCAGAGTGCAGAGAGATGCAGGACCTGGGGCATACGCCTTTACTAGGGTCCATGGATGGAGAGCTTTGGGGTTCCTGGGCTAGCGCCAGATTGGTCAATTCAAAACAAAAGCGTGGGGTTTGGGTGAGCCCCATAGGGTCTTATCTAAGGGGCCAGAAGACATACAGGTGCCAGGAGGTGGGGGAGACTGCTGATCACAAGGGCCATCGGGAAAGTCCCATCAGGACTTACATTTGCTTGTGACTCTGCAGGCTGCTATCTAGGGCATGTGCTTGCCTGGGGGCTAGTGTCAGTTTAAGCCCCTCTAGGCCACTTGGCCAAACAAAATGGATGCCGAGGCAGCAATACAACGGAGTAGCTGAGCTAAACGCTTCACCGAGAGATTCTGGCTAAATTGACCCCCTTGGGATTCTTGCTGAAGGCAGGCAGGGGTGGTCAGACATCATCTTGGAGGGCAGGGGGAATGAGGAACCCAATCACATATTGAGGTTGGGGGATTCTAGCTAAACTGACTTAGCAGGATTCTTGCTAAAATAAGACGAACATGGAAGTCAAGGCCTCCCTGACAAAGAGCTCAGAGGAGCCCAGTCGAGTTCGGTCAAGGAGGGAATCTTTGTCACTGTTCTGCCTCCATCAACAGCTGATTCTCACCCTCAGCTCACCCTCAGCTTCCCCTCCACCTGGGGCCTGTAGGATTCACGTTCTGCCTGCTCTCCAGCAGCGTTACTCCAATGACACGGTGCTTCCCTGGAGAGTGTGAACCTCCTCTTGATATTTACTCATTCATTCACTCACTCAGTTGACAAACGTTTAGTGTGACAAACCACCCAAGGTTCCAACCCCCTGTGTCCCTTCCAGGACTCGGAATGCTTGGCGGTGTTCCCTGAATGGCTAGCGAATGGAAGAAGTGCGTGAGTGATTGAAGGAATGAATGAATGAGCGCGTGGAGGAAAAGTCGCAGGTGCAGCAGCCGAGACAGGGAGACCCGAACCCTTCTAGCCTCTGCCAGCAGGCAGGGAGACCGTCCACTCTTCCGGAAGCCACCACCAGCTTTCTCTGCATCCCGCAATGGCGGTGGGAGAAGTCATTTCAGGTCCTCTGACGAGGACTGCAGCCTGAGGCAGCCGTGTTGTCACCTCCCATCTGTCTGTCAGCTGCAAACCGGGGGCATAATCAGGAGGTGAGTGCTGTCGCCAGGAAGTCACTCGGAGCCCTCTGTGGACGCTGATTATCCTCCCGGGCCAGCTCTGTTCTCACTCGGTTTCTGAGGGCAAACCTGTGGCTGGTGAGCGGGAGCCAGAGCACTACAGGCGCCTCCAAGGCCAGCCAACCAGAGCTGTCCAGAGCTGACAGAGGGGAGGCAGCCTCCCTTCCCACACGGGGGGCTCTGAATATGCACGAGGACTGATTTACGGAGACGGCAAACTGCCGAAGGACAGACCCAGGTGTCAGTGAGTGATCAGATTTAGTCTCATTAAAGGAGGTGAGAGGGAGAGGGAACTGTATCCGGCTCCTATGATGGGTGAAGCTCTCTGAGTCAAGGCTTATAACCTCTGGTTCAGAGATGAGAAAACAGAGGCCTAGCGAGGTGAGGACCCTGGCTGAGGGCACCGTAGGCAATAGTTAGAGTGTGATTTCAGCCCTGCCTAATGCCTGAGGCTCTCTTTCTGTCCCTTGATCCCCGCTGCCCGCTACACAGGCCTTACTGGGATCCTGGAGGCGGCCTGGCCCTGGGAGGGCGGCCTCAGCCAGCCTGTGATTCCACCTTCCTGGCCAGCTGGGCCCAGCTGAAGCTCGGCATCCTGATATTGGCCCGACCTAGGGTTTGGGAAATAGCAACCTCCCCTGTTACGCTTGACTTTAAAGGTACTCATGAAGTCAATAGCTTTTCTTTGCATTTGCAATAACCATTTAGAAGCAAAATGAAAAGAAAAAAAAAAAAGGAAAATGAAATTATTTGCATCAAAGACAAATTATAAAATACCTAATAACAGCGTTAACACAAAAGCTACAGCACCTATATGAAGAAAGATACACAGTCTTATTGAAGACAAAAAATAAGGCCTAAATAAGCAGAAAGAAATTTAGGTTCCTGAACAGGAAGATAAAATGCCATAAAAATGTTAATTTTTAGCATTTAATTTGATTCCCATTAGGATCTCAATATTTTTTGAAAAGGGCAAAATTATTTTTAAGTTCTTACAGAAGAAGAAATGTCAAAAAAATGCAATATATTCTGGAAAAGGGAAAATATTTAAACTAACTATAAAGCCAGCATAATAAAAACAGTGTGGCATTACCACAGAAACAAAACCCCAATTTACAGGCAACAGAAGTGCAGTAGAGCAATGACCAACAAGAGAACAAGGAGGCAGGACAGAGCACTAGAAACACAGCCCAGTTTACAAAGACATTTAATGTTTAAAATGGTGCCATTACAGTTCAATGAGAAATAAACGGCACTTTATACCTGGTGGAAAACAAATTGGGTCATATTAATCACAGCACAGTTTTTAAAAAGATTCAAAGTGCATTAAGAACCTAAATGTAAAAATCAGAATGAAAATAATAGAAGACACTTTCGGAGAATGACTTTGGAGAATGGAGATGAACTTCTTAACCAAGTCAGGAACCCAGGTGTCTCGACAAGTGGGAGAAACAGGACCGGCTGCACAATGTGCTTCAAGTTTTGTCGAGCAAAGGATGCCATAAGCAAAGACGAAGGTGTGGGGAAAACATTGCATATATGACAAACAGAATCAATTTTCCCCAATATATGAACTCCTGTGAATTGATAAATAAAAGGCAAATAGGGCAATCTAAAAATGAGCAAAGGCGATGCAAAGGCAAATCCATGGTTGTCGTCAGGGAAACACAAAGTAAGATAAAATGCAACAGTTTTCATCCATCAGATTCGCAACACTCAGCAAGAGCAGTTAATCCACTCTGATGTGGGAAACAGTCATTCTCATACATTGCCGTGGGCGTGTTAATTGCTACAACCATTTTGGAAGGATTTCTGGAAGTATTTATTATAGGTTCATAAACAATTACCTTTTGGCCCACGAATCCCACTCTTGAAAATCTATCCTCTAGGTTATAAAAACACAAGTATGGAGATGCACACTTCAGCACTGACTGTGCAGATGGAAGAGAAGGAAGCCATCCAGATGCTCCTGGGTGTGGGCGGGGTGAATAAACCAAGGTCCTCCTTCCGGTGGATCCCTGTGCACGTGTTACAGAGCAGAGGACCGTGGATCTGCACCAACGTGACAGATCACCGTGATCCTTAAGTGAAAATAGCAAGTTGGAGAGAAATGTGTGAGGCACCATCTCATTTTTTGTCAAAGAGCCCCAATAGACGCGAATATATGTGTTATTGATTGAATGTGTCCCCCCAAAACTCATATGTTGAAGCCCTAACCCCCAATGTGGTGGTATTAGGAGGTGGGCCTCTGGGAGTTGATTCAGATTCGAGGTCATGATGCTGGAGGCCCCCTGATGGGATTAGTGCCCTTATAAGAGTCTCGAGAGAGAGCTTGCCTCCTCCCTCTGCTTTCCACCACAGGAGGATCCAAGAGGTCTGCACCCAGTAGAGGCTCCTCACCAGAACCTGACCACGCTGGCATCCTGATCTCGGACTTCTGGCCTTCAGTACTGTGAGATATAAACTTCTGCTGTTTATAAGCCACCCAGTCTGTGGTACCTTGTTACAGCAGCTTGAATGGACTAAGATAGTACGTGTGAGCACAGAAATATGTAGGAAGCTAAACCCCAGGCCTGCTCAGACTGAAGACTCCACAGCCCCAAGAACAGGGGACTCCTCCGAGAGCTTCTCACTCAGGAGCGTCCACGCTGGCAGCATTTACACCACGGAAACTGGCAAATGCTGCACATCAGGGTTCTACCCCCCCGGAAGCCAGTTGTGAAACTATCACCAGCATGTCACTGGTAAAAGTTTAACAACTTTAACACAAGGAGCCGAAAAAGGGAGGCAGGCACTGTCTCCTGAAGCCCCCACTCAAAGACCTGCTTACTCCCTGCACCGGGAAATGCATGAACATGAATCAATTCTATAGCACACAGGAGACCTTTCAGCTCCAATTCTCCAGGAGTCTCTGGCTCCTCCCATGGAATACCATCCTTTCCAGAGGATTCTGTTGTCTGTGTAGCCTGAGCCAGTGCACAAGAGGCTATGCTGCATCCTCGCCACCAGAGGGCAGTGTTAGCACAGCCGAGGAGCCGCACAGCTTGGAAGAGCCTGGAGGAGCTCCTGGTGCTGCTCAGCCCCTCATGGCCCCGGGACACTCCCCTGGAGGTGCAGGGGAGGAGGAGGGTCACTCAAACCTTAGTGTCTTTAAGCCCAGAGTGTTGATTTCAAGAATGGGAATAACATTAATAGCCACTCAGCATGTCACCATTTTAGCCAAGTGGCTCCACTTACCAGCTGTGTGACAAGCCACTGCACTGCTGTGGGCCTCGGCTTCCTCATCTGTAAAACAGAGAGGGTAACAGTGCTGACTTCAGAGGGCTGTGGGAGGGCTAGATGACATGACACAGTAGAAAGAGCTTGGAACGGGGCCTGGCACACGGCTAGCCCTCAGTCACGTCAGCCGCTGTCATTGCCTAGCTCACACACGGCATTTACGGCTGCATCCCATTCCCGATCATCCTCTGAGGCACACGCTATTATTGCCCACTGCACAGAGTATAACACTGCGGGACATAGAAGGGAAGTGGCGGAACAAGCCTGCACGGTGAGGGGGACGAGCAGGGACTTGAATCCGGTCTAGATGACGCCACAAGCTCTCCTCCCTAACTCAGCACAGTGAGGCGATGGAGAGGGAGGAGGGTCTGCAGCCTGTTCTGGGCCCCCACGCCCACCTGTCTCCACCTGGGTGGGCTCCCTGGGGCTCAGCGTTCCCCTCTCTGAGCCCTGTTCTTTCCTTGTCGACTGAGACTTGCAATCCAGAGAAATTGTTAGATTCAGTGACAGTGAATGCAGAGTGCTTCAAAACAAAGAGGCCACCCATTCTCTCCACGTGACTCACATTTATACCCAAGGCCCCAGGCAACAGTGCCTAGGAAGCCCCGGGCTCTGCCCCGAGGGGCTCGCAGTCTGGGGAGGGAGGGCTGATGGGGCCTCAGTTTCCTCCTCTGGGCACAAGTGTTGCTACACGACAGGTCCAGCATTTAAGGGGTGGCCAAGGCACCTTTCCAACACCCCCTCCTTCTGTCCATCCCATCATATGCTCACACACACACGTGCACAGGCACACACACTCACGAGCAGGTGTCGGGTCTTCATTTGTGGGGCAGCACCCTTCCATGTTGCTGAGCAACAGAGGCAGGTGCCTGTGGATCTGCAGCCGCTCAACGTGACAAGCACTGTCCACGCCCGACCACAGCAGGGGACCGAGAGGAGGGCCCTCCCGAGCCTCCCCCAGACTTAGGAGGTTGTTGAGGCGAGCAAAGCTCTGTGTGTCCAGCGCTGCCCACCTGGAGAGGCCCCCAGCTCAGAGGTTCGGTCAGGAGGGCACGTCCAGTCTCCAAGCTCGGCTTTCTCATTTACAAGCCAGGGACAGTGCCCCCCACAGCACGGTGGTGGCGAGGCCTGCTGGGGTTCTGCGGGCAGAGCAGCGAGCAGAAGGGGGGAGCAGTGAGCACTGTGGGGGCATCGGCGCTGACATTCTCATGGCCGATCTTCATGGCTCGGCTCATGGCCCCCACCCCAAGCTGAGGATTGCTTCTCCTCTGCAGTGTCTTATAATAAACGGGTGTTGGGACCCCACCTGTGGTGCTGTCCTGAGGACTGAACAGGACAGAGACGTGAGTGCCCGACACACAGGCAGGCAGCACAAAAGCTGGACCAGAGCCCACCTCCCGCAGCCGCCCTATATCTCCATCCTTCAAGGTGTGCAGACCCACACCTGGTCTCATCCTTGACTCTTTCTCCTGCCCCACACCCAGTCAGTCAGCAAATGCAGCTCTCAACCTCCAAGCTGACCACTGCTCACCCCACACGACGAGCCCCCTGCGTGAGCCGCTTTATCCCCACACCTGGGCCCTTTCAGCTGCTTCCGGGGACCAGAGCAGTCCTGGCTTGTTCTTGGTAGTGCTTGCTGCCATGTGACGGTTCAATGCTTCGTGTTTGCATGTTGACTGTGTCCCTCTCACACGTGCAAGCTCCCTTTGTGGGGACCTTGAGGGACCTGGGTTTGGTCTCCACTCAGCCCCGTCGTCAGCACTCAGCCACAGCACACGCAGGCACTCAATAAACATATCCTGAACAAAGAAATGAACGAGTGAACGGAGGACTGGGTGAGTGAGTCAGTGAGTGAAGGTTTCTCATCAACGCATGGTCTGTGTTCTAAGGGGCTGGTTCAGAATCAAAGGATCAAACCAAATACTCACATCTACTGGTCTCCTCTCTCTCTACCCAAATTCCTCCAAAAGCCGACTCCCCTCCCCTTATGGACACCATAGAATCCTTTCTCCTGAACTCATCTCAGGACTCTGGCAGTTGGAGCCGAGTCAAAGAACTGTGGACCTGGAAGAGCCTGGCTGGCCACCCGCAAATGGTGCTCTGGGTAGCCCTGTCTTTCCCCTCAGAAGGCAGCTCTGTCAAGGGAAAATTAAAGACTGTGCAAGGGCAGTCCTGGGCTCAAATTCAAAACCTTCTCTCTCCAATCTATGTGACTCGGGATGACCATTAGCCTCTCTGTGCCTCAGTTTCCTCTATGTATCATGGGCACACTCCCACCACACATGAATGAATTGCTGTGATGGTTGAGCAGGGACAGAGCCCTTTGAGGGACGACCTGCTCAGCTCTGGTGGCACAGAGCACCAGCACTCGGGGGACCCTTGGCAAGTATTACTTCCCTTTCCCCACTGCAGGCCCCAGCCATGGTGTCCTGCCTCCCCTCCACTCCTCTATGGAGCACTCGAGGGCAGCAGCACAGAACGACCTGCCAAGGTGATGGGGTACTTTTGTGACACCGGAGCTGGATGCCTCTCCAATCTCTGACTCCCAGGCCAGGACTCACCACTGCCACCCCCTGACTGTTGAATTTTAAAAGGCTGTCTGAAAATAAGGTTCCCCAAGGCAGCACTGGGGGTGAGGAGAAGAAAGGAGCTGGGGCCCAGGTGAGCTCTGTGCTCGATGAGATCTCCTGAGGCCTGGTGGCGGGGAGATGGATGTTTACTGAGGGCCTCCCACAGGCCAGGCCCCGGGGAGCAGCATTACTATACCCATTTCACAGAGGGGGAAACTGAGGCACAAAGAGGGGCAGCCACTTGCCCAAAGTCACAGCTTACAAATGGCAGGTCTTGGATTCTAACCCAGTCTGTCTAAATCTCAGTCCCCACTGTGCCAGTCTGCATTCCCCGGTCCCCTGAAGGCCGCCCCTCTGCAGCCACTCCCAGCAGGGGTGTGACACAGGTATTTCCCCACAGCGGGGGTCTCAAGCCCAACCACCTGCAGAGCTGGGCAAGTAACAGGATGAGGAAGGTGGGGCCTGGGCGGCAAGAGGAGCTGCAAAGTTACAGCACCCCCCAAACGGCTCCACTCACTCGGTCAGAATGCGGACACAGGGACTGTTCAAGAGGAAATGGACATCCACATTCTCGTGGGGAATCGCTGACTTTTAAAGGTTGTCAGTCACATCTGTAGGTTGTTGTTGGTCCTCAAGTCGCCATCTATGGTCAGTCACTGCATCAGAGAAACAGCAGTAAGAGAGACAGCAAAGGCATAAGGGACGACGCTGGGCCTCTCTCTCCCTCCCTCTCTCTCTCTTTCTTCCTTCCTTTCTTCCTTCCCTTCCTTCCTACCTCATTCCCTCCCTCCCTCTCTCTTTCTTTCTTCCTTTCTGTTATGGGATGAGTTGTATCCCCCCAAAATTCATATGTTGAAGTCTTAACCCTCAGTACCTCAGAATGTGACTGTATTTGGAGAGGGGGTCTTTAAAGAGACAGTTAAGTTAAAACACGGTCATTAAGGTGGGTCCTAATCCAATTGACAGGTGTTCTTATAAGAAAAGGAAATTACACACAGACACACAGAAGGAAGGTCATGTGAACATGGGGGGGGCGTGGCGTTGGAGGGAGTGGGCCGCTAGCGGCAAGAAGGCCTCCATCAGCACCTTGTGCTACTCATGCAGGAGCACAACCAGTCCCTCCCAATCCCACGAGTCGGATATGCTCCTCATCCCCATTTTACACAGGGGGAAACTGAGGCTCTGAGCGGGCTGGTGAGCGGCCGAGGTCTTGTAGCCAGCGAGCGGCAGTGCCGGGATTCGAACCTCGGTTCGCCTGGCTCCAAGGCGCGGCCCTGGCATCACGGTAGGCCCGGTTGTGGCCTGGAACCCGCGCTTCCAGAACCTCCGGCAAGCCTAGGCGGAGCTGGAACCGGAAACAAAGGGGCAGCGCGCCGGCCGGCGGCGCGGGGAGCGGCTCACCGCCAGGGGGCGCCGCGCGCTCACGGCCGCCTCGGGCCTCGGTGCGGGGGAGGTCCCCGCCGGCGCCCGCTGACGCCCGCGCCCGCTCCCCGTGCCCGCGACGGGCCCGGCGCCCCCGCAGACCCTCCTGCACATCACCCTGCCCTCCCTCCTCTCCAACACGCGAATTGGATTTCTTTTCATCTTTCAGGCCCGGCTCAAAGATCTTCAGTCGTTCCCCCTCCCATGGAGACTTCCTTCATCTTCTGCACACGCGGATGGATGCTCCGCAGCCACAGCCCAGCCCTCCCTGCATCAGCCCCCACTCGGCCGTGAAAGCACCTTCCTGTGTGCGGTGCTGTGCAAATGAGGATTCCAGCACCCTCATTCTCTCCCAGTGAGCCCAGAAGGCGGTCCTCCGTAGGAATCCGGAGGCTCCCCGGCGTCCTGGGCTAGGAGAGCAGCCAGGGCCTGTGGCCGCCCCCGGCTGACCACACTGGGCTGGGGAGGTCTGTTTATGGACGCAGACCTCCTCGGGCCGGGACCACGTCTGAGCCACCCCTGTGCCCCCAGGCCCGGCGTGGTGCCTGCGGGCAACCCTTATGTGGGTTCCCAGAGGTGCTCCAGTGCCTGGAGGCCCCCCTCAGGCGTGCCCACCCTCCTGCAGCCGGCATTTCTCCTGTGTGGGGGTGCCTGTGCCGGGGTCCTGTACAGACCCTAGGTGAGTCCTATGCTGGCAGAGATTACTTGGCAGTCCACAGAGCCGGCCTCTCAACCCAGACAGGCTGTCTGCAATGGCTGCTCCAAATGGGAGCCCACCCCACCCCTAGCCCTCTCCACATGCAGGCACAAAAGTCCCTCCGACTCGCTCTGCACGGAACATTTACCCTCTGTGGGAAAACGACCTTTATGTGCGTCTCCTCATTTCCCCCTCAAACAGCCTTGCAGAGTAGAAATGCCTACCCTTTCCACAGATGATGCAACTGAGGCTGTGAGCGGGGGCGGGACACGGGATGACCTGCGCAGGCTCTGCCTCCTCTGGGAGTCCTCTTCCTGGAGGCTGCCCACCCCCATCCCTCCTGGCCTGGCCTCCGATTCTCTGTCCTCCTCCTCTCTCTTACAGCTCCCCATCCTTCCTCTGAGGGTCCAGCACATGTGTTATTCTCCACTTTCTCACCTGTTGCTGTCCGCCCCTTCTTGCTCTGAGCTCCATCAGCCAGGACCTGCGTTAATTCGTTTCACCGCACACATAGCACTTTCCTGACACACAGTAGGTATTACATCAAATGTATTGAATGAATGACTGAAAATTCAAAACAAGCTTAGGGAGTGTTTGACATCATCCCCACCATTCCCCCAGGGGTGATGAGGAAGCCCAGGCTCGGAATGTGGGCTAGTATGGAAAAGAAGGAAAGTTTCTGATATACGTGAATCAAGAAGTCTCAAAGTGTTTGGTTAAAGGTTTATAAACATGACATGACTTGTATGTATATTGCAAATACTTTGCATGTTTTAATAACAGAAACAGAATGGACTCAGTTGACTTAGTAAAATGCACCTCGGTGTGCAAACCACGTGGAGATGAAGATGATGGAACCAGGGGGCTTTGGAGAGTTTCTGCTGCTGGTGCCGTAGATGCAGGCTGAGCTGAGAGCACGGCTGGAGTTTGACCAGGTGGAGCAGAGGCCAGGCTGAGACTACAGTGTCTGAGCCCCATGCAGGCCGCCCGGGTCACGGGCCCCTCCTCCTGCTAATGAGAGCGTGAAAACGATATGGACAAGCTACAGGCAAAGAACGTAAACAGTGGGGCCGAGCCAGCCGTGGCCTGGCTAGCTGCACCCAGGGGGGAGATTGGGGGTTCACAGGGAACTTGGGGTGCCAATGAAGTGGCCGCACTGACTAGTGTGCTTGGAGCTCTTAGGGTGCTGTGCTGTCGAGTGAGTCTGGGTGGTCCCTCCTGCCTGGCTTATTCCCACTGACGAGTGAGAGGAAGCCGTGGAGGGAGAGGAAGGCATCAGTACAGAGGGGGGGACAGCCTGCCTGGGCCTCACAGCGGTGGCGGCGGGGAGAGGACTCCCACCCGGGGCTCTCCGTCTGTACCGCAGCCGCGGGACTGTGAACTGCACTCTGGGGCAGGGTAGGGAAGGCGCCCTGCGTGCAGCCGAATCCTGACGGGCTTGTGTCTTAAGCCCCAGTCGTGTGCCATGAATACCTACGCCAGCACCAGGGAAACCGTGTGGGACTGGGACGTCACTGGCTTTCAGTTTACGAGGCTTCCCGACAGGAGGCTCTGGAGGATGCTCACGAGAGCCCACAGCGGTCCCCACTCTTGCACACATTTGTCAAGGCCACAGCACGTGCCAGGCCCTGGGCTCAGAGCCCTGTAAGCCGCCTCAAAGGAGTCGAAAGAGCTGGGTTCAAACCTCAGGTCTGCCTCTTACTCGCTGTGTGATGCTGGGGAAATCAGTCAACCTCTCTGGGCACTTTTCCTCATTTGTAAAATGGGGCCAACCACCCACAGCGTTTTGTGTTGAGTAGCTGAGGAATAATACATGACATGTGAACGTTTCTGATGCAGTCGGGCCACGAGGGGCACTGAGCTCCGGGCCCCCGATCCAGTGCTCTCTCCAGAGCAGAAGGGTGGAGATGGTGGTAGGGTCACATCATGGGCCTTCGAATGCTGGCCACTGAATGTGGAATTTTATCCCGGGAGCCACAGTGGGTTTGGAGGGAAGTGCTCAGACTTGCATTTCAGGAAAGGTCTGTGGAGTGCGCACGAGAAGGTGAGACTGGAGGCCAGGTGTGGGGAGGTGTCTGGGCCACCCCGTGGAGATGGGGGGAGCTGGGGGACACAGGAGCCTGGCCAGGGACCCACCAGCTGGCCTGTCTCCATTTCTGTCCCTGTACAGATCACATTTATGCTCTACCATTGAAGACTCACTTCCCGCAGCTCCCTGTGGTTTGGGTGCTTCCTATCTCAGCATTTACCCAAATCCTTGCTCCTGCCCCTTTCTGCCCATTCCCTATAAAACACCAAGATTTAAACATCTTCTTTTAAAGAAGGCTGTGTGGTGTCGAGAAAGGGCACAGAGGAGAATGCAGACCCGGGTTTGCACTCTGCCCTTCCCGTTATGTGTGCCTCGAGCAGGTCCCATGGGAGGCCTGAATAACGGTCCCAAAGATGTCCCCGTCCTAATCCCTGAAATCCATGAATATGTACTTGACGTGGTAAAAGGGACTTTGCAGATGTGGTTGAGTCAAGGATCTTGAGATGGGGAAATGATCCTGGATCCTCCAGGTGGTCCAGTGTCATCACAAGGGCCTTTATGAAAGGGAGACGGGAGAGAGATCGGAAGAGGCTGTTCTGCTGGATTGGAAGACACAGAAAGAAGCCACAAGCCAAGGAATGCGGGCAGCCTCTGGAAGCTGGAAGAGGCAGGGAAACAGATCCTGTCTGCTCTGGTCTGAATGTGTCCTCTCCAAATTCGTATGTTGAAATCCTCACCCCCAGTGCGATAGGATCAGGAGGCCGGGCCTTTGGGGGTGGTGAGGTCACTCCGAGCTCATGAGTGGGATTAGTGCCCTTATGAAGGAGACACCACAGAGCTGCCTCGCCCCTCTCACCAGATGAGCACACAACGAAAAGTCGGTGATCTGGAAGAGAGCCTTCACGCGACCATGCCAACACTCTGACCTTAGACTTCCAGCCTCCGGAACTGTGAGAAATAAATGTCAGTTGTTTATAAGCCACTTAGTCCATGGTATTTTGTTACAGCAGCTCGAATGGGCTAAGACACTCTCCCAGAACTTCAAGAAGGAACGCAGCCCTGCAGATACCGTGATTTTAGCCAGTGAGGTGCATTTTGTGCTTCTGACCTCCAGATCTGTAAGAGAATAAGTGTGTGTTGTTTTAAAGCAGAAAATTCATGGTAAGTTGTTACAGCAGCAATAGGAAACTGACGCGTGCCTTCCCCTCTCTGAGCCTCTGTTTCCCCATTGAGGCCGTGGATCCAGTGAGTGGAGGCTGAGGCTGAGTGGAGATAAAGCAGGCCTTTCCAGGGAGGCCTGGACTCTCCCTGTGCCCACCGTGGACAAGGCAGAATGGACATCCCAAACTCAGATTCCTACCACACAGGTTCTAGAAATGGGTGAGGTGGGCAGGTGAGGGGCAATAGGGACCAGTGTGGTCTGCAGAAAAGCACAGATCAAAGACCTTAGCTATAGACCTGGTGTTGCCAGGTGAGCAGGTGGGCCCAGGGTGTCCAGATCATCCAGCTCTGCTCAGAGAAGTCAAGACACTGGATTGTCATGTGAAATCTCTCAATCCTTAGACATTGCCAACCGATTAGAAAAGAGTTAAACACTGAGAGAGCCAAACCAAACACCTCGGCAGCCCCACCTGACCCCGAGGCTACAGCCTCGCTGCCTCCAGCTTGTTCATTCTGACTCAGACTGTGGCGTCAGCCAGATTTGGGCTGGAATCCCAACTCTGCCACAGCCAGGCCACCTGGGCAACTTGCCCAACCTCTCTGAGCCTCAGTTTCCTCATCTGTAAAAAAGGGGTAAGAATGTGGACCCCCGTGGGTGGGGGAGGAATGGATTATGAGTGCGTGTGAAGTGTGCACAGCAGGGCCTGAGCTATATTGAATGTCCGTTGTTACTGTTTTTAGCATTGTTTGACTGTGTGGGCAGGAAGACAGCTTCCCATCCCTCTGCACCCTGGGCTGGTCTTGTAGGAAGAGCCTCTGTGTCAACCAGTGAAGGAACATAGAGTGAGCTCCGGAGAAGAGATCCCACAGCCGGCAGTGCCAGAGTTCACACCTCGGGCAGGTGTGAAGTGTTGTGAGCCCAGACCACTCCCTGCTGCAGGAACGGAGGCAGGGAGGAGCTAGGAAGAGCGAGGCCTCGTTCGTACGCCTAGTCCCAGCCGCCGCCTTACTATGTCCCGTCCCGCCCCATCCCTGTGCTGTATAAAGCAGCAGCCTTTGCGAACCTCAGATGGGTGCCCCACTCACCAGACTCAGGTGCCCCTTGCAGCAGCCACGTCCCCCACACCCCAAAGACATGTAGTGGACTCAGTGTTCCACGAACTTCAGTTCCTTACACTGCAGCCAGTATCTGCTGCTATCACTTGCATGATGTTTTTCTTTACGTTGACTCATTTTTTTATATTTATGTAAATCTGCCTCCAGTTTGGGAATATTATATGTAAAACAATTACTTTGATGAGCTAATTATTTTTTTCTTATACATGTTAAAAAAAAAGTGTCTCTGTTAAAAATTTAAAACTCGTCAGTGTTATGATGGCAAGTCATCCTGCCAACTCCCGTGGGGTTGAGGGTGCCCGCTGCGGGTGGGGTTGAGGTGAGGGCAATGTGATCTCTTGTCCTCGCTGCTTCTCCTCGTGGAGGTTGCTCCTGGCTTTGATTCCTCTGCCGTAGGGACTTACGGACGTGGGAGGAACGGTGAAGAGAGGAGCCAGGAGAAACTTGGAACGCTCCTTCAGGGGACACTATCAGCTCTTGATTTTTTAAAATGGATTTTACAGTGCGTTTGAGTAATTCATTCATGCCTTCTGCCTGGAAAATGGTTCCCACTCCTTTTATTAGAATTCAATGCGTGAACCAAGCGTGTGGCTTCTGCAGATCCCCATTTTCTGCAGGACAAAGTCCAAACTCTGGACATGGCATTCAATGTTCTTCACGGCCCTCACTTCCCAGCACTCTCCCCTCTTGCCATGCCCCCCTTTACTCTGTATTCCAGCACTATCCAGCCACTGAAAGTTACCCTTCTGTGATGTTGTCCATGCTGGTCTCACTTTTGGGAAAAATCCTTTAGCCTTCACTAGCTGAGCAAACTTCTATTCAATCTTCAAAACTCTTCTCAGCATCCCTTTCTTTGTGGGTTCTCCCTGACGTACTCTCGGAGCTCAGTCTCCCCAGAAGGGTTGCTTACTCATTTGGTAGAGGTACCAAATGTCCCAAATCCTTCAGATTTTTGGCATCTTCTTCGCCAGTACTGTGGGCTGAGCCCACAACACCTGTCACCCAGCTGATGACAACAGCACCTGAGCAGGTCTCCTCCTTCCCCTCCACCCCTCCGACCTCCTCCAATCTGATCTCCACAGCAACCAGAGTTATCATAGAAAAACCACAGTTGGAGCATGTCACTCCTCTGTTTAAAATTTTCCAGCAGCTTCCACTGTACACAGAATAAACTCCAAGCTCCTGTAAAGGCCCCCAAGGCCTGGCATGATCTGGTCCCCACCCACCTCTCTGGCCTCATCCTCATCCTCTCTCCCTCAGCTCGCTGGCCCAGGCTCCCTGCACCACAGTCTGCAGCTGCTGGTCCCTATCTGGAATGTTCTGTGCCTACCTGCCTTCCACACGTGTGCTTCCACCTACGCTGTCTCGCACACACATACTCTCTTCACCTGTCCGTCACTCAGGACTCATGTGGACCATCGTCCCCTGGGGAACACTCAGTGCCTCCCCCGTGTGACTGGGTGCTCCTGGAGGCAGGGATTGCATTGCATCCATCCGAGTGTCCCCAGGCTGGGGACAGGGTGAGGCTTGTGTGTGGGAACAGGCCCACTGGGCCCCACAAGAAGATCCAGCTCCTCCTATGACCGGGGCCCACAGCCAGACTCCCTTAGGCTTGTGCTGAGTAAGTGCGAGCACCGCTGACCTCACGAGGGATGCCATCCCTACAGGGGAGGTTCTGGGGGCTCAGCAAGGACACTACTCACCTGAAGATCAGGTAGTGGATTTATAAAGAAAGCAGCCCACGTGTCTTGTTGGGTTGTGGAGACATGTACCTTCCAGGTAAAACAGTGTGAGCATGACGAGCAGGAGATCTGGGGTCAGGAGAACGCAGGCCGGAGACTTAGCTCTGTCCTAATTCAGTGCAGCCCTGGGCAAGTGCCCTGCCCTTGCTGGGCCATCCTGGGGGCCCAATTAGAGGCCTCCAAAGCCGCTCCTAGTGTGGGGTAGTGCAGATCAACTTGACAGAACCTCGATGTCTTCACCCCCCAAAATGGGGATAATGATACCAGTCACACTGTTAGGACAGAGTGAGATGACACAGCAGGGTGCCTCACACACCCTGCCCACAGGAGTTAGGCCTCCAGTGGGACTGCCACGGGGCTCAAGCATTCTTGCCTTCGTGGGCCCTGTCCTCGTAAAATAATCTTAAAACTTATATTTATGACTGCATAGGTATAAAGATAAAAATAATCTAGGCAGGATAACATTCATTTTTTTCTTCTTATTTTAAAATAAATTGAAACATTTGCATGGACCTCTAAGAATATCTGCTCCTGCCCCCAACCCCTTGCATTTCATGTCCCACCCGACCCCAACCTGAGCTGGGTCCTGGGCTCAGTCAGGGCTTTGCTGTCAGCTCGGGGACGAGGGGCAGCCGTGCCGACTGCACCGAGTGCGTGGGTCAGCCTCCAGCACACGCCTGTTACCCCTCAGTGTGCATTGAGCATCCACAATTGCTCGTCGTGATGGACTTGTTGGTGCTAATAACCTGCCTTGTGTTGTTTCAGTACAGTGAGTTCAGTTGTGGCCTCCAAAACCTCGTGTCCACTCAGAAGCTCGGGATGTGGCCTTCTTTGGAAATAGGGTCATTGCAGATGTAGCCAGTTAAAGACCCCAAGGTGATGTTATCCTGGCTAAATTCAATGATTGGTGTCCTTAGAGGAGAGGATACAGAGACATGGAGAAGGTGATATGAAGAGGGCGGTAGAAACTGGAATGATGTGTCGACAAGCCAAGGAACGCCAAGGATTGCCAACAGCTCTTGCCTGGCAGCCACCGGAAGCCAGGAGAGAGGCAGGGACGGGGTCTCGCTCAGCACCTCCGGAGGAACGCACACTCACGGAACATCTGCCTCCTGATCTGTGTGAGAAGACACTTCTGTTGTGTTAAACCACCCGGTCTGTGGTAACTTGTTATGGCAGTCTTAGCACACAAATCCACGCTGCACATCCTCGCGGCAGCCCTGCCCTCTCACTCTCCTCCAGTTTAGACATCAGGACAGGGGGCTCAGAAAGGCCTGGCAGCTTGCCCACCGTTACCCGGTCGCCCAGACTCCGGCCACAACAGGCCCATCACACAGGGACTTGGGGGTCTGGGGAAGAGGGAGGAGGAGGCCTGGGAGTGGGGGAGACAGGCTAGGAGGTGAGACAGGGCACCGCCACCGAGGGGGAAGCCACATTCTGCAGCCGTTGACACTGATAAGTCAAGCACCATGGAGCCGCCCGGGAAATGCGTACACGCGACCTCGAACCCGCTGAGGAGGCAGACCTGACTCTGCACCGAGACCTCAGCTGCGCAGCAACAGAGCCGCCTGGGGACAAAGCCTGCAGAACGTGCAGCCATGCACCCTGACAGCGCCAGATTTGTGGGAGATTTTTTCCATCTATTTTTCAAAATTTCCCTGATGTTATTATTTTTTTTTTTGTGACAGGAAAAACACACAGAGGGATCCTTCTCCCGGCTCCCAAAAGCAACAAACACTGGAAAGCTAAGAAAACTGAAGCCCTGGGACACAGCTCCCTCCACGATCCGTAGATTCTGCTGCCCAAACCCCGTTTCCCTCCCGGTGTCTGCACTGCAGGAGCCGCCTGGCTGGAAACTGCTCCCGAGGCACGTGGAACCGCTGGGGCGGGCCTGTCAGGGACAGGACAAGAGGGAGAGTCTTCATTCCGGTGCGGGGTGCTGATGTCAGAGTCCGGGGAAGGGTGAGGAAGGGCTGGGGGAGAGGCATGGGGGAGGGTGCAGCAGAGATCGCCCTGGGTCCCCACGGTGGAGGTGCCGCGTGTGCACAACAAGCTGTAGTTTTCCACAGCGCCTGTCGCTTATTTATTAGCTATTCCTTCGACTTGCCAGGCGAGCTCATCTGCAAGGCGTCAGGCGCACGAAGCAGAGGCCCCCGCCATCTCATGGGAGCCATCTCATGGAGTGGTGGGCAGCTGGACTCCTTGGTGTCAGGGGCCCCAACTGAGGGATGGAGTCTTCCAGGCCATGCCGATGCCTTTTAGGGGGTGGAGGATGGGTTCATTTCTGCATTCCATCTTTCATCCCCATGTATTGACAACTACGGATGCAGCCCCCACTGGGGGCCCCACGTGGTTCTAGGCCCAGAGATCGGATAGCAAACAAGATGTGTGAGTTCTCTGCTCTTGAGGAGTTCACAAGCTAACGTAAGCAACGCTGTCATTATTATTTCCCACAAACTGATATTTAATTACAAATGTCGAGAAGTAGAAGGAGACAGGAGAAGACCTCTGGGGCCCTATAAGACTGGCTTCTTTGTGAAAGGGAAGTTTGAGCCAAGACCTGAGAGATGAGGAGGCATTGAGTGAAGAGTGGAAGAAGGGAGGTGCCTGTGCGGGAAAAGCATCCAGGCAAAGGGAACAGGATGTGCAAAGGGTCTGAGGCAGGAAGGAATATAGTGCATTTAAGGAAAAGAAAAGCAGTGTAACTGGGGCAGAGAAAATGATAAAAGAGGGAAGTAGGAGATGGGGCTCCAGGGAAAAGGGCTCAGGGAGGAGGAATCAAGCCACGCAGAGCCTGATAGGATCAGCAGTGGTTTTGGTCTCTGGCCTAAAATAATGGGAAACACTGAAGATGTTTAAAAGCTGAGTAACATGATCAGATTTTAACCAGACTAGGGACCTGCAAGCCAGCCTGGAATCCCTAACACACTGTGGCTAGGGGCCAGTCATTGCACTATTCCAAGTCAATTTTCTCCTTTGTAAAGCGGGAGTCAACAGGACCACCTCACTGGACCACTACAATTTAATTGGGTGTCTGCTTAATGCCATGTGGGTATAATCTTCCTCACTATAAATGAGAATACTGAGGCTCAGAGAGGTGAAGTGACTTGTCCAGGGACACACAGCAGAAAAGAGGTAGAAGTTGGTTTGAACCTGAGTAGTCTGTCACTATCCAAAACTCGGTCACTGCCTGGTGCTGGGATGTGGCTAGGTTCAGATAACGGATGGATGGTGGGCAGAATGAGGCGAGGACCTGGCCTTCGCACCAATTTCCTCTCCTTCAAATCCAGCCTCGTCAGATGCACAGAGAAAAAGACCAGGGGAGCCTGTGTGCGTGCATGCGTGTGTGTGTGTAGTTATTTTTGGCAGCAAGGGAACTTAATTAAGAATTGAGTTCACAGTTTTCCCACTGAGAGTTAGCTGGGGTGCAGGATGGAGAAAGGGAGTCAAAGTTAGAGTAGACGCAGACAGTGACAGCAGAATAATGAAACTGAGACTTAGAGCCTCCCAGTGGAGGGGGCACGGATGCTATTTTGGGCCCTGGTCATGCACCACATATCCCGTGTGCTGATGTTCTGCGTTCACAGGCAGAATTCTTTCTGGGCCTGAGCTGGAGCAGAGTCTGGGAGGCTGCTGCCCTTGGTGATGGCAGAGACTGCGCCATTGGACAGAGGGTGTTGAGGCAGCGCCGTCCTAGAGAGAGCCCTGGATGCAGAGCCCTCCTCCTTCCTCCAGCAGCTCTGTTGCTCTCTGCCGGCCGCCTTCTCTCACCATCCTGGCCTATCCCTGCAGCCTCCTGAGCTCCGGACACATGGGTCCTTGCCCCCCTTCAGGATTTCAGAAGGTTTCCTGGAACATCCATCCAAAACAGATGTCTGTGCAATGAATCCAGTTTAGAGACGGCTTTTGTTTGGCCTGCACTGTCTTTAAAAAAAATGTGACCCGATATTGTGAAAACATGAGATTTCGTGTAGAGAGCACAGCTGCGTGCTGGGCCCTGAGCTCAGTGCTGGGGGACAGTGAGAAGAGGACAGAAGCCGAGGGAGTGATGGCAAGCACGTACATGTGCATGTCAGTGACGTTCCTGGATGGTGATGAGGGCCATGCAGGGGGATCAGCAAGACGGGGGAAGTGGCTACGGTAAATTGGGTGGTTTTTACTTAACAAGGTGGCTTTGCATTCTCTGGCTGGCGCAGGGGGTTAAAGCTGACTTTTTCTATGAGGGTCTTTCTGTGGGTTCTCCAGGGGGTTCTCGTGCTGGGCCCCTCTGGCTGTAACTGTTATGATGGTGATGCCTCTCATTTAGACAACAGCTCTCTCCCGAGGCCCTGGTTACTTGGCCTTCCTCCATTCAATACCAGCTGCCCCTTCCAGGAGATCTTCTCAGCAGAACTGCTTCCAGCTGGCCTTCTTTGCTGCTGGGACCAAATCAGGTCCAAGGAAGCACTCATGTATTCCTCGGCCTGCCTTGAGGTGAGACAGTTACATCACCATCACCATTGTCATCATCGCCATCACCATCATCATCATCATCATTGCCATCATCATCGCTATCACTGTCATATTCATCATCATCTTCTTCTTCTTCATCATCACCACCATCATCATCATCATCATCACCGTTGTCATCATCAACATCACTATTTTCATCATCATTGCCATCATCATCGCCATCACTGTCATATTCATCATCGTCATCATCATTGCCTTCATCATCATCATCATCATCATCATCATCATCATCATTGGTCTAAACCAAGAGTTGGCAAATATTATCTTAAAGGATCAGATAGTAAATATCCTAGGACTGGTGGGCCATTTGGTCTCTGTTGTAACTACTCAACTCTGTCTTTAAAGCCCTGATTTGTAGCAACAGATAATATGTAATGAACGAGTTGGCCATGCACCAATAAAACTGTATTTACAAAAATAGGAAGGCTGTAGTTTGCTGACTCCTGACATAAATAGATGTCAGAAATAATATCTCCCTGACTGTATGAGAATCCGACAGCCAAGCCATCCTCCATCACAGGTCATGCATCCACCTTGCTATAGAACCTCAGCCACGCAAATGCTCACACACATACAAAAGTAGAGAAACTAACAGTGATTTCCATGTACCCATCATCTAGCTTTACCACCACCGTTCTGCCATTCTTAAGACCATCTTAAGAGAAAAAATCAAGCGGCAGTGGTGGGAGCTAGGAGACAGCCAACTAGGATGTAAGATTAACAACTAAAAAGAGCTTCCAGTAAACATCTCTGCTGGAGAAAGTTGTCGCTGTCTCTTTAAGTCATTTCAGAGGCCCTGAAGTCTTGAGGTCAGAGAACTCCTGGATCTTCAAAACTCGAGGCAGAGAGAGCTTCTGACACAGCTGCCCTGGCATCGTCTGCCTGGAATAGCTGAGGAGAGTTGCCAGGATGAATCTTCTTTGTAAGTTAAGTGACTTCAATGATTCTTGCCAAGGCAGCATCTTGGGGCCATGGAAAGTCCAGGGGCAGCTGTGAGTTTGAACACCAGACCTGCCTTCTGTATGACCTTAGGCGGGTTCTTTGCCTCTGGAGCCCGCTTCACCTTGGCACAATGGGTGAATGATAGCTGTTCCCAAGGGGAGGTTGCAAGGATTACATGAAATAATAAATGTCATGTAATGTTTTCTTAAATATTCTGAACTCGGTGGGGGTGTAAACACGAATCTGTTGTTTTTCTCCCATCCCTGCTCTCGGCTGTGTGTCATTGAAACTTGCTTTTCCATCCTTTGTCAACATCTCTGGCAGATGATGGATATTTGTGTGTTCCCTTTCCCTGGATGCAACCCAGCTCGTTTTCTTTTGATTCCTCTCTCTTGTAAAGCACTGCGTCCTCATTTATTCATTCAACAAATACACACTGGCATCTGTTTTGTGCCAGGTGGCACAGAAATGAAGTGGGAAGGTTCCCTGCCATCCTAGAGCTCAGGGTCCATGAGGGCAGTTACACTAGGCCGACTGACTGGAGTCCTCAGGTGGACAAGGTCAGACTGCTCCCGAGGGATTACTGAGGGCAGAATTGGCACTGCAAAACCACCCCAAGACTATCCCAGGCCTCCTAGACTACATAATTATGCTGAAGATAGGAAGGCAAGGAAGAGATCTTTGGAATTTGAGCCATCAGCTGTGTGCAGAGTGTAGGAGCTTCATCCCTTCGCTCCCCCAGGACCCAAAGGTGTTCTAGAACCTTCCACACGGAGGCCATCAAAGCCCCATCAGTGTTGGCCAAAGAAGCAGTGATGATCAAAAAACATTGAGGAGAATGGGGCAGCCAGTGAGCAGAGACATTTGTCCTCTTCCCTCTCCCTCCTCTTTCTTGAAGAGGGGGCAGACAGCAAATGTCTCAGAGATGGATGGCAACAGCTCACTGTCATACAAGGTCAGGGAGGGAGGAGGAACCGAAGAGCAGGCTACACCATCTCCCCAACTCCGAGTCCCCCAAGCCTCCAGACTGGCTGGTGATGAGGAAAATAGAGGAAAGAGGGAGGGGATGGAACTTAAAACGGAAAAGAAGCTGTAGTTCTAGAAGTTGAGACTGGACTTCTAATGTCCTACAGTGTCTGGAAAGCTCTGAGCATTAGCCGAGCACTTTACAGATGGTATCCCATTCAAACCTCACCACAGACTTATGTGTGTGGCAGGATGAGTGTGGTGGCTAGTTAAGGAAAACTGACCCAAACCAGGTTAAGCAGAAAAAGGATTTACTACTCACGTAGTTGGGGAAGCATAATGGGTTAGCTCTTGAAGGAGGGGCTGCAGGAACCAATGCCCCACCTTCCGCCCTCCAGTTCTCTGTCTCTGTCTCTGTCTCTCTCTCTCTGTTTTTCATCTCTCTCTGTTTCTCATTGCATGATTATTTTGTATTGTTTATTTATTTATCCAACAGCACTAGGCAGACACTGGGATGTCTATATTAGTTTCCTATGGCTGTGGTAACAAATTGCCATAATCTTTGTGGCTTAAAACAACACAGACTTATTCTCTTACAGTTCTGGAGGTCAGAAGTCCAAAATGGGTCTCACTAGGCTAAAATCAAGGTGTTGGCAGGGCTGTGTTCTTTCTGGAGACTCTAGAGGGGAATCCTTGTCCTTGCCTTTTCCAGCTTCCAGAGGCCTCCTGCTTTGCTTGGCTTGTGGCCCCCTCCCCCACCTGCAAAGCCAACAGCGGCCATTTGAGTCCTCACATGGCATCATTGTGACACAGACTCTTCTGCTTCCTTCTTCCACGTTTAAGGACCCTTGTGATGATATAGGTCTACCCAGAGATAATCTCCCAATTTTAATTAATCTGAGATAATCTCCCAATTTTAAGGTTATCTGATTTGTAAACTTATTTCCATCTGCAACCTTAATTCCACTTTGCCATGTAAGGTAACATATTCACAGGTTCTGGGGTTTAGGCTGTGGACATTTAGGGGCCATTATTCTGCCTGCCACAATGTCTAACAGGTGTCTCAAACTTGACAAGACCGTATCTGAACTCCCGCTTTTCCCCAACAGACCGGCTCCACCTGTGACCACCCCAGTCTGAGCTGATGGTGAGTCTATCCTTCAGTCACGCAAGTCACAATGCCTCGGCTCCCCTCTGTCTCACATCCTGCCTCTAGTCTGTTAGCACTCCTGTTGACTCTAGCCTCAGCACCTACCCAGAATCTGCCCACTTCTCACCAGCCTGGACCAGCCACCACTCTCTCTCACCTGGATGATCACAAAAACCTCCCCTAGACCTCCCTGATTCTGCCCTCGCCTCCTGAAGCCCGTTGCCAACAGGGTGGGCAAAAGGGGTCTTTTGAGACCCTAGGTCAGATCAAGTTGCTCTGGGTAGGCGGCCCCATCTGCTTTCTGCACTTACTGAGAGGGAAATAGGAATTAGAGGGATGGAGATCAAAGTGTCTTTTATTGCTGAAAAAACTACGCTAGAGGACTTGGCTTAGGTGTGACAAAGGGTTTTTTAAAATTTCCCTAAATTGAATTTACTCACCCAAACTTCAAGCAGAGCTCTGCTAAGATGGCCGAGCAAGTAGACCAAAATACTCTCTTCCTAAAAACAGGCAGATGTGAGGGAGAGAGAGGGGACAGGTCTGAGCCAGCATCATCTCCCCAACTTCCCACCTGGAGGAGAAAGTAAAGGATGCAGAGAGGGGCCAAGAGTGCCCTGGGGATGTCCCTCCTCAGGGAAACAAGGCAAGTGGGGAATACATGTTCCTTTCAATTCCTAGTGATGCTTTGGTATGAGGGAATTATATTTCATAGCCCAGAGAGAGGTTCATTTCTGCATCCAGATTTGTCTGGGGAGGGAGATGGATGTGGACTGTTGGGGCATGGATACTAGAGGATGCTGTGGAGAGTGGACACTCTGTAATATATGCCTAGGTGTGGGAGGCATTTCTGACGTGGCTCCCATGATCCCTGCCTCCTAGTAGTCATGCCTGGTGTAATCCCCTCCCTTTGAGTGTAGGCTGCACCTAGTGACTTTTGAATAGAATATAGCAAAAGGGATGGAATGTCACTTCTAAGATAAGATTACACAAGACTGTGACTTCCATCTTGCGCTCTCTCTCTCTCTCTCTTTCTTGCTGGCTCTTCTCTCATGCTTGTTCTGATGAAGCAAGTGTCATGTGGGGGAGGCCCACATGTCAAGGAACTCAGGGTGACCTCTAATCAACAGCCAGTGAAGACCTGAGACCCTCAGGCCAGCAACCCGTGAAGACCTGAATCCTGTCAACAACCAGGTGAGTGAGCTTGGAAGCAACCCTTTCCCAGTTGAGTCTTCAGATGGCTACAGCTCTGGCAGACACCTCAGCTGCAGCCTGTGTGAGACCCTATAGCAGAGCCCACCACTAAGCCATGCCCAGATTCCTGACCCACAGAAACTGAGATAATAAATTGTGTTGCTTTAAGTTGTTATGTTTTGGAGTGATGTGTTACATAGCAGTAGCTAACTAATACATAATTCCTTAGCACAGTGCTTGGCACATAAATGCTCATAAAACGCACACTATTTTTGTTCTATTAGACTCCAAAACCACTTCCCCAGCTATCTCTCAGGAGTGGCTGAGGGATACTTCTAAGGTTAGAGATGTTTTCCAAATGTCCTACTTCCTATGGTTCTCAGCTGTCTCTGAGTCTCAGAAAATTAAGGACAGAGGGTGGAGAAAGGCTCTTCTTCTCTCTAGCTTGGGAGGCACCAAGAGACTGAAACTGAAATGAACTGGTTTTTTCCCCCTACTGTGATTCTGCTGGTCCTGAATTTCCTCCTCACCCCATGAATCTAGTTGCAGGCCAAATTCAGCCCTAGCTGAACAGCTCTAAAGCGGTGCCAGATAAAAACAGCACAGCCCACATAGAAACAAGCCTCCCATTCTCATAGTTGCCATAGAAATAAGGGAAAAGGTGACGAATAAAGAAGCTTTGCCTGGATCTTGGTAAACAGACCCAGCCATGATGCCTGGGAGATTGCTCACATACAAAACCCTCTGGAGCTTTCTTCAGATGAACAGTTCCAAGAAAGCTGGCTCCACTAGGTTCCCAGAAATGTTGCGGATGAGCTCATAAGACGAATCACACTCCGAAGGTATCGATGAGATTATTTTCTATGCCTAAGAATAGTTTTCCTTGGGGACCCACCCCACTCCTCCCGAGGCTGTAGCAGTGATTGCTTCCAGATGGGCACAAGCCCCAAGCCAGCCAGGGAGGCTTCATTCTGGGATCTTGCTGGACCTATAGGGAAAGAGAAGCACTTTTTAAACAGCACTAACAGAATGTAAGCATGGGATTGCTTAGGGCGACCACATTGAGATAACCTCCCTAAAAAAAGGGAGTGAACACAGCAAGGAACAAACTAGAGAGAGGGAGAGGGAGGGGAAGGGAGAGGCCCCCTCATACCACTTGAACATTTAGATCAATGTTTTCTGACTAGATTTCGACCCGAAACTATTAGTTACATGAGCCAACCAATTTCATTTTTATTTTGGTCTCTCTGGCTTGGGTTTCTGTCCTTCACAAAGGAAAGAGATGTGTTATGGATTGAATTATGTCCCCTATGTTGAAATGTTAACCCCCAGGACCTCAGAATGTGACCTTATTTGGAAATAGGATCATTGTAGATATCATTAGTTAAGAGGAAGTCATCCTGGAGGAGGGCAGGCCCCTAATCCAATATGACAAGTGTCCTTGTAAGAAGATGACATGAAGACACAGGAGGAGAATGCCATGTGACGACAGAGGCAGAGATTAAAGTGATGCCGCTTCAAGCCAAGGCATGCCAAAGATGGGCAGCCACTGCCAGAAGCTAGGAAGGGCCAGGAAGGATTCCACCCAGAGTCTCAGAGGGAGCACAGCCCTGCTGACACCTTAATTTCAGACTTCTGGCCTCCAGACCTGTGAAAGAATGAATTTCTGTTGTTTTAAGTCACCCGGTGTGTGGTCCTCCGTTAATATGGCAGCCCTAGTTAATCCAACACCCAGCTGGTAGGAACATTGTGAAAGGAAGCCAATATCTGGCACCCAAGACTGAGATGCGATTCCTGGCCCTCTAGCTCTCTCCAATGTGTGACTCTGGGCAAATTTCCTCACCGTGGTGGCCTTGTCTGTGACATGAGGAGCACATCGCCTGTGCAGTGCTATGGGCATGTGCTCAGGATGATGTCTGAAAGGGGACCTAGTGTTACTCAACAACCCTTCGCTGGGAGAAAATGGAACCATTAGGGCATGTGCTAAAGGATCTCAGTTCTAGACAGAAAGACGCACTCCTTGGTCTTTTTCTTCTTTTTTGGTGTAAATTGAGATTTCTTTAGACCTCTTTTTCTTGACTTCATTTTAGATTCAGAGGGTCTCCTTGCTGGGACTTTTACGTCCTGCCCCTGTTCTGTCTCCCAGCACTGGTGGTTTCTTTCATTCTCTCACCCCAGCCTCCTTCATGGGGTGAATGACTGACAGACAACAAGAGCTGTCAGATTGGAAGGCTTCCAGGAAGCAGATTCAGCTCTCAGTTGCAGCCTTGATTTCTCTGGGCAAGTTACTGATCACGGGCAAGGAAAGGAAGATGGGGACACAGCTTTTGGCATTTTCTCCATTTGTTTACCTCTTTGCACAACCTCAGTGTTCCAAGTGGAAAGGGGTAAGAGGCATTACCCCTGAAATCTGATTTAATAATCAGATTTTTAAAACTCCTTGTTGTATGTCTTGAGAGGAGCCCAGGAGGAGCTAGGCTTCTTCAAGAGTTGGTGGAATTGGACAGGCCGGCAATGGGCGTTGCATGGGAAGATAGAGGGAAAAGAGAAGGAAGAACTCTACACAAATAAAACTGCTAGGTTATGGTTTTACAACTATAGTGGTTCTAGAGATAATAAACTCTGAACAAAAATTCCTACGAAGGCCTAGTCACATGCTTCCAATGTGAGCCACTTTTTAAAAAATTTTATTACACTGAGTCATACTTTTCTGCCTTCACCATCCTCTCTCCATATCCTCAATATTTTACAATGGGAACAGCCCACATATAAACGACACTGTGAGGCTCTAACCGTGGTCGTGCATCTTTTCTTGTAAACTAAACTTATCCATACAGACTTCATCATTTTACCTCCAGCACACTGCAAACCAGGCACAAAGTTCTGAGGTCAAATCTGGCTGTGCAACAAGCAATGGGGCGCCACTGTGCCCTGGAACAGCAGCGTGCAGGCTGTGGAAACCATTTGCCAGCAACTACGTTTGTGCATGCTTTATATTTCACCTGATGTTTTTTTTTTGATGTCATTGCTGTTCTCAATATAACTCAGGTCAGCTGGGCATCCTCAAATCTGTAGATCAGACTGTCATGAGCCACCATCCCATGGGTTTGAGAAGACTAAAGTCTTCCATTAGATTTCTGCCAGTTTTGGGGGGATTTTATATACCCGTGACTCCCTCTGCCTCAGGTCCTCCAACAACCTAAACACAAAACTCAGTCCCAGCATTGTTGTCTAGAGGAAACCCACTCAGGAAAACAACTTGAGAATCTCTATAGCTCTCAGTGAAGACGTGTGGGTCACAGAGTGTGGGAGAGTGTGACATTTGCCTGCTCTCTTGGTCAATGTTCTCTCCTACCTCCATTTAGGATCAAAACAAATTTCTCGACTTTTTTCATTCATAGCAGTTAAGAGAGGATCTTTTGTGGCTTAAATATTCTGGGAGATGGGGGACCTTGCTCCCCACCCTAAGTGCTCAACCAAGTGCAATTAGATGCTTTCTCCTAGAGAAATACCAGGGAATAAAAAGTGTCTCCATTTTTATTTTTACGTTAGTAAATATGTCTCTGTATTAGTTTGCTAGAGCAGCTGTAACAAAATACTAAGTAGCTTAAACAACAGACATTTATTTTCTCATAGCTCTGGAATCTAGAAATCTGAGATCAAGGTGTTGGCACATTTGCTTCCTCCTGAGGGCTGTGAGGGAAGGATCTCTCCCAGGCCTCTCCTTGGCTTGTAGATGACCATCTTCATATTTATATGATGTTCTCCCTGTGTGCATGTCTGTCTCTAAATGTCCCTCTTTGTGTAAGGACCCAGTTACATCGGATTAAGGTCTACCCTAATGACCTTACTTTAATTTGATTAGTTCTGTAAAGACCCTATCTTCAAATAAGGTTACATTCTGAGGTACTGGGGATTAGGACTTCAACGTATGAATTTGGGGCAGGACACATTTCAACCCCTAATAGTCTATTATCCAGTTCAAGAAATTCTGCATATGAAATGCCCCAAATTTCAATGAAGAAAAAATCGGAAGCATAGGCTCATGTCTCTAGGGTTCTTTATGCGAGCAGTGGTTACCTTCTGAAGCTGGACTCCCTCTTGGGCAATGATGGGGAGTTGTGCATCCCTGGGTTTGGTGGCAGGTGTGTACCGTGCTCTCTGAAGGCCTTACCCATATGAGACCCTGACCATGAGTATGGCTATTTTGACAAAGCTTGTTTGGTAAGCCAGAATGTCAACTTTCACCTTTTGAGTTATTATTGTTGAACACATGATTAAAATCTGGATCTTCAAAGTTTAAGTAATTAACACCTTTGGTGCTTCTCTCCAAAGGGATATCAGCTTGACTGAATATGATGAACTTTTAATTAACTCTTATTGTTGGCAACACAGGACTTCCCCCTTCGTGTGGACTTATAAAGAGGTGTTCCATTATGTTGCTAAATATGCTGTCACCTTGCTGAACTATGGCAAATCCACACTCTCACCCTGCTGTGTAGAGAATGGAATAACTCCTGATGGTTCAGAGGAGTGATCTCGACGTAGACTGAGTGTGTACCTTAGAGACAATGAGACTGGGGAGTGTCCTTGCTCCTCGACACCACCCAGCTCAGCTCGTGCCATTTCCTGGGTGGAAGTTATGCTGGGACTGCAGAACTTACATGTGGTGTATGGGGGTGAAGAACAGACCCAATTATAATAGCGATGAGAGATATATTATTAGCTGCCTTTAACAGAAAGAAAAGCTCAGCCTCAGAGAATTTAAGGGACTTAGCGGAGGTCACCTGACTTTAAGCTGAGCCAAAATTTAAACTTGGATTTGATACCTCAAAGTTCTTTTGAGCATATAAAACAGGCCCAGCCCTGCAGTAGCATCTGCTCCGTCTGCCCTGGGTTTTCTTTTGAGAGTCACCATTCCTTCACTCTCAGGTCACTTGGCTCAGGTGAGGCTGACTTCACCTATTTCACTGCAAGGTTGGGGTTGGACACACGACCCAGCCTGGCCAATCAGAGTCATGACAGCTGGTTCAGGGGTGGGCATGTGACTCACTCCAGGCCAATGACATCTGACACAGAGGCTCTGTCTCTAGGCTGAATTTGGAGCTGCTGGTGGTCATCCTCACCTACACTTGGGAGGAGGCTGTGGGGGGATGAAAGAATCATGAAGGAAAACAGTCATGGCTGAAGTCAGAGTTACCCCTAGACTTTTCGGTTAAATGAGCCAATGCATTTCCTATTTTGTGTGTTTGCTTGAATTGAGTTTTTTATATTTGTGCTCAAGAAAATAGAGATTAATCCAAGTCCTTATAGTTTAGTTTAAAATGTCCAAAGCACATGATTGGATGTTGCCAGAAAGGACCAATCTCGCAGACAGGGAACACCAGGGACAAAGGATATTTAAACTCAAGTGGGCATTGGTGGTGATGCGGTGTCTTGGGGGCCTGTCTTGTGGTTGGAACATGCTGGAGGGAGGACTGGGCTTCTGATGAGTGGGGGACCCACTCAGTATGGACCCCAGTCTTATTTTAATTGGTGTGTCTGATTTCACGAGCTGCTTAAAAATAGAGTTGTGGCTTCCTTTTTTCATACTTGAGTGTATTAAATTTTCCTGAACTACTTATTAACAGTGGTTCCTAAGGCCAGGGGGCTAGAGGAAAAAGAGTTTGGGTGACTTTTCTAGTTTCTTGAGTCAAAGATTCCCTTTTCTGTTTCTGCAGCGAAGGACAGTTTCTTTAATATATGGCATCTCTGTGTTGAGACCTAATTTCTTTTGAACCTTTCATTCTCTTTCATACAGAAGTATGGTGATCAACTATCTCAGTTGGTCTGGGAATGAGGGGTTTCCCAGGATCTGGGACTTCAGGATGAAAACAGAATGTCCTAAGCAAGTGGGGATGAGCTGGCCCTCTTAGATTCAGAGGGTTCTTGTTATAACAATCCCCTATAGGCTTCCTTCCCTTATAGGCTTTGGCACCAAGGGACTCTGCCATCTTCCAAGGTGCTTTTCTCTCTCTTCCCCCAAACCAGTGCCTTCCCACAACTGTCCCTCTGGTCCTGTTTTCTTTGAAGCCCCTCTTTTTGCTCCCGCACCACATTTCAAACCTGTGCTCAGTGATTCCCCCTTGGGGGAGGGTCTCTCTTCTTCTGGGTGAACCTCGTCAATGTGTTCTGGGTTCTGTCCCGGCCAGGCTCCCTCTTCATACTCTGTTCTTCTGGGCCGACCCCATGGTTCTCCCTTCACTGGTCTGGATTTGGCTCCAGCTCTTACCAACTCAAATATGTATTTCTTGACTCACATGTAAGTTGGAGTTTGTGGTCTTCTCTTCCTCCTAGTCAAGCTGCAGTTGCCGTTGCTTTGTTTTCTCTTCTAGTTAGTCTGTGGCTTTTTCGGAGATGTGGAAGATTGAAATCCAGGGTGGTCATCATTATCCCCCAGCAACCTAGATGTCCAGAAAGGTGGGAAATTTGATCAATCACTGATGGGTCCCACACTCGTGGCCGTTTCTGCCACACCATTGCTGCTGGGCTTTGAGGAACCCAAGCATCCTGCCCCACCAATCAATCCAGCAATTACTCTCAGGTGGGCAGGTTCGGGGCAAACTGTTTACCAGGCATCTTGTCATTCCCAGAAAATGCATTAAGTACTTTCATGCCT
The DNA here is from genome assembly GCF_057802395.1 of Ceratotherium simum simum. Classification (NCBI taxonomy): domain Eukaryota; kingdom Metazoa; phylum Chordata; class Mammalia; order Perissodactyla; family Rhinocerotidae; genus Ceratotherium; species Ceratotherium simum. Next base: position 6,308,283 of record NC_141903.1, read on the forward strand.
CCACGCATTTGCTTATGCTGTTACTTCTGCCTCAAATACCCTTTGCCTACTTCTGCGTCTGGAAAAACTCTATGCTTCCTTCAAATTCAGCTCAAATGTCAGCCTTCTTTATGAAGCTTCTCTACCTCCTTTCCTCCCATCACCACCAGCTTATTCTGTTGTGTTAATGCATCTCTCCTTCCGCTGTGTTACAGCATCACTTGGCTGAAATTCCCATATTGGAGTGCTTGTTCTATTGGCCCCAGCTTGCAATCTCTCTCTCACTAGACTGAGGTCTCCAAGGTCAGAGAATGTGCCTGATTCACCTTTGTGTCCAAGCACAGTCCTTGGCATAGAGCAGTTGCTCTCAAACCTTTATTGGATGAATGAGTAAGTAAATAAAATAGCTTATGCCAGGCTTGTATCTAAGACAGCTCCATGGTGCAGAGAGCGATCCCATTCACAAATGCACAGCTGACATCGCAGACTCTGGCCTCCAGTTAGGAAGCATTGGGCTCTTTTATTCTGTTTCATTATTTTTTTTTAAAAGAAAACAATACGATGCTGCCTTAGTGCTCCCCAAAGCACACCAATCAGCATACTAATCACCCCGAAATGTCATGTGAATCTGCTAATTTCATAAATTTGCATATTTTCCAATCAGTTCCTCATTCCCCTCCCCCCTTTCATTAGCTATTCTTGGAAGAGCTGCCCTCCTTCCATATTGCTCAAACTGACTTGATTTTTATTTCGCTTTGTAAAGACAGATTTGTGAGATGATGAATTAGTCATTGCCAATTTCATGCGTTTACACTCTCTGCGTTTACACCTTCTATTTATTCAGCCCCATTCTCCCCTTCTGGCTCCAGATGGTGTGGCAATACAGCCTCGGGTGTGGAAGGAGAAATCTCATTTTCTCCCCTCCTGCTCCCACGGCTTCAGCTCCAGCTCCACTGTGCCAGATCTGAGTGGCGCATCACCCTCTGGCAAACGTGGCTCCTCCTGCAGATTTCACAGCCTCTCAGGAACTAGGAAATGCGAGTGAGACAAAGGGAACCATCAGACACAGACTCTTTTCACTCCAGCCACTGTCCCCCAAATAAAGCCGCAGTGGCACCATATTGTGATGTATTCGCAGATATGTTTTTTTCTAAAGGCTTCATTCATTCAGGCAGTGGGCCACAAGTGCCTCAAGAACAGACTGACACAATGGAACTGTGGAACAAAAGAGTCAAATCTTTACATTTTTCAAAAGCCAAAAGACCTAGTGACAGATGAAGAGATTTGGAAGAACATGTAATTGGGCCAAAGCAGCACTTCTTGCTTTCTTATGACCAAAACAGGAGTCAAGATAAAGATGTGAAACAAGGATGGGGTGGGTGGAAAAGGGTCAGAGATGAAGACGGTGGTGGTCCTTGAAGAAGCACCCTGCTCCTGCCCATCCCCAAAAGCTGAGCCCCAGAGGAGGGAACAGGCCACAAGGCCAGGAAATCTCGGCGAATACTGGGGCTGAGAGTGGACAAGATCTGCTCCTTGCTTTCCAGATGGGGCCCACGGAGGCGGCAAATTTGTTTAGCTCATTGTCCCTCAGGCTCAGTAAAGTAGGAATGGTGACACATCACATCTAGAGGAAGAAGGATGGTGACAAGCATCTCCTGTGATCAGAAACTTTCCTATTCCCAAGAGACAGGGCAGGAGCAGCTAATGGGGTGGGACCTGGAAAGAATGCAGAGTCAGGAGTGAGTGAAGACACCATTGACGCGTGCAGGGGAGGACATCAAGAATGATGTGGAGTGGTGGGTACTCAGACCACACCAGCATGGACACAGGACAACCCAGGAACAGATGACCCAGTCCTCATGATGCCATGCCCTACAGGAGCCTCCGGGAACTCAGACACAGTAGTGGGTGGGGGAGCGAGGAAGCCCCTGTCTTGGCTGAAGATAATCTAAATTGATTGTGATCATCTGCAATCAGCTGACATTACCCAGAGCGGATTGGAGAATGGAGGCTGGAAATAGACACTGAGGCTAGTTTTAGGGCAAATGGAAGAGGTTTGTGTCTTGTACACCTGTGTTGAGGCCTGGGCTTTATAAACACTGTCTGCCTTATTGAGCAAAAGTACATGCGTTGACTTCAAAGTTTCTGTGAATCCTAGACTCCTGGAGGAAAATGTAGAGATCATTCAGGGCGACCACGTATTTTATGGATCTGGACATTTTATTCACTGACTTGGCCAGGGTCCCAAAGCCACTAAGAAGAAGAGCTGGATCTCTTGGCCTGCAAGCTTTCCAACACCTCCAGAAGCTATTGATTGTATCGAAGAGCTAATCATATTTCTCAACACAGGTGCCCACACAAAAACATTTTACAGGGATATTTTTAACCATCTGTGGTGTGTGAGTGTGTGTGTGTGTGTATGTGTGTGAGTTTATGCAGAAAATGAAAGGATAGAATGAGAGCAGAGAGTCTTAAACTTGTTTAGATGGTGGAATCCCTGCAGGTCGTGGGCTCTTCACAGAGCACATGAAGAAGAGACATCTGGACCAGGAACGATACTATTGGCAGAAACGTGACCAGTCATTTTATATTGCTTGTAAAGCTTAAATATAGTTAATTTGCAGGCTATGAAATATAATGAATTATAAAAGGAATGGTCAAATTAAGCCCAATCGGCTTTGCCCAAGTTTTCTCATTAATTTTGATGCGCTCTCTTTGCATCCCATATATCACTTGTGCACAGTCTTGGTAAAAGCTGGCAGGAAGAGTGAGAAGAAAATCGATGGGAGAAGTGTCAGCCATTGTTTTCACTTGCTCAGCAAAAGGGGGGTGGGGGTGGGGAGGGAACTCTAGATTATTTGATTTTTGAAGCAGTTTGATTTAATTGGTAAGTGCTCATTGAGCACAAATGCTAAGCCAAGAACTCGATTTGGCACCAGGGGAATCAAGATGACCAAGTGTGGTGCCCACTTGAGGAGACTCAGGGCCACGGTGGCAATGACTAGAAGGACTGGGGCCCCACCACCCTACATCTGATGGAGTCTGGCCTGTCTGGGGAGCTCTACGATAGCTGTGGGGGGAGGATGACATTAGAGGAAGAGAGAATAGTGTTGGTGGGCGATGAGGCTAGAGCGGAAGGAGCATCACTTGAGAACACTGCTCCAACGGCTTATGCAGAGGGAAGACTGCTTCCCTGTATTTCCATAGATAAAATCCTGGGACATGGCTGCTCCTGCAAGGTCTAGATGTCGTATGACCACCCCACTTTGTTCAGAAGGTCTCAACTCTGAGCTGGAAGAGAGAGAGAATCATGCAATGTTAACAAGCAAACAACCCTAAAGAATGTGTCATGAAAACAAGTTATACAGGACATCAGTTCTCTACGCTAAACACACATTTTTATCATTTTGTTTTTATTGCTCAATCAAGAATCATTGGCTGAGCCCTTACCAGAGCTGGGCGCCACGCAGGACAGCAGACACAGGGTGGACGAGGCAGGACCGCCCTTGACAGGGTGAGCAGTCCATTCCCAGGCCCTCAATGGGCAAGTCTGGTTTTCCTCCAATCCAGGCTCCTCAGAGCTCCCCTCCTTGGATCTGACGTGGCCTTTGGGGGCAGCAAACTCCCAGATACTTGTACTTTAAAAGCGTGGGCTTCGGTCTCCTGAGAGACCGGTGCAGAAGGAAATGACTGGGATCACACTGGAGTTTTTGGACAACACTTGGTTTATTTATTCAGACATGAGTGGCTGCCCTTGAGGAACTCAGTCTACTAGAGGGACAGAGACTTGAAGAGGGCCAGTGATAATGCAGGGTGGTATATCTTATAGTAGGAGACTGGATCAGTTTTGTCTAGCAGGAGATATAGAAGTTTCTTAAAAGGGGCTATGCCAAAGCTGAGTTCTGAAGAATGACTCGGAGTTGGCCAAGTTGGAAGGATGTTTCCAGCAAAGGAATAGCATTTGCAAAGCCTCAGAGTCATGAGAAATAAGGTGATCTAAGCCGGCAAGGAGTGGTCAGGGAAGCATAGAGATCCTGTACGACTCTCCCACATGGCAGACCCAGTCCCAGGCAGAGTAAGGATTGGCTTAAAGTAAGGATGACCCTTCATGGAAACCTCCCAGAGCCAATGAGAGCCTGGATGACTCAGACCTTCTGCATCCAAGCCCTGGCTTTAATTCAGCTAAATGCCCAAACGTTTACTTGTCGTGCTTTCTGTGCCTGGTCCTTGTGGCACAGAGAATAGGTGGAGGACAAAGACAAGGTCCCAGCCCTCAGGTTGCTCCCAGCCTGAGAGGAAAGACAAAGGAATACCCAGGTCATTGCAAGGTGGCGTAAGAGGTGCAGAGCCGAGGGATTCTGGCCTGACAAGTAGTCCTGACAAGAGTTGCCCCCAAGGAGCAGACATGACCCACAGTTGTATTTTATTTGATCCACCATATTTTCACATCTTAAAAATGTAACTGCCAATATTTTTAAAAAGTGAGCTATCAAACAAAAATACAGATTTTAGATTTCTCTTGAAAATTCAGAAAGTTCTAGCCACAGAGGCTGATATCCCAACCTTGCCCATATGTTTGCCCAGAGCTGCAGAGCAGGGTTTTTTCAATGGGGTGCATTCTCACCAGTCCCATCACCTGGCTTTCTTCCCTCAGTCTCATTAGCAGTGTGGCCCCTGCAGTCCCCTGAATTTGAGATCCCTGCTGCATACAACCCCAGCCCAGTGCTTGACACGTAATAGGCCCTCCACCAGTGGGGACTCAGGATAACAATAACAACAGCAGTTATCATCATCCCTTGGTTTGTTTCACCGACCACCTCCTGTGTTAGGTCCCAGTGGTTCTGAACACCTCCCTGTGCTCCTGAGAACTTGAGAACATGCGACCTTCGTTCAAGCAAACAGACACCAAGGAAATATCCGAGGAGGCCCCAGCTTGCAGTGGCAGAGCCACTCAAGGGCTCACATTCGAGTTGTCCCCAAGGCGGGGAATGTGGGGATGGCTTCATTGTGGGAACACCAAGCACTTGTCCGCTGCAGGCCCAGCAGGGAGGCAGCCGCTGGCTGCAGGGTGAACAGGGAGCAGCAAAGACCCACACTTCACTTTGCAGCAGGCGGAGCGCAGCTCCAGCCTTGCTGGCATCTGATTTGTAGCAAACGAGTCCATTTCTAACAGAGCCAGATACGGCTCCTGCTGGGGTCCCATCTCTCCAGACACCTGTTTTGCTCTATCTTCTCCCACTAATCAGTGTCCCTAGAGAGCAGCTCAGCGACTATGACTTCGCTACCCCATTGGGGATTCTTGTTCCTCCTCACTCTGACTCTCTCCTTCCATCTGGGCTTACGTCTGTATCCAGCAAGCACGTCCACCAGCTGCTTCACCGCTGCTGTACAACGTCAGCATAGAGCAGCACAGTGTTCCCCCAAGTCTTCTGTCGGTGTGCGCAGAATGTCTGTAGAGGGCTCACAGATGAACATTTTCAGACTTGAACTTACTTTCATGTGTGTTATAGACTGCATTGTGTCCCCCACAAATTCCTATGTTGAAGCCCTGACCCTCACAGTGACTATATTTGGAGACAGGGCCTTTAAGGAGGTAATTACGGTTAAATGAAGTCATAACAGTGGGACCCCAATCCCATAGACCTGGTGTCCTTATGAGAAGAGAAGGAGATGCCAGGGTTGCACATGCACAGAGGAAAGGCCATGTGAGGACAGAGCAAGAAGGCAGCCATCTGCACACGAGGTAAAGAGGCCTCACCAGACACCAACCCTGCCGGCACCTGGATCTTGGACTTCCAGCCTCCAGAGCTGTGAAAAAATAAATATCTGTGGTTTAAGCAACTCTATCTGTGGTATTTTGTTATGGCAGCTCTAGCAGACTGATACAATGTGCACCAGGAAAAAATAGATAATTGGCACATCAAAATGCAATCTCACAGATGATACTGCTCAGGGTGAGGCTTATGTTTTCAAGTTGAAGAAAAAGGTTAAACAAATAACAGAACTTAGAGGTATAAGAAATGGCAAAAAGTTGTAAAGATGTTATCCAACTAGTTGAAGACTAGGTAACACTGGCTGAGTAGAAGGTGGCTTTGGAATAGGGTGGCTTTGAGTTTCACTTTGCCCCTTCTTATCTTTGTGAGTTTGGGAAAGTCAGGTCCCGGTTAGTCAAAAACAGGTGATAGAACTTTGTGTTTTAACCTTCTTTTAGTGTGTCTGTCAGTTCCACGGGCTGTGAGCACCTCAAGGACCATGCTAGTCCGTGTCACATCCATGTTCCTGGAGCCTAGCCCAGGACCTGCCACTAGCAGCACAGCAAGTGGGGAGAAAGGATATGCTGTGTGCCCTCGGGAAAATTAGTCAATCTCTCTGAAACTTAAATGCCTCATCTCTACAATGGAGATGAGAATAACATCTACCTTAGGGTCTTGTTTTGAGAATTAAATGAAGCAATCACTGTAAAGTCCTTAGACAGTGCCTAGCATATCTCCAGAGTTAAACAAATGTTTCTCATTCATTGTTATTAGTTCCGAGTAAATGCTACTTGAATATAAGAGTGAATGAATGTTTAATCAAATGGATGGATGAGTAGTTGGTGGATGAGTAGGTGGGGGGCTGGGTGGATAGATGGTTGGATGGGTGGATTTTTCAATCATTGAGTGTATGTATGTGTTTATAAATGAATGAGTTGATTAATAGATGAGTAAGTGGATGGACGGACAGATGAATGGATAAACTTTTTGAATGAGGAGTAGTTACATAGGTAGGATGGGTGAATGGACAGATGGATGGATTGTGGCTGATCCATTTGAACCATCATCTGCTTCTTTGCATAGCTGAGGACTCCAGCCTCCAACGTAACAGCCAGAACACTAGGGACAGACAGTGAAGGACAGACAGATGAGTTTTAGGTAACTATTAAGTGGCAGTTCGAGACTGATCTCCTTTTTCTGTGGAAAGTCTGGTTGTGTGTTCATTGACAGTCTTCTTCTTAAAGACACAGAAGTGAGAGGGTGGTTTTGTGTCAGGAGCTTCGGCATTTTCAGTGTTCCTAGGCATTTCACCTCCCCCTTTCGGAAGCACATTTGCTCCTAATCAGGTAAGCAGAAACTCCTTGAGCAGCAATCAGACCTGCCCCCAGGTACAGCATTATTTACAGACAGGCTCTGGGTAATCTATCATACCTTTTTAATTACCAAGTGCCACCCTGGAGATAGTGAGCCTTTCTGTGGAGTCTGGGCAGGTTTCGGTCAGGCTGGCAAACTGCCAAGACAGCATTTGCCACAGGAATTTTATCAGAAGCTCTGGTTTCTTTCCAACAATCCAGCAATTGTCTCAGCATCTCCAAAAGGGCCAGGTTCTCAGGTGGCCAGGTGTTTGTGGCTTCGTCCAAGCAGCCTCGCTGGAGTGTCAGGGCATCAGACAGAGACAGAGCTGCACATCGACTCGCAGCAGCCCACAGAGTTTAAAAACATGTGACCCATTACACACACCTGTTCTTTCTCTCCTCTCCATCCTTTCTTCATTTTACCCCCCATTTCAGTGATTATCCATAACCACAACTCAAGGATTCCACGGGAGCATTACTGCTTTGCAGAATACAGCTTTTACTCACCCCCACGGGGCAGAGGCTTTGGGGCTCTCTAAGGAGACTCCCATTTCTCAGTCCTCTCCATTTTTCCCTCCACGTCAGAGGTTACAACAGTCTCTACCCAGGGCCTGGAATTGGAGGCAAGCCGACCAGGCTTCCAGCTCTTGGGGCCTTGGGCTGATCACTTAGTCCCTCTGAGTCTCTGTTTCCTTGTCTCTAAAATGGGACTAATAAACTCTTTCTCAGAAGCTAGTTTTAAGAATAAAATGAAATTATATATACTCGTATGCCTCTTTGCTCATATTAAAAACTTACTAAAATGCTTAACTGCATGGTGCCGTTCATTCAATATTTTTTTAAAACACCAACCACATGTAAAGAGCTGTGCCAGGCACAGGAGATGCAAATGGTGGGCAAAACAGACATGGGTTTACTGTTTATCGTCATGGCAATATTGGCTGCTGCTGACATAATAGACATTACTGTTATTATGACAACTACTGATTCTTATGCAGAGTGAAGGGTCAGGGGCATGGAGAGTGTGGACAGCATGATGCACACCCACCTCCCTGTGATCCAGCCGTCATGCCTGCCTCCTTCTCCCCGATCCTTTCAACTATAGAAGCTAACTACTAATTTTCCCAGCTTCTCCTGTTTTTAGCGGCTGCATGTAACCGATCTCTGGCCAATGAGAAGTGAATATTAACCTGATGGTTAGTTTCAGGAAAAGTTATCGCTTTCCACATAAAAGGACACACGTAGTGAGTGCTGTCTCTTTCCCATTCTCTTCTTTCTTTGAACCTGGACACGATACCCGGGCAAGCGGCCACTATGCTACCATGAAGTGATGAGCCGTCAAGCCACGACAGAAAATGGAGAGACAGAGAAGTTTGGTCTTTTATGCCGTTGTCACACCACTGCCCCAAGCCTGCGCTGCCCACCCTCAGGCTTCTTGATTGAGAAAGTCAATCCCATCTGTACTTAAGCTCCTGTTAGCCAGAAACTCTGTTACTTGCGTCTCATAGCTTTCTTAACTCATACATCCACTAATGTCAGTACTAAGTGATGCTTTTAAGATGCAGAGGGAAAACATCAGCTGAGACTAGGACAATAAAAGCAGCTCCAGGCAAGATGGATGCCATACATTGGGCAGAATTGATCAAGTCGTCCTGGGCTTCGTCCCATATTTCTGTCTCCTGATGAATGTGGACCTGACTCCCACATTTGGCTCCGTCTTTGCTTAATATTTAAGACTATTTGGGACCTTGGGTTAACTACTGATTAGTCAGAGTCCCAACAGGCTACAGATGGCAAACACAAGAGTTTACCTGAGGCGGGTCAAATGGAGAGACTATTTACAGAGATGTGGGCAGGGTTAGCAGAAGCCACAGGGGCTGATCCCACTCCTCTGACCTGTACCCTCCTGGGCTCGAGGGGCAGGCCAGGGAACAGTGTTTGCAGGGCCTGAAGACAGCTGTGGACACAAAGAGGGGACATCTGACAGGAGTCATGGCAGAAGAACAGCCAAACAGCTGGGAGCCAAGTGAGGATGCAAGTGAGGAGGGAGGTGAGTGTCCAGCCTCTCCTTCCTCTGGCTGGAGCCTCCCATTGGCTGATCCCTCAAGAAACCGAAAGACCAGGGATCAAGATGTGATGTGGGCTCAGAGCAGAGAGAGGACAGGATCTGGGGGTGGGGACAAGCAGACAATGACTAGCACGATGCCCTTTGATATTTTCATCTCACCGAGCCTCCCAATCACACAACACTAAAGAACACCTCTATCAGCAACAATACAAATGTAATAATTAGCGCTTCCTATGTGCCGGGCTGAAAACCAAGTACCTGACATTTCTCATCTCACGGAGTCCTCACCACAGCCCTATGAGGTGCTATTAGCGTCCCTATTTTATAGATAAGAAGCCCACAGGAGGTACTGACCATCAGGTCTCCCTGGTTCCCGTTTCTGCCCAGCCACCCCTCCGAAGTGGTTTTCCCCCTACGGCATGCGTGGCCTGATGGGGGCGGGACTCGGGGTGTTCCCTGGCGCCCTTGCCTACAGACAGCCAAGGCATTGTAATTACGCTTTAGGCGGATGCACCCAGTCACTGTGGCCAAACCCCCTCAGGCCAGCAAAGCGTCTTGGGTGTTCACGCCACTATTGATTTAAAATCTTGCCAAGTGGCTGAATTTCACGAAAGCGTTGACATTTTTGCCACATGAATGACTGCCATGCCGGCCTCCACCGTGTCTCGACCCTGAAAGCCTTTCTTCTCCAGGAGCCGCAGCCCCGAGAAGCTCCCAGAGGCAGCCAGGCCCCGGAAGACAGCTCCTTCAGGCTCTTTGGGATTTTGTTTGTAGTTTTATTTATTTCTTTATTTTTGACAAACAAGTATACAACTTCCCTTTACCGACTTTAAAGAGCTATTTTCTGTTCCTTAAATAACCTGCGTGTGCTAATTAGTAACTCATAAAGAAAATGAAATAGTGTGAAGTTAAGCAGAGTGAATTATTCATGGCGGTGTTTTCTGCTGTCACCTTCCCATGGCATCTCCATTTGAGGGGAAAAAAATACTTAATAATGAGAGAGTGAAAAATGCCCCCCTCAGTCTCTTTCCTGCAATATAAGCCCATTTACTATAATGGTTGAACTGTGCAATGATAGACGAGGAAAATAATGATTACGATAATTACAGCCATCATCACAGCCAGTGGGGTTTTGTTTTGTTTTGCTTCTGTTAGTAAAAAGAAAAAAAGGTGGTAATACTTCCCCCAGTCTTCCATTGTCTATTTATTTGAAAATTGCTTATTGAGAATCCTACTGTGTGGCAACTCCTGTTTCTTCTGGAAGACAATGCAGGCAACATCATCTCCAGGAAGCCTCTGTTTGGACCATGCCTCTTCCCAGCCCCCATCGCAGCTGGGTTGGGAGCTGCTCATGACTCTTATCACACAGCCTTGTAATCTACCTGGTTGTCTCCTCCACAGAGCCCTGAGCTTCCTGATGGCCAAGATAGAGTCCCATCCACCCTTCCATCCCCCAGGGCCTGATTTCCTACTCAGCACCCATAAGGTCTTGAAAAATAGATAAGGAATAAATGTCTAGATAAAAGTGATATAAGAAATTGAAAATAAGCTTAATAATTTATACCTTCAATAAATAGCTATCAAGCCTATTATGTGTTAGATATTCCTCGTGATGCATAGGATACATCAGGGAACAAGACAGACAAATATCTCTGCCTTCTTGAAGCTCACATTCTAGTAAGAGAAAACAGAAAATAATTGTAATGAAAGAGGAGAGCATAGAGTATGTTAGAAGTGATAAGTACTATGAAAACAACTCCACAGTTCAGGGTGGGTGGGCTTGAGAGCGACAGAGGGGGATTCCAGTTTAAATGGGGTGGTCTGGGGCCTCACCAAGCCTGTGATGTTTGAGCAGGACTTGAAGAGGGGAAGGCTTTGGCCAGGTGTGCGAGGGGGAGAGTTGTGTGCAAAGGCCCTGTGGGTTGGGTGTGTGCCTGGTGGGTTAGAGATTCGAATAAGGAGGCCGATGTGGCTGAAGCAGATAAGCAAGAGGAGAGGGCAGAAGATGAGACCTTGTAGAGCTGGAAGCCATCATCAGGACCACGTCTCTTGCTCTGGGTTGAGACAAGTCACACCGCAGGATTCAGAGCCGAGAAGTGACAGGTGCTACAGGGCTCCCTCTGGGTACAGGTGTTGAGATCGGACTCTGGCCAGGGAGGGCTGTCAGCAGGGAGACCTGCAATTACTGAGGAGAACGTTGACGGTGACTCCAATCAAGGCATTGCCACCAGTACTAGCAGTGCTGTCTGGGTGTTATCTCGTGTGGCCGCCATAACAAACAGCCAGAAACTGGGTGGCTTAAAACAATTTATCTATTCTCTCACCGTTCTGGAGGCCAGAAGTCAAATCAAGGAGTGTGCAGGGCTGCTCTCATTCTGGAGGTTCTAGGGGAGAATCTGTTTTTCGCCTCTTCCAGCTTCTGGTGGCTGTTGACATTCCTTGTGGCTCCGTCGCTCCAATCTCTGCCTCTATGATCACATTGACTTCTCCTCCCCTGTCTTCTTCTCTGTGTGTCTCTTATAAAGGACACTAGTCAACAAATTTAGGGCCCACACAAATAATCCAGAATGATCTCATCTCACGATCCTCAACTTAATTACATCTGTAAAGGCTCTCTTTCCAAATAAGGTCACATTCACAGGTCCAGGGATCAGGATGTAGACACATCTTTTGGGGGACCACCATCCAGTGCACTATATCCCTTGAAATAGCTATTGTCATCCTTTCTAAGTTTAATTTTGTGATTGTACATACTGCATATATGAGATGTTTAGTCAGCTGTTTAACCGACCCATGAGGTGGCTGCAGAGGGGATGGGGTAATGTGGGGACAACGCAAGCTGGGGTGAAAGGTGGGGTGAGCCTCAGGCAGATGGGCTGGGCTGGTAATGTGAGCAAAGATCCAAACCCTAATACTGCCCAATCTGATGTGTGTGAAGAAAAACCAAGTGGACATTTGGGCATTCTGGATGGAACTCAGAGAAATGTCTCCTCAGAACTGGGAATTGACAGCAGCCCCATCTCAAAGGGGCCTTGGCTAGGAAAACCAGGATCTTGCTTCCTTATAGGTGCAGGAAGGGGCCTTCAGGCATCTGAGTGTGAGACCACGGACCCCTCGGATGATCCAGTGGTCCTTCCTGTTATACTCTGTCTTCATCAACCTTCTGACAATCTTTGCATTTCCCCGAAGACTTTCCCAGAGCAAGAAAAGGTTCCGAGTGGCTGGCAAGGAAACTTGGTCTATTTAGAATTCTACCCTATAAATGAATACCATAAACTGGTTCCTGACTCAAACCTTACTCTCTTGTGGGTTTGGATATTGCAAATCGGACCCTAAGACCAATGAGCTCTAAGTAACTACCAGCATCCAGCCGTCTATCCATTTATCTGTCCATCCATCTTCCCATACTTTATCGAGTACCTTCTCCGTGCCAGGCACTAATCTGCAGAGGCAGTGGAGAACTAGACGGACGAGCCTCCTTCCTTGGATGATTTACATTCTTGTGTGTAATATAGACAATGAACAGAAAGCTAATAGACTTTATAATAAAATGTGAGGCGGTGATAAGTGCTCTGAAGATTAAAGTGTTATAAGATGTGGGAGAGTGACAGGGGAGCCATTTCTGGCTTCATCCAGAGGAAACTCAGCTCTCAGCATCCTCCAAGAGGCCCTCTGGGCACCTCCTCCTGCTGCATCATGGGCACAGCCAGCGAGCAGAGCAGGCCATCAGCGGGATGGGAGCCTGGTCGAGGGGGTCAGGGAGCACGTTCCGCAGTACCGGGGCTTTACCAGAGTGCAGGGAACGCTGCAGCGCTATCGGAGTGGAGCAGTTGTCTCCCAGCTCCTGCGGGTCCAGAACAGCTTTTCTCATGCTGTATTATCTTCCCAGCCCCAATTTTGCCTTTCCCCAAATTCTCATTTATAGGTATTTTTATTTGCACATTTTTCCAGAAATGGAGGCTTCATGATTCCAGAGCAGTAGTTCTCAATCGGGCAAATTTTTTCCCAAGGACATTTGGCAATGTCTGGAGACATCTGTGGTTGTCAAAACTGAGGAGGGGTGTGCTACTGGCAGATAGTGGGTAGGGGCCAGGGGTACTGCTAAACACCCTGCAGTGCACAAGATAACCCCCACGACAAAGAATTATCTAGCCCACGAGTTCAAAAAAGGTCAAAAGCCAAGGCTGAGAAACTCTGCTCTAAAGACCTTTGAGATCATGACTTAGAACTGAATCAGAACGTCGAATAGAGAGTTTGGATGGAGAAACAGGCCCAGAACTAAAAGGCTCTTAGTTTGCACACTGTGTACAGTTTGCGGCCACAGGACCAGATCAAGACTGGGTCATGAGACCAACTGCGATTTAAATCCCGGCTCTGTGATCTTGGGAAAGTTACCTAACCTCTCTGTGCCTCATGTTCCTCATCTGTAAAATGGGGCTAATAATAACCCTACAGAAACTTTGGTGGAGATTTGTAGGATAAATAATAGAGCAGACACTCAATAAATGGAAGATGAAATTTTTTTTCATTTTTTTATTGTGGCAAAAATCTCACATAACACAAAACTCACCCTCCCAACAATCTCCAAGTGCGCATACAATATTGTCAACCACGTGCAGCAGATCCCAGAACCCATCATCCTGCTGCTACATCCACCAAACAACTCCTCACCTCCCTTTCCCCAGCCCCTGGCAACCACCATTCTACTTTCTGTCTCTACGAGTTGAACTATTTTAGATTCCTCCCGTAAGTGGAATCATGCAATATTCGTCTTTTTGTGACTGGAATATTTCATTTAGTATAATGTCCTCAGGGTTCACCCATGTAATAGCACGTGGTAGGATTTCCTCCTTTCTCATGGCTGAATAATATTCCATATTTTCTTTATCCATTCTTCCATTGATGGACATTTAGGTTTCTCCCACCTCTTGGCTATTGTGCATAGTGCTGCTATGAACATGGGTGTGCAAATATCTAAGATCCTATTTTCAATTCTTTTGGGTATATACCCAGAAGTAAGATTGCTGGATCATATGGTAGTTCTATTTTTAATTTTTTGAGGACCCTCCATATTGTTTTCCAAAGCAGCTGCACCATTTATATTCCCACCAACAGTGCACAGGGTTCCAGGTTCTCCACATCCGTGCCAACATGTACTATCTTCTGTATTTTTGACAGTGGCCATCCCAATGGGTATGAGGTGATATCTCATTGTGGTTTTGATTTGCATTTCTCTGATGATTAGTGATGTTGAGGAACTTTTCATGTACCTGTTGGCTATTTGTGTATCTTCTTTGAAAAACGTCTATTCCTTGACCATTTTTTAATCAAGTTATTTGTTTTTTGCTATTGAGTTGTAGGAGTTCTTGATGTATGCTGGATATTAACCTCTTATCCAATATATGGTTTATAAATATTTTCTTCTATTCTGTAGGTTGCCTTTTCACTCTGATTATTATTTCCTTTGCTGTGCAGAAGATTTTAAGCTTGATGTAGTCCCATTTGTCTATTTTTGATTTTGTTGCCTGTGCTTTTTGTGTTATATACAAGAAATCATCGCCAAATCCAATATTGTGAAGGTTTACCCCAATGTTTTCTCCTAGGAGTTTTATATTTTCAGGTCACATATTTAGGCCTTTAATTCATTTTGAGCTAATTTTTTTATATGGTATAAGATAAAGGTCTAACTTCTTTCTTTTGCATGTGGATATCCAGTTTTTCCAACACTGCTTGTTGAAGAGACTATACTTTCCCACTGTGTAGTCTTGGCATCCTTATCAAAGGAAGGTAATTTGACTATATATGTGAGGGTTTATTTCTGGGCTCTCGATTCTGTCCCATTGGTCTATATGTTTGTCTTTATGCCAGTAGCGCACTGTTTTGATCACTGTAGCTTTGCAATATGTTTTGAAATCAGGAAGTGTGAGGCTTCCAGCTTAGTTCTTTCTCAGGATTGTTTTGGCTATTTGGGATCTTTCGAGATTTCATATGAGTTTTAGAATTTTTTTTTGTATTTCTGAAAAAAATGTCATGGGGTTTTGATAAGATATTGAATGTGTTGATTACTATGGGTAGTATGGAATTTTAACAATATTAGGTCTTCCAGTGCATGAACACAGGATGTCTTTCCGTTTATTGGTGTTGTCTTTAATTTCTTTCAGCAATGTTTTGTAGTTTAAGTGTATAAGTCTTTTACCTCCTTGGTTAAGTTTATTCCTAAATATTTTATTCTTTCTGATGCTACTGTAAATAGGATTGTTTTCCTAATTTTCTTTTCAGATTGTTCATTGTTAGTGTATAGAAACACAACTGATTTTTTTGTTTTCATTGTATTTTGCAACTTTGCTGAATTCATTTATTTGTTCTAACAGGTTTTTTTTGGTGGAACCCTTAGGGTTTTCTACATATAAGATCATGTCATCTGTGAATAGAGATAATTTTACTTCTTCCTTTCTAATTTGGATGCCTTTTCTTTTTCTTGCCTAATTGCTCTGGCTAGGACTTCCAGTACTGTGTTGAATAGAATAGTGAGAATGGGCATCCTTGCCTTGTTCCTGATCTTTGAGGAAAATCTTTCAGTTTTTCACCATTGAGTATGATGTTAGCTGTGGGCTTTTCATACATGGCATTTATTATGTTGAGGTATTTTCTTTCTATTTCTAGTTTACTAAGTGTTTTTATCATGAAAGAGTGTTAAATTTTGCCAAGTGCTTTTTCTGCATCAATTCAGATGATCGTGTGATTTTTAACCTTCATTCAGATAATGTGGTGTATTACATTGGTTTTTGTATATTGAATTATTCTTGCACCCCATGGATACATCCGACTTAATGGTCGTGGTATATAATCCTTTTAATATGCTGTTGAATTCAGTTTGCTAGTATTTTGTTGAGGATTTTGCATCAATATTCATCAAGGATATTGGTCTGTAGTTTTCTTTTCTTGTAGTATCTTTGTCTGGCTTTGGTATCAGGGTAATGCTGGCCTCCTAAAATGAGGTTGGAAGTGTTCCCTCCTCTTCAATTGTTTGGAAGAGTTTGAGAAGTATTGGTGTTGATTCTTTAAATGTTTGGTAGAATTCACCAGTGAAGCCATCTGGTACTGGGTTTTTCTTTGTTGGGAGGTTTTTGATTACTGAATCAATCTCCTTACTAGTTATAGGTCTCTCCAGATTTTCTATTTCTTCATAGATTCAGTCTTGGTAGATTGTATATTTCTAGGAATTTATATATTTCTTCTGAGTTATCCAATTTGTTGGTGTATAACTGCTCATAGTAGTTGCTTATCATCCTTTCTGTTTCTGTGGCATCAGTTGTAATGTCTCCTTTTTCATTTCTAATTTTAGTTATTTGAATCCTCTATTTTTTTCTCAGTTTTGCTAAGGGTTTGTCAATTTTGTGTATATTTTCATAAAACTAACTCTTAGTCTCATTTATTTTTTTCTATTGCCTTTTTAGTCTCTATTTTATTTATTTCTGCTCTAATCATTATTTCTTTCCGTCTGCTAACTTTGGGTTTAGATTTTCTTCTTTTTCTAGTTTCTTGAGGTATCAAGTTAGGTTGATGATTTGAGATCTTTCTTCTTTTTTAACACACATATTCCCTGCTATAAACTTCCCTCTTAGTACTGCCTTTGCTGCATCCCATAAGTTTTGGTATGTTATATTTTTGTTTCATTTGTCTCAAGATATTGTCTAATTTCCCTTGTGATTTCTTCTTTGACCCATTGGTTGTTCAGGAGTGTTTTGCTTAATTTCCACATATTTTTTAATTTTCCAGTTTTCCTTCTGCTGTTAATTTCTACTTTCATTCCATTGTGGTTGAAAGATGGAATTATTATTAACAAGCCAAAACTTATTTAGAAGTCTTTCATTGAAACCTTAGGGTTCGGAGTTACTAAAAACATTCCTAGAGAGCAAAGAATGGTAACTAGAAATGAATTGGGAAGTATTTATTATAATTAAATTTAGATGTGTGGCATGCTTTTGATACACTTTATTTAATGTGCCTTGTATCATTTTTTGTCACATATTTATTTTTATTCATGTAAGGATAAAAGGGCTCTACCAGGTCTTTTCCAAACCCTACCCTATGTCTGCTTTCCAGGGCTGAATTTCTCTTGTCTGGATTCTCATTCCATAGGGCATTCTCTTCTCACTCTGTGTCAGGCATGTTACCAGGTCCTGCAATTACAAAGATGAACTAGTCATTGCACCTGAACTTAAAAGGCTTTCAATCGTTACAAAAATGTGGAGATGGAACAGGCGGATCATTTTAGAAAGAGAACCTACTGTGTTGCACATACTTTTGAAAATGTCAGCTCATTTAACATCATGATAGCCTATAAAATGAAGATTCTCTCCGACGAGTAGAGGAGTAAACTGAAGCTCAGTGAGGATAAGTGACTTGTCTAGGGTCACTCAGCCAGGAAGTAGCAGAATTGAGAGTTGACCAGGTCTGTCTAATTCCAAAGCCAACACCTTTACAACTGTATTTCCTTCCCCCCACCCCTCCAATATAAAGGAATGACTCCAGGAAAAAATACTTCATGTATAAATTCAGTAAAATATATGTATCTTTAAGAATCTCAGATAAGGCTAAACAACAACAAAACTCCCATAAATTAACTCTTCCCATCTCTGAAGAACACAGTAACTCTTTTTCCATGGTCTTTATTTAAAATGTGATGGAATCGCAATTGACATCTGCCTAGAATTTTTCTGAAATCAGTAACTTAAAATCCCCATCAAATCCTGGAGGACATGGATTTTGGAAGTCAGAGCAGCTAAGTTAAACAGAAATATGTATGGATCCATTTCCTTGCACAATTGGTTGCTCTTGCTGGGTGTATTTCTGCAAGAGTCTTCAAAAGAATTAAGAGTACATCACATTTGTGCTGCATGCAGAACCAGAAGTTCTACACAGAATTCAACTTGAGAAAGCTTTAGACTCTTGCAGTTGGAAATAGCCTCAGGACAGCTCATTCAGCTTCCTATCCATGACAAGAAGCCTCTCTATATCATTCTTAGTGAATGCCCTTTAGCCTCTGCTTGAATACTTCCAGGGATGGGGAACTCACAACCTGTTGAAGCACCCAGTTCCACTGTTGAATAATTTTATTTGCTGGAAAGTCTCCCTGAAAAGGCAGTAGACTAGAAATCAGATGAGCTGAGGTTCTAGTCCCAATTCTGCCACTTAGTAGCTGACTGATCTTGGGTGAGGCAAGGCAACTCAATTAACCAGAATCCTTTCTCCATGGTGGCTTCTTGGGCATGCCAAAATAGCTCACTCATCTCTCCCTTTTAGTCTTCTCTTCTGCATGCTAAAAATCCACCACATTTTCAGCTTCCTCTTATATGACCTTATATGACAAGACATTCAGTTATGAACTGAATATTTGTTCCCCCCAAATTCATATGTTGAAGCCCTAACCCCCATGCGAGCTGAATATTTATTTCCCCAAAATTCATATGTTGAAGCCCTAACCCTCCATTTGGAAGTGTGGCCTTTGGGAAATAATTAGGTTTAGATGAGGTCATGAGGCTGGAGTCCTCGTGACGGGCTTAGTGTCCTTATAAGAAGAGACACCAGAGCGTTGGCTCTCTCTCTTTCTCTCTGCCATGTGAGGACACAGCTAGAAGGCAGCTGTCTGCAAGCCAGGAATAAGGTTCTCACCAGGAACCAAATCTGTCACCTCCTTGATCTTACACATCCAGTCTCCAGAACTGTGAGAAATAAATGTCTGTGTTTAAGCCACCCGGTCTACAGTATTTTGCTATAGCAGCAGAGCTGACTGAGAAAGATGCTTTCAGATCTCAAAGAAGAAACACACCAATGGTAGATGTTCCCCTCAAAAGCAAATTCCTCCAGTTTCCAAGAGAGGTGATTTCTCTAAGCCAGTAAGTAACACTTCTCAGACAACCAGTATAAGCTGATTTACTCCCTCATTCCAGTCTCTTGGATGTTCTCAAAGCCACTTCCAAGCCATTTATGTACACTTCAACCAGAATCTGTTTATCTCCTGTAACAATAATCACAAATGTGAGTTTATCACCTACTCATGCCAGGCTAGTCGCCATTCACAGAGATTCTCAATTAATGGTCATGATGATCCAGCAAGATGGTAAAATGGGCATAGCCCGCTTGAAGAGAAACTCCCTTCATCTGATGCCCATTCTGCATGGTCTTGATGGACAGTGCCTTGTCCGTTCCTAATCTAGGTTGAAAGAGAAGACGTGTGACCCACGTGGCAGCAATCAGAGTTTTGTCCTCCATTTGACATTTAGAGACTTCAAGTTTCTACCTCCAGCCCAAATGGAGTGCCAGGGAGTAGATTTAGTCTCCCACCAGAAACAACTAAAACACTGGACAAAACATACAAAACAATGATTTTCATTTATTGGCATCAGGCAGCGCAGGACATATGAAGCCTGATTCCCTTTGTTGTTGCAAGACGGTTGCCAGCATCTCCTAGGGCTACATGTTTTCTCATCCATGAGAGAGACGGAGGAAACATCTGTTCCAGCATTCCAAACAGGAGGAGCGGTGAGATGAGTCTGACTAAGACAACTGAGGCAACAAGACAACCACTAAAGGCTTTGTCTAAGGGAATCGAGTGTGCTGGTTGGCACCTACCTCTGGAATGGGGGGTGCAGTCAGTTTCTCCATAGTCCCTCGGCTACATGGAGAAGACATGGTCTCCTGAGTGAAAATCAGGCAACTATTAGAAAAATACTTATGTGAATTCTGGGTAAACAACTAACAAATGTCCATTATAATATGCAACAACAGTAGGCCAGTTCATACAGTATGGTACATCCACAAAATATAATGTCTCATAGCCATTGCAAATAATTGTTTCAGATCTATTTCTGTGGGAAAATGTTCATTTTAAGTAAAAAGTAAAAAGATCCAAAATGGCTTACGTGGAAGCAACCCCACCTTTTTCCTCAAAAGATGGATGGATTGATAGGTAAATAGATAGCAAAAACACCTGGAAGGATTATACCACAATATTAACAATGGTTATTTCTGAGTGGTAGGAATATGTGTTTTTTCATTTTTTACTTTCTCCTTAAATTTTAATTTATTTTCCTGTAGTGAACATTTGTTACCTGTGTAATAATAATACTAAAAGAAAGAAAAACTTCCAAAGAAAAAAATACCTTCCTCCAGAGTTTGAGACTGAGTTTATTTTTGCTTTAGCCAGACGCTTCATTTTAACAAAGCAAATACTACCCAAATCCCTTTTTGTCCCTCCAAATGTACAGACACACCCAAAAGCAGCATTTTGCTAGAAGACAGATGGTGGCTGGAATAATGTGAAGGTTGAGAAGAATGAGTTCAGCCATCTCCCTTTCCCCCAAGTCATTAGTCTTTGGACAACTGAAGATGACATGGTTCAGAGAAACCTCTGATAGATACAAACTCAGGGTTTCTAAACCAGTTCTTGGAAGAGTAAAACAAGCACCCAGCCAGTCGGTCAGCAAGCATCGCTCTGCTTGGAGCTCAGCTTGGAGCTCACCTTGGAGGCAAAGACACCCACCCTCACTGGTCACCAGACAAGGCAAAGCGCACCACTGGCCAGAGCATCAATTCTGTCTTTCCGTGTTGGGTCTCCATAATAATGGTGACGTTAAAAGCTGCCAATAATGAGGACCCAATAAACTCCTTCATGCCTTATTTCATTTACTACTCCCAACATTTGGAGGTAGATTCTCTCATTTTTTCCACTTACAGCATAATAAAACTGAGGTCAAAAAAGGTGAAGTGACTTAACTATGGTCCCTCAGATGGAAAAGCAGAGTCCAGGTTTGAACTCAGAGCTGTCTGGGTTTAACACAGCTCTTTCCACTCTACCGTATCACCTCTTCGATCCTTGAACTAAAAGACATGGAGCCTTTTCACTCTGGATATAACTTGGGATAGTCAACATTTAGTGTGAGGGATTCAGACTGGGGTTCGTGGTAATTGACTCAGTTATCCAGGGGTGCCTGAAGAGTGCACCTGGCCCCTCTCTCCATCTCCCACAGGGCTGCAGATGTGGTTCTTCTCATAAGGACCATTAGCAAAGGAGAACCGAAGTACCGCTACAACATTGCTTGGACTCCTGGTGAAGCTAAGCTGGTTGGAGCACATGGCTTAGCCTCAAGACCTAAACAGGGGCTTGTATTTCTCCCTAAGCCTTAAGTAAATTTTACAATCTTATCATTATCTCAAGAACCACTTGGTACAATGTCAATGGCCACCATGCTTAGGTGTATATACAAACATATAGAGAGGGCGCGGGCTGGTTAGCTGACCACATGAAGTGCGGAAACAGAAATGTGGTTGGACCAGCAGAGCAGGGCAGAGCAGCTTGCCCTCCAGCTGAGAGGAAGAGAGTTTGCATCACCTCTCCTACTGTCTAGTTAGGGCACCTGGGCTCTAGGTAATCCTATTAGCCCTCCTCCTTGGATGGGAGCAAGGAGGGAGGTGGGAAGGAAGGATCAGCAGCTTCTACTTGTCCTGGAACATTTGCAGCCAGCATCATACTGAGGACGTAACCTATTCCAGAGAAGCATGACTGTGTGCATCTCAGCGTGCGGTAGGGAATTGTGCTGGGCTTCCAATCCATTTGTTTAAGCCATTCTGAAGAGAAGCAATTCCTAAGTGTAATCAAACGGGCTGTTTTGTGGGAATTCTCAGCCTGTCTTCCTCCAAGCATGAGAGAAAACAGGCGGTCAAGTGGACGTGGCCTCGGAGAGGTTTCTGAGCCAGGGTTCAACAGGGGCATTGAGCATGCTGAGCAACAGAAACAGACAGAAACATCAGCTCCATTTCCCTTCAAAGCATTTTGAATTAATTTTTTATTCACTCTCGGCCTTGTGTGTTATGAGTAATGGTGCCAGCACCAGCATAGTAGCCGGAGTGTGCAAGCCCTACAGCTGATTTCAGAAGAGGCGTGAACAGTGTTCCAGGGCTCTGCCTGTGACGCAGCCACAGGTGTGTGCCTTTGGGAGAAACAATTGAGCATCAGGACCACCGGTGGAGGAGTGAGGTCCTCGGCTAATGGCACTTCTAAAGTAAAAATGACCATATAATCTTCATGATAGAGTGAATTCCAGCTTACAACATGAAAAGGAAGTAGGCCGCTAAGGACTAAAACAAGAATAGAGTTATAGATCGTAACCAAGTCTTACCATGTGCTAAGCACTGTGACAATATGCATATATGTATATTTTAATTGTAGTGAAATCCACGTAACATAAAATTTACCATCTTAACCATTTTTAAGTGTGTAGCTCAGTAGTGTTAAGTGCATTCACATTGTAGTGCAACCAATCTCCAGAACTCTTTTCATATTGCGAAACTGAAACTCTGTACACATTAAACAATTCCCCATTCTCCTTCCCCTAGCCCCTGGCAACCACGATTATCCTTTCTGTCTCTATGAATTTGACTACTCTAGGAACTCTGTGAGGGAAATCATTCAATACTTGTCTTTTTGAGACTGGCTTATTTCACTTAGCGTAATGTCCTCCAGATTTATCCATGGTGTAGAATGTATCAGAATTTCCTTCCCTTTTAAGGCTGAATAATATTCTATTGTATGGATATACCACATTTGTTTATCCATTCATCCATCAATGGATACTTAGGTTGCTTCCACGTTTTGGCTACTGTGAATAATGCTACCATGATCATACGTATACAAACATCCCTTCCAGACCCTGCTTTCAATTCTTTTGGGTAAATACCCAGAAGTGGAAACACTGGATCATATGGTAATGCTATTTTTAATTTTTTGAGGAATTGCCATACTGTTTGACGTATGCACATTTTCTCATTTATTGTCACAACAACCCCGTAAGCAGAGATAATGATGAGGAAATAGAGAGATCAAGTATCGTTTTACCCACAAAGAAACTGACTCAGAAAGAGAATCAACTTCAGGAATCATGGAGTAGCGGTTAAGAGCTTGGAAGTGGGAGTTAGACACACCAGGAGCCATGAGGGGATTGGACTCCATGTTTCTCTTGCTCAAACACACCGCCCTCCTCAAAAAAAATTGCTGTTTAGGTTTTTTGTTTGTTTATTTTGGTACTTCCCAAAATTTTATATCTCTACTTCAAATCACCCTGAAAATTAACTCTTTTGGTTTATTTCCAATCAAATTACTAAGCAAACAAGAGGGAAACTTGTAAATAACCCTACTGGAAGAAGGTGCAGTTTTATTTCCATTAACACAGCAGTGATGTTTGCATGGAAAATACATTTCCAGGTCTGATCTTGGCGTAGAAGAGAGAGATACGGAAGGAGGGGACAGGAAAATCCATATGTTTTCTTGGAACATAAAGTTGAAGAATAACCAATTATATTCAACTAGAATCAAACTGGTGGCTGGTGTGTCAGATGGCTCAGCGGAGAGAAAAGGATGGAGAGTTACTACACATGGTACCCTCCACACCCATTCACACCAATCTTTACGATTATGAGCTATATCACATACATACATATTATTTATATTACAGAATATAATGCTACAGTTTAAAGAATAATGATAAACACCTGTGCCCCCATCTCCCTGTTTAAACAAAGGGAACACCACCAGTACATTAGAGACTTCAGTTTCCCCCTCCCCCGTCATACCCTTCTCCTTCCCAGACACCTGGAGGCTTCCCAAATCCCAAATTTTGTGTTCATCCTTCACTTACGTGTCTTCATAGGTTTATCATGTATCTATGTATTTATGCATCCCAAGTCAGTAATTTACGTATTTACGTGTATTTGCCAGTTTTTGGTCTTTATATGGGTGGAGTCCTAGTATCTGAATAAAGGGAGCCACGCCATGACATTTTTCAATGTTGGATCAGTGTTTTGGTTTGAGATGCAATAACGTAGCTGTGTAGAGCTGCGCTTCATCTTCACTGCTGCACGCTGTTTCCCCTCTTGTCTCTCCGTTCTCCTGCTCACGGACATTTGGGGGGTTTGCACTAATTTGCCGTTGTAAACAATGTGGCAGTGCACATTACTCTAGGGGATACACAGAAATGGAATTGCTGGCTCATGCAGTATGCCCATAGTAAGGCTTAATATATAGTGTCAAAATTTTTCAAAGTAAAAATATTTCTATTATTCACAACAGCCAAGATATGGAAACAACCTAAGTGTCTGTCAAGAGATAAATCAATAAAGAAGATGTGGTATACATATACAATGGAATATTATTCAGCCAAGAGAAAGAAGGAAATTCTGCCATTTGTGATGACATGGATGGACCTTGAGGGCATTAGGCTAAGTGAAATAAGTCAGACCAAGAAAGACAAATACTGCATGATATCCCTTATTATTTGGAATCTAAAAAAGCCAAACTCATAGAAAAAGAGTGTATAGTGGTGGTTGCCAGGAGGTGGGGGGTGGGAGAAATAAAGAGAGGTTGGCAAAAAAGAAAAAAAAAATATTTCCCAAAGTATTTATACCAGTTTATATTCTTACTAGTAGCATAAGTTTTCCTGTTGTTCTATATGCTCTCCGATAGTTAATAATAACATTTTTTAATTTTTGCAAAAGTGTGGGTACTGAATGGTAGCTCATTGTGGTTTTATTTTGCATTTCCCTGATGACTTGTAAGATTGCTCATCTTCTCCTACGCTTTTTGCCCATGTGCATTCCCTCACCTCTGGGTCTCACGTCCACATTCTCCATCTCTTGTTCTACTCGGTCGCTGGCATGTGGTACTAGTGGTGGTGTTTTCTTCTTGATGCCAACGGTTCTTTATATACTCTGCACACTAAATCTTTTTAGATTTCAAATAAATTTCCCATTTGTGATTTGTCTCCACTCAGTATAGTTTCTTAATTTAACACAGTTAAATGTATAGAAATTCTTCTTTCTAGCTTGCATTTTTGTTTTAGACTTAAAACCGACTTCCCTACTCTAAGTTTCTAAATTTATTCTGAACGTTTACAACTTTTCCTTTCACATTTAGGTCTTTGATCCATCCTAAATTGATTTTTATACGAGGAAAGTATCTGATTTTATTTTTCCCGTATGGATGACAAATTGTCCCAGCATTAATTATTGAATTATTCTGCAATGCCATCTCTGTCATATATCAAGTTGTCATACACGTGTAGGACACCTCTAGGTACCTGGGTTCCTCTGCTCTTTATCATGGGTCTATTCGTGTATCCCTTTGTAATATCAAAGTGTCTTGCTCTCTGGTAAGGCAAGTCCCCCATCTGGTTATTCTTCTTCGGAAATTACTTAGCTATTCTTGGCCCTTTGCTTTTTCATTTTAGAATCAGCCTGTCCATGTCCATGAAAAATTATGTTGGTATTTTGATGGGCAAAACATCAAATCCAGAGATCAAATTGAGGGAAAATTGATATCTTTATGATATCGATTCTTCCTATTCATAAACATAGTATGCCTTTCCACTTATGTAGGCCTTTAAAAAGTATCTTTAATAAAGTATAATTGTCTACATATGTTTTGCATAAATATCTGGCATATATTTTTATAGATTCTATGCTTTTGTGGGTAATATTTTTTAAATTTAAAATTGTTGCTGGTGTATATACACACAGTTGAGTCTGTATTTTGGGGGTATATCCAACAATCTTGCTAAACATTTTCATTAATAATTTGTACAAAAGTTTGTTTGAGTTTTCTAAGTAGACATGTATATCATCTATGGGTAATTGCAGTTTCTTCTTTTCTGTTCCTCACAACTCTCGTTTCTTCTCTTCCAGCATGAGACTGAGTATTAGTGGAGACAGCACTGGACATCTGCAGATTTTATTCCAGAGAAAAAGGGATGCTTTTAACATTTTACCTTTGAGTAGGACATTTTCAGTAGTTTTTTACTGTTGTTGTTGCCTTGTTTTGTTTATTTTGTTTTATACAAAGCTTCATCAGGCAAAGGAGGTTACCTCTTATTTCTATAAACGCTTGATTTTGTTTTTAATCACGAAGATCAGCTGCATCTTGTTGCTCCTCCTCCTGACCTGATCAAAGATGATGATCAGGTGATTTTTTTTCTCCTTTAATCTGTTAATCTGGTGATTTATATAAACAGGTTTTTTACTGTTGAATCAACCTTGCTTTCTTGAAATAAAACCAACTTTTTATCCATTGTTGGATTCAGTCTTCTAATATTTGGTTTAGGAATCTTTCAGTTACATTCTGAAATCAGATTGGTCCATATTTCGCTTTTTAATATTGCTTTTGTCTGGTTTAGATGTCAAGTTTATAATAACCTCAGAAAGCGGGTCGGGGAGTGTTTCCTCTTCTTTTCCCTGGATTTTCGTGAAGTTTGAAATTATCTCTTCCTTTATGAGAGAAATTTTAATTTTACCATCAACTCCCATAATAGTTAATGGACCTTTCAGGTTTTCTATTTTTCTTGAGCCAGTTTTAATAATTTATATTTTTCTAGTGTTTTTCCATTATGCCTGCTTGTAAATTTACTAGGATAAAATTATTCATAGGGTCTCATTATTTTTATCTTAAAATATCTGCTGAATCTGCATTTATGTCTATTTTCCCATTTTTAGTACTTCTTAAAATTTGAATCTTCTGTTTTGTTTGAGATTTGTCATATTACTAGAAGTTTGCTAGTTTTTTAGTTTTTAAAAAACTAACTTTGGGTTTTATTATACCACTTTATCTCTGTTTTTTTCCTTATTTTATTTTATTTTTGCTTTTATTTTTATATTCCATTCTATCTAATTGCTTTGAGTTGATTTGCTTGTGCTTTTTATAACTTCTTAAGTTGGACATTTCGCTCATTTTTTCCCATCTCATTTTCTTCTTTTCTAATGTAATCATTTAAGGCTATAAAATTCCTTCAAAAAGCAATTTAATTGCATCCTACATTTTGTTACATAGCATTTTTATTATTACTCAGTTCTAAGTATTTTTTTTAATTTTCTTTATGAATTTGTCTGTAAGTCATGAGTTATTCAGAATTTTATTGTTAAATTCTAAATGTTCACAGACTTTATTCTGTAGGTCAGGGATGTCAAATTCTGGTCCAGATGCTGTCACTTTCCCCTGCCACACTTGACATCACAACTTGACCCCAGCATCTTTCCCACTAAGCCCAGAGGCCTGCCCCACTCAGCACTCCAAGCAGCCACAGCCAATCAGTCAGAGATGAAACATTAAGATGGAGACCACAGCACATCCCTGCCGTAGGCTGGGGAGACACCCGGCCTGCGTGCAGGAGCAGCAGGCTCCTATCTATGTTTAAGGAAAATTACTCTGATCTTGAGACAGTAAAAAATACCAGTTTTCCCCCGCCCTAGATCATTTTATTTTCAGTGGCAAGATGTCTTGACATGAGTACAGCCATGTTTGGCCGTTCCATTAACCTACAGCCACCAGCACGCAGAGAAATATAAAGTTGCTTTCTGAGTGGTGGAAACTGGCCCTTCTCCCGTGGATATAGTTGCAATTTGTAAAAATTTCAAGGTCCTTTGGGTGTCTCAGCCTGGGGCAGACTGGCCATCTCTGCGGGGCTGGGACGATAACCAGGGAAAACAATGCACGTACACAACTGCTGGGCTGGGATGATAGCCAGGAGGCTCAGTGCATGTATGCCACTGATAACCATTTGTGCATGGAAACACTGAATGCTTGCTCTGTAAACTCTGTAACTGCTTATATAAACTACTCAAAACCGAGGCTTGGTGAGAGTCTCACCTGTGGAGGGGATGCCCGGCCCAGGACCTCTGATGATTGGACTCCTCCCCAGCTGTGTCAATTGAAGAGACTCTCCCCGGCAGTGGGGCACGGATGTTGTGCGTAACCGATCTGATGTGTTCTGTTTTCGGTCAACCTGGTGTTTCTTTTTCCAGTTGATTTCTGTCATTTCCCTTCAGTCGATGTGGATGTTTTCCCTTTCCAGTCAAGTTGATGTTTTTCCCTCTTATTGTTTGACCTATTTGGATCTGTTTGGGACTATCGCCTTTACTCTCCTCTATATAATAAAATATACCTTCAGTCCATTTGTTTAGAGTGGAAAGTTTCTTTTACATCTCCGATCGAATCCCCGAACCTCTCATAACACAAGGATACAGATGCATCCATTTAACTCAAAAGGTACTTACTGAGCACTCTCTACGTCTGAGGCAGTGGGCTGTGAGTAATGAACAAGCCTGTTGCTGCACTCGAGGAGTTGACAGTCAGCCTGGCAATGCGAAGTCTTTCCCTCAAAAAGCCTTGACAGGGGCATCCCTTGCTCCTGGCGCCGCTTCGAGTGTGCGATCTCACTTCCCACAATGCTGGGAGCGAGCTCGTGTTATCTTCACTTCACAGATAATGAAACAAGACTTGGAGAAATGAAGTAGCTCACCCAACATTGCCCAAAACCCTAAGCCACATTGGCGTGTCTGCACTGCACCATGCTGCCTCTTTGGAAAAGATTACGAGGTTTTATTTTTGTTCCTCTCCCATTTTGTCCACATGCTCAGCAATTGGAGGGCAGGATGAGAATTGATGGATATGCAGTCAATTTGCTTCTCTGCGAAGGAAAGTACATACAATCTTCAAGCTGCCCGAAATTACATAATGGTTAGTTGCCTCACAGAATCTTGCTTTGGGGGTCTGTTGTCTGTTTTCCTTATCTCTTCAGCGTGCTCTGGCCAACCAGGCAGAATGCTTATCTTGCGGCTTTAGGGCTTAGAAAAAATGTATTCTGTTGTGCTGAGTGCCCTTCCTTGGGACCTGTGTGACACATAATAAACAGGTCTCTCCGACCTTGTTTCTCTTTAACCCATACTGCCCAAGACAGAAAAGCAGCCAGAAGTCTGGTCTGTGCTATATGTCAGCGGTTAGGGCTGGACATGTGCATATGTGACCCCACAGTCCACATGGCCCGGACACCAGCTCTGTGATGAGCACATATGTGACCATTACCCTATTTCATCTTTAATTCTTAGAACAAGGGTTATTATACCCATCTTACCAATAAGGATGGAAGACTCAGGGAGTAAACATGATTCATCCAAGGTCATACAGCCATTAACTGGCAGAACTGAGATTTAAACCTTGGTCTGTCAGACTCTGTCTTCTTTTAAAGTAAAGGCACATGTTCCTATAGTGTATCTACTTGTGTGTCTGCAAATGTAAGAGGAATAGAGTGGGGAGGTAATAATACTCAATAGGTGTATGCTCATTTATTGGTGAGTTTGTCCTAGAGAGACAAAAGTCAGGCTCTATAACCATTGCAGTAACTGAGACGTTTTGTCTGCAGTCTTGTAATTAAACCAGCAGCCTCTACTGCATTTTAACAAGAGTCCTGGGTGATTTGGATGTACACTAAATTTTAAGATTTCTACAAGACACCAGAAAGCCCATTAAACTAATTTTTTTCCATTTCTAACTAGCTCTTCACTTGCGTATAGACACAGCCTGTAGGTCTAGGCATGATGTTGGCGTGCTCATGTCTACATCGCCTCAAAAATACCCACCCGTCCCTGGGGAACAAAATCCAACTCAAGAGGAAGATACTTCCAATAGGCTGGTTAGACTCTTGTCTATTTCCTGTTTCCATCCTTCCCTTTCCTGTCTGCCACTTTTTTGTTTGATTCGTGGGTTTATCCGCCTCCTGTCTCTTCTTTCAATCCACCCCCCAAACGATGCTTCTCAAAGCATCGTAAGCACGCTGATCCCGCTAAAAACCCTCAGGGCTCCCTGTTGTTTACACAGCAGAGTCTCCACCTCCCGGGCTCCACATTCCATGTCCTCCAAGGTCAGGCGCCATTTTCTCTTTCAAACTCATTTCCCACCTTACCCTCGGCCTTCCGGGGACTCATGGATCCCAGAATTCTGCATGTCGTGTTCTAGCACAGCCATGCTGCCCATCTACACCTTCCCTTGCCTGGAATATGCTTTGTCCCCGTGCTGTCTTTCCAACCCGGCCAGAATGTCTGAAAAGCCTTCCCCATCTTCCTGGAAGGGTCAGTCACTCCCTGCCACATCATCCCATGTACCATGACAGTGGTTCTCAAACTTTAGAGAGCATCGAGTCACCTGGAGGGCATGTTCAAACACAGATTCCTGGCCCAGCACGGGGTTTTGGATTCAGTAGATCTGCATGCGGGCCAGAGTATATGCATTTCTAACAAGCTCCGAGCAGACCCTGCTGCTGCTGGTCTGGGGTCCTCCCTTTGGAAACCACTGTAACATAGGACTGGCAACCACATCATGTGGTCATGAGCGATTTTCCAGACTGCCTCCACTGCGTTCCTGAGGAGGCACAGCTGTGATCCTCTCTCACAGCTGTGCCCACTCTGACTGAATGAGCGAACAGGCCAGCACAGTGCAGTGCGCTTTGAAACAGTCCTGCTGGAATCTTGTCTCCCCCACTTATCATCATGAAAGTATTTCTTCATCTAAGAAGAAAATGCATCTCAAGGGGCTATTGTGAGGCTTAAAAAAGAAGAGACTTAAAGCGCCTAGCACATAATGTATGATCAATCAATGTTAATGAAAGGAAGGAAGGGAGGGCGGTACAGAGGAGGGGAGGAAGGAAGAAAGAAAGAATAGAACAGAAGTCAGCTAATGTTTTGGCATCCTGGGCTGTGAGCCAGTGTACAGGAAGCATTTCATGGGGGCATTTAGTCCCAAGCCAAGCCCGAGTGGAATTTTACAGGCAGAGCCTGGAGCAGCTGTATGATATGGAAACATCCAAGCTCTCTAAGCTTATAGTCCCAGAGGCTGCAGGGGGCGTTTCCACTCTGATGAACAACTGGGGAGACACTCAGACATTCTTAAGCAGAAATATTTGGCTGGAGAACACTTTCCAGGGAGGATTAGCCAGCCTAGGTGAAAGGTGGATTTCGGAAATGGACAAGCTACAAACGCTGAAGGCAGAGGCCAGAGCTCGCAGGAGACTCCAGAGTCTCTGGTAGGGAGCTGGCGGCTCCAGCTGACGCAGAGAGCTGTGCCCTGAGGGCTCGGGGCACTCAGGGACTCAGCCAGGGAGAAGGAATGAGCTGAGCATGGAGAGAGCCCCAGCTCCCGTGCAGGCTGCACACAACACAAGATGCCCTGGCCGTTACTCTTCTGTTCACACCCAGGGCGGATTTTGCTAATCTACCCCAGCACTCCTGCCTGCCCAGGCCATGCTCTGACTCAAAACCCTTCTCAGCAGAGCCCACCAGCAGCCACTGCCAAAGGATCCCAGTCAGCACGCTGAGAAACCAGAGAATTGTAAACTCTGGGATGGGTCTTGTATCGGACAGTGCCAGCCAGTAGAACCATCTGGGATGATGGAAATGTTCTATGACGTGCACTGTCCGATGCAGTAGCCCCTCACCACGTGTGGCTGCAGGGGTCCTTGAAACGTGGCTAATGTAACTGAGGAATAGCACGTTTGGTTTCGTTTCATTGTCATCAATTAAAAGTTAAATTTAAATAACCACTTTTTTTTTGGCACATAGACATCCAGCATCTTTTTGCTGAAAAGACTATCCTTTCCTCACTGGTTTATGCTGGCACCTTTGTGATTTTTCTCGTTCTTGACCTGCTACGAGATGTTGCCACTTAAACCCACCATGACTTTCCAAGTCTTAGCCTGGCTATTTAAATTTAAATTGATTCAAGTTAAATAAAAGTAAGAATTCAGTTTTTCCATGGAACGAGCCGTGCTCCAAGTGCTCACTGCCTTCATGTGGCTACGTTGGTGCTAGAGTTTTAGACATTTCCCTCATTGAAGAAACTCTCCTGGACAGCCCTGGCATAGACCAATGGTCCCAGGTGTGACCACAGGCCCCAAGCTATGAGAGAACAGAGATGTGATCACAGAGAGCCAAGTGGCGGTATCCTCCAGACCACGAGCTATAAGCCCTGACCACACACAGCAGATGCTGCAGTGCTCGGGGATGCTGGAGGAAGGGACTACCCGGGCCCCTACATGCTAGCAGCCCCAGAGATGCTCCCTTGGGGGAACCATCACAACCCCCCTGAGAGATTAGAATCGTCCCTGCAGTGGGGCAGAAAAGGAAACTGAGGCTCAGAGAAATTAGTAACTTAGCCAGGCTGTGATGGTGGAGAATGAATCAGACCCAGTTCTGACTCCCACTTCTACACTCTTTCCATTCTCCCACGTGGTCCCTGGGAATGCTGACTGGAGAAAAAAGCATTTGGGTGGGATTCCTCAAGGCCTCCACCACCAACACAGCCCACGCTTGAATCACCTAAACCACTGCAGGGCCATTTTCAAATCCCACTCACAGCCCAACTATATGAAGCTAAAAGTCAATTTTTATGATGATCCACAAATTCAAAGTATGCAGCCCACAGTCTGGGAGCATTAAAAAGAAAAAAAAAAGAAGTGGTCTTTGAAGACACAAGGCCATGCAATATTCCAAGGCAGAGAGAACGCTATAGAACTGCTGCCTGCAGAAGTAGCTTTGTCACGTCTTGGATAATCAATCATCACCATATTAATAACGTATTAGTTTCCTATTGCTGCTGTAACAAATTGCCACAAGCTTAGTGGCTTAAAACAAGGAAAAGTTATTCTCTTAAAGTTCTGGAAGTCGGAAGTCTTAAAATCAAGGTGTTGGCAGAGCTGCATTCTTTCAGAAGGCTCTGGGGGAGAATCCATTTCCTTGTCTTTTCCAGCTTCCGGAAGCTGCCTGCATTCCTTGGCTCGTGGTCTAATCCTCCATCTTCAAAACTAGCAGTGTAGCATCTCCCACTCTTTCTCTCTCTGCTTTCATCATCATATCACCTTTTCTGGCTCTGACCCTCCTGCCTCCCTCTTATAAGGACCCTGTGATTACATTTAGAGCACACCTGGACCATCCAGGACACTCTCCCCGTCTCAAGATCCTTAACATAATCACATCTGCAAAGTCCCTTTTGCCGTATAAGGTCACATATTCACACATTGCAGGAATTAGGACGTGGACATATTTGGGGGCCATTATTCAGCCCACCACAAATAATAATAACAAAGTAACACTTCCCTTAATCAAGCCATTCCACTGCTGAGAACACTGGACTGGGATTATTTCTCATCCACTCAGCAGTCCTACCAAGGGGGCATTAAAGATGAGTCACCCATTGTCACACACCAGTAAGTGACACCGCAAGGATTTAAACCTTGGTGCCTCTCTCCCAAGTCCGCCTGATTTTTCTCTTTTATTAGGTCGTCACCATGGAGAACTTCCTAAGTGCCGAGCAGTAGACTGGTTCCTGCATTACCTCATTTATGTTACCTCCTCTCTTCACCCTGACATGTGGGTACTTCTCTCCCCAGTTTAGAGGTAAAGAAACTGAGGTTCACAAAGGGGAGATGATTTACAAAAGTCAGAAATGCATCTGTGATAGAGCCTGGTGACTCTCAAGCTCCCTGTTTTTTCCCTGGACACTGTAGGTGCCATTGCCACAGCTAATGGTGGCCCCAGCTGGCCCCAGGACAAGTGGCCCACCATGGACTCAGCCACCACCGCCTTCATCTCAGCCAGTCTTCAGGTGCCAAAGCAGAGGGGCTCTCCACAGCTCGCCACCAGCGTGTATTTATCAGCTGGAATGGCTTTGTATTCTACTTGCTAAACTGGATTTCTTTCAGAAAAAGCTGGGGCGGCAGATAAAAGCAGATTTTATGGCCATCCAATCAGAGGAAGCCGAATTTTATTTCAGCAGGTGAGACTGGATGTCTTTCAGCTTTCTCTTTTAAAACCTGGGGGAAGCACTTAGATGTTGAGGCCAATTCATCAGGCTTTAGGAGGCATTTTTATTAGTCACTTACAGCAAACATTTTCCCCTCTACAGATGGTTACCTATTGCAACAGAAATCTCCATCACGGCTCAGTGTCAGGCTGAGACTCCGAAAGCAAGGGGGACGGAAATGGCAGCATCTCATTCTAAGTCAAGAATGAGAGAATTCACAAAGGCACTAAGGAAAGTCAAAGGAGAAAGAGGAGACTTTCCAACAAATGTGCTGGAAAAATTGGACATCGTTATGCAAAAAATGAACATCAACACCCAGCTTGCATAGGCATATGCAAAAGTCAACTCAAAATTGATCACAGATTTCATTGTAAAGTCTAAAACTACAAAACATCCAGAAGAAAACTGGGGAACTGGAGAAAATTTCTGTGACCTTGGTTTAGGCAAAGATTTTTATAGATAGGATGCAAAAAACACATGCCATAAATGAAAAAAATTGATAAAATGGACTTCATTAAAATTAAAAAATTCTGCTCTTCAGAAAACACTGTTAAGAAAATGAAAAGACAAGCCACCGACTAGGAGAAAGTATTTGTGAAACACATATGTGATAAAGGACTTGTATCCAGGATATAAAAGGAACTCCTACAGCTCAATGATTAGAAGATAAACACTATTAAAAAATGGGGGAAAAACGGGCAAAAGATTTGAACAAACACTTATTCAAAGTAAAGATACAGATGGCAAATAAGCCCGTGAAAAAATGCTCACCGTCATTACCCATGAGGTCAAGACAAATTCAAACCACAATGAGATACCTCTGCACGCCTATTAAAATGGCTAAAGCAAACAAACAAAACCCATCAAAACTGCTCTGGTCTGAATATTTGTGTCCCCCCCAAATTCATATGTTGAAATCTTAACATCTAAAGGTGACGGTATTGGGAGGTGGACCTTTGGGAGGTGACTAGGTCATGAGGGTGGAGCCCTCATGAATGGGATTAGTGCCCTTATAGGAGAGACCCCAGAGAGCTCCCTACCCCTTCCATCATGTGAGGACACAGCAAGAAGTCTGCGACCCAGAACCAAGCCCTCGCTGGCAATTATACTGGCACCCTGATCCCGGACTTTCAGCCTCCAGGGCTGTGAGCAATAAATTTCTGTTGTTTATGAGCCACCCAGGCTGTGGTATTTTGTTACAGCAGCCCGAACAGACTAAGATAAATACCATGTAAGGATGCAAAGCAACTGGAACTTTCATACACCGCTGGCACAAACACAAAATGGTACATCCAACCACTTGGGAAGAACAGTTTGGTGACTTTTTTATATAGTTACACACCCACTATGTGACCAAGAAATCCTACGCTAGATGTTTACCCAAGAGAAATGACAATATTTGTACGCAAAAGACCTGTATGTAACTGTTCACAGCAGCTTTATTCATAATCATCAAAAACTAGAAACAACCCAAATATCCTTCAACTGGAGAACAAATTGTATGTCTATACAATGGAATGCTACTAAGCTATAAAAAAGGATCAACTACTGATATATACAACAGCGTGGATGATTCTCAAAAAGCATTCTGTTAATTGAAAGAAGCCAGACACAAAAGGCTACACACAGTATGATTTTATTTATATGATAATCTGGAGAAAAAACAAAACTATAGGGACAGAAGTCATCTGAGTGGGCCTGGAGAGGGAGTGGAGAAGGGGAGAGCATTGACCACAAAGGGGAATGAGGGAACTTTCTAGGGCGATGGAAATGTTCTATGTCTGGACTGTGGTGGTGGTTACATGATTCTAAACTTTGTCAAAATGCATTGACTTACACACTTAGGAAGGATAAATTTTACTCTTTGTAAATTAGATCTCAATATACCTGACTTTGAACAAAAAGACTGAGAGAATTCATATCTTACTCTTCCTCCACAATAATAATATATGAAAGTGGTAATGTAGATGAAAATAACAATATCAGTTATTTACTCCAATTGTAGAAATTTATACTGTAGCCATGCATTTAATATCGTGTATCATAGTCCTGTATTCTCCAGAGCACAAAGCCTATGAAATTGGATAATCTTTCCCTTATCTTCTGTTTCTATCACTAAAAAAACGGACTTTCATTTTCCAAAACATCCTTTTTCTGGAAAAAGATAATATTTTGTTTCTTTATACCCTGTTTCAATCCACAAAGGAATAAAGGCAGCTTACAAGAATGCTTTCAGTAAAGTAGAGGCTATAAACAAAAAATCAGGCCAAAGAAAATATACATCACACGAGACAGTCAGGACGAGGGAGGAAGTTGGGGTGGGATGTGCAGACCATGAGCTTCCACACACATACCCACTTAGCCACAGGTTTCCTGATGGCCGAAGGAGATGGGGGAGGGAGATGGAAAAATTAATTGGTTAAATAATTTACACAGCACAGAGCCAGAACCCTGCAGCTCCTTGGTGGGACAAAATGACACCAAGGCAAGGCAAATGGCCAACAGTGTCTCAGCAGCTTTCCCCTATTTCTCACTGGCGTCGGTGTGGGAGAGAGCCAGCTTAGCTGGGAGACCCAGGAGCAGCCACAGTCTCTGGGAGAAGCGTCCCCAGCCCTGGTGCCTGCCCCCTGTGTCACCACGTTGCTGCTCAGGTAGCATCCTGCCCTCCGGCCAGGCGGTTCCTAGGAGAGAAACAGCATGGACTCCAGACAGGGCCCTGGACAATAAGAAGACTGGGTTCCGGGTCTCGGTCCTGACCTGGACACTGACTGGTTCTTGCATGGCTTAGTTCAGTCCACTTAACTCCCTGTGCCTCAGTGTCTTCACCTGTAAAGTGGGCATACCTCACTTAGGAGCCCCCCAGCATTGTTGTGAGAATTCGGTCAACATGTGTGGAGGTACTTCATAAGCTGTGTGAGAAGTGAGAGAGTAAGTGAGAGGATGGAGGCCTTCTCCCAGGAGCGAGCACACCGCAGGCTGCTCTTGACCTTTCCAGGCTCCTGGGAAACAAGAGACTGTGGTTCAAGACAGGCAGGATACTCTTAACTCTCCGACCCAGCCAACGACCCACTCAAGGAAGACCGATCCTCTTCCTTGAGGTTGAAACATCTGCCTTTGATCCAGACCCATCTTTGAGACTAGGAGATGGGGGGGGGGTGATCTCCTCTTAGAACTAACAGGAGACACGAGCATTTTTCATGTAATTATAATTCTTCATAAACAGGCATTTTAATGGCTACATCGAGTAGATACCACATTTCACTGAATCACTGCCTTCTAGCCACTTCTCCCTGATCTTGCTGTTATAAAACACATTGCAGTCAGCATCTTCATGCACACAGCTTCTCAGAGGGCATTTCGTCAGTGGATGGGTGGCCAGACCCACTGAAAGGACACGTCACTGGACAAGGTAATAGCTCCTATTACGGGTTGGATTGTTTCCCCCTAAAAAATATGGCGATCCTAACCCCCAGTACTTGTGAATGTGTTGTCATTTGGAAATAAGGTCTTTGCAGATGATCAAGTTAAGATGAGGTCATTAAGATGAGGTCATTAAGGTGGGTCCTAATCCAATATGACTGGTGTCCTTGAAAAAAGGAGTATTTTGGACACAGAGACAGACACGCATGGAGGGGTGACGATGTGAAGACATAAGGCGTATGCCATCTACAAGCCAAGGAACACTTGAGGTCACTATAAGCTAAGAGAGAAGAATGAACAGATTTTCTCTTACAGCCCTCAGGAGGAACTAACCTGCCAACACCTTGATTTTGGACTTCTAGACTGCAGAACTCTGAGATAATAACATTCTGTTATTGAAGCCACCAGCTTGTGGTAGTTTGTTATGGCAGCTTGAGGAAATTAATAGGGCCCCAAATACTGCTTCAATGCCAGCCCACGAGCAAGTTTTCAGTGTCTACAGTAAGGCAAAAAAAACAAAGAACCAGGTAGAAAGTCTTGACAATTCTGAACTTAGTGTTTTATCATCGTAGATTACCCTTTGTCACACGATATGGTAGGTTTATTGTTGTGTCATCACTTGGCCAAATAAACGTTTTATTCTTTTTATTACTTCAAGAAATCTAAGGGTGTGGAAAGCACTGGAATAAATCTCCACTGAGGAGCCCCTCCCTACTCCCTGTTCCAGTGATGCTGCATGTAGGACAGTGACTCTAGTAGTAGGACACGTTACAATGCAAAAAGGACCTACATCCACTTAGATGTGACCTCTGGACAGCAAGGACCTTGAAGGACTTTTCTTTGTCCTCACAACTTTAGCACAGACCCTCGAACAAAGATGTTTCTGTGATTCTTACTGATGGATTAGTCAGTTAGCAAGATGGAATCTGGTTTCTGAACTAAAGGGAGGGATGACACTCTGACAAAGCACCATGAACTCTAGGAGAGCAGATACCTGTTGGGACGCTGTCACTCCCCCTACCAGCTGGACCTTGATAATCAGTCACGGGCGTCTTCCTCAAAACCCTTCTCAACACAGCATTCCAAGCAGCCACAATGAACTGAACTTGGCACATGAAGTGAATCCAATCTCTTATTTAAATACCCGGGTAACAACACTCTCTGAAACCCTACCAACCTGGGAAGTACACTGAGGTCACAGTACTCACTCCCTGAAATGGAATTTCTGGCTCCCTCTCACAGGCTAGACTGCCAAGAAGCAGCCCCTTCCATGTCTTCCACTGATTCCTGGGGATGCAGGGCATGTTTCCCTTGGATATGGAAGTGTATTTGTCCCTTTGACCACTTTCCCCAATGACTTTTTGGCCACCCCTGCTGCTTGGATACTGAGACCAGAGCCCAAACAACTCTTGTGTCTTGTATGATGTACACTCTCTGTACAGGTGGGCATCCCCACAGGGCATCTGTCACATAATTATGCACCAGAATTCAACCTGGGTCATTCCCACTGGTATCTTCCTGGTATCCTGAAGACTGGACCCCTGAAGGAAAACTGAGGCAGCATCCCTGCCTGCCTACACCCACCCCCCACCAACTCTCCTTCTGATTAGACCTGGTGTATTAGTTCCCTATGGCTGCTGTAACAAATTACCACAAACTTGATGTCTTAAAGAAACAGAAATTTATTTTCTCACAGTTCTGCAGGCCGGAAGTCCAAAATCAGTTTCACTGGGACAAACTCAAGATGTCAACAGGGCTGCACTCCCTCTGGAAGCTCTAGGGAGAATCCGTTCCTTGCCTCTTTCAGCTTCTGGTGGCTGTGGGCATTCCTTGACTTGTGGCTGCTCATTCCAATCCTCTAGGCCAGCATCTTCAAATCTCTTTCTGCTCATGGTCATATTGCCTTCTCCACTTCTGTCTCAAATTTCTCTCTGCCTCTCTCTTATAAGGATACATTTGATTGATTGCATTTAGGATCCATCTGGATAATCCAGGACAATCTCCCCATCTCAAGATCCTTAACTTAATCCCATCTTTTGCCATATAAGATAATATTCATGGGTTCCCTGGATCAGGACTCCAGGTATCTTTGGGGGACCACACCTGGCTTTACCTCTGTACTCCATCCTGGCCACACCCATTATGGTCAACGCAGCTGATGTGTTGCATCAGAATCCATGGGCTATATGGGGTCCATCATGCCCAAGGTTGGGACAGAGATGGGACATCATTGAGGAGGCGACAGGGCTGGCAGTGGAAGAGAACAAAATCAAGGAGATACTGGGCTTGCCCAGCAGAAAAGATGGGGCCAAAGCTTTGCTCAAACCCCAGCAATCACGGTCCAGAGAGAAAGTTCAATTCTCCAGCTTCATGTATGTCTAGGCAAGACCCTACAGCAGTCTCCAGAACCATAGAAACAGCTTTGCCACAGCCATATAGCAACTTCCTTCTGTTTTCCACTAAGTTACCCTCCCCTGGAGCAGAAAAAACTGGTTGTCTACTGAATGTTTATTTATTCCTTTCTCTCCTTCTCAATAGAACACGGATTTTCTTTAGGGACCACCCTCCTCCCTAAGGTCTTGGTTTTGGGGAGGCTGCCTCTGCCCTCCAAGCTACAGAGATTGGGTTCAGATTAATCTAGGCTAACCATGGTGGGCCCATTTACGACACCAGTGAACAGTTGTCATGGGCATAGGGCAGATTACTGGTCACTGGGACAGGAAGGACTATCTTCTGTGGAATTTTGCAAAAAGTTTCCCTTGTTCTTCAAAAGAGACACAAAGAAGGCAAGGCCTCCCTTCTTTTCTGAACATGGTTGGGTTTTGTCATGCCTGGAAGTGATGCCCCATTTAGTGAGCATATGGACAGCCACGTAAAAACCAAGTTCACTTACTGAAGATGGCATAATGGAGGGTGGCAAAATATAAGCCTTTAATTGGATAACTGAGCTGCTGCATTAGCCAATCTAAAGAGAGCTGCCTCATTTGCAGAGTTCTTAGGATCTGAGATAATAAATTTCCTTATTGTTTATAGACAATTTGAATTGGAGCCAAAAGTATCCTAAGTCATCTCCTGTCCAAGGACCTGATAATGCTTAGGCAAACCCACTTTTCCTTCAGGTAACAGAAAAAGAGGAACTGTTAATATTATATGCAGAAGCTTATATTAGATTTTGGATCAGGGTCTATTTTATGTAACAAGTTGAAGAAAATTGAATTCTTCAAAATTCCTCCTCTTAAAAAGTGATTGTTGTCTTGGGGGAAAAATAATTTGATAAGTATTTGAAGTCACAGGAAGAATGTGAAGCATTTGAGCTTGAGCAGAACAGAGGAGGTTATATTATTTGTTGCTTGGGAGGATGTGAAGTGGTGCAATAAGAGGGAAACAGAGAAGGAAGGGAGCCAGGAGATGGCAGAAAGCTGGGAACCACATGATATCACACCTTCCGCTGGACATTCCCCTCCTGTCCCCTCATCTTCCCACTCCAATACAGCTTATAAAAGTTACAAAATGCTAATAAAAGTGGACCACTTGTAGAAACCAGTAAGAGAGCTGATTTTGGTCTCTAGGGGGTAATAGGGTTAAGTAATAGCGATATTACAATATTGCTACAATATTACAGTAACACGATAATATAAGAAAACTCCTTTATGAAAACAGAAAGAACCACAACAAGGAATTCTCCATGAATTTCTCCCAAATCAAGAAGAGACATTTGGTTCTCATTCAACTGGGGTATTGGTGCCTGAGCAACAGGGAGCCCCAGGTTATGCCTGGGTTACAGGACTCGTTATGATACCATTCCTATTGCTGTTTCTGCACCACAAATTGCACTGGGCTATCTGGCCCAACCTATCTGAAAATTTGGAGCCCCAGTCCATCAGTGATCTTTGCTTTGAGCACTGCCACTTTCTGTTAGTCTGCCTCACTCTGTGGCCAATGCAAGCCATGCTTAGCAGCCCCTTTTGGAAAAGCACAGCCTTCAATATTCTCATCCTTCCAATAGAACATTACTCTTTCCACCTTGCTTGCTGTTCTTTCTCTTATGCACCCATGGCATTGTAGCTGCTAGACTTTTCAGCATTCTGAGGGTTTGAATATAGCCTTTCCAAAGGAAATGCCTTCCTAGCAGAATTTCCCAACTTGGGCACTCAAACCTGCCATTTGCATAAGTAAGCAGTCATTTGTACAGATGAAATGAGCAGTTGCATATGTGCAAGTAGGTCCTAACAGGTACCGTATGCTTCAATTACCCATTTTCCCAGCCCCAAGGACTGATTGGTTATTAATGCAACAGATGGAGAAATTTAGCACTAGCAAACTCCCCAAATGCC
This sequence comes from Ceratotherium simum simum, assembly GCF_057802395.1. NCBI lineage: Eukaryota > Metazoa > Chordata > Mammalia > Perissodactyla > Rhinocerotidae > Ceratotherium > Ceratotherium simum. The sequence continues at coordinate 6,349,865 of NC_141903.1, forward strand.
ACCCTTCACCTCCTCTCTCCAGACCCACAAGCTTCTCCTGGCATCCTCCACTTCTTTGTCACTGCAGAATGAATCCAACTCATGCCCTTAGTTCAGCTGACAGTTAAACTGCATTTGCTTAACAAGAGTGCCACTTGGGAAACCCAAGAGGCCTTCACTGTCAAGGAGACTCTCGACTAACAAAAGCTGGGTTTCTAAATTGCATCCTCCCTAAACGCTGGCCTGTTGGGAGTTCTGTCAGCTGGAAGTCTTTGAAGTGTCTGAAGTTCAGGGATAGCTGAGGTTTACTAAGATGACCCAGAATTCCAATGAGATCTTGAGTTCCCTGTGTGCCATCACAGACTTATCGATGATGTTCAGCACACTTCCATCAGTCCTTCAGAGACTTGGAAACCTTCAGAGGTGGAGGCAAGCAGGAAATGGTATAAGCCAGCAGGTTTGAAGCTGCTTTCCTTGGAATCCACGTCACAAAGATACCTACGGTTGGGGAAAGTCTGAGTGGCAGGGACCCTGCCCTTTCAACCCTGCTTTGAGCAGATCTGTTCCATTTTTACCCTGTGGACTTTCTTATTTACTGGGCTTATTCGTATGAATCAAAGATCCCACAGGCAAAGTAAGTTGAAAAGCCAAACAGGTCATTGGTTTCAAACCTAGCCCTCTAAAATCTTTTAAGTTCTTGAAGTGATGGGGGTAAAGGAGGTGGTGGAACAGAAGCTATTTTTAATATTTCACAAAGCTTACTCGAGCCCCTCCCTTTACTGATGCTCCCTGAAAGGTCGGGTCATGACCTCATCCACCCCTGAGCGTCGTCTACCACCTTCACAGCCGTGACGCACAGGCTCCTGCCTCCGGAATCCAGATCTGAATCAACACTTGTCCAAACCACATCTCCCCTTGCAACTCTCACAGCCTCTCAAACTCAGGGGGTCCAAACCCAAAGATAGAATCTCCCCCCTGTCATCCACTGCCTCACAAACGGATTCCTGCTCTGGCGCTCCCACCTCGGCACAAGGCAATCTCCTCTACTGAGCCGAGGACCACAGAGCCCTACAAATCACCCTCGACACTGCTCTCTCTTTTCTTTGTGCATCTAGACCACCACTAGGCCCTGCCAGTTCTCCCTTCTTAGCATCTTCATAAACCGTGTACTCTCTCTATCTCCTATGACATGACCCTACTCCCAGAATCTCTTGAAGAGTCAGCTGTCAAGTTTCTTACCTGGTCTCTGCTTCCATTCTCCCCGATCAGCCCCAAACTTCTCCCCACACTGCAACTTAAGTACACTTTTGGCAAGACAAATTTGACCATGTCACTCCTCCGCTTTAATCACGTCAATATTTTCACATCGTATGATGAAGAACACAATCCTTAATAGGGCCCAAGGCCTTAAAAGGTCTGCTCCAACCTCATCTCTCACCACATGGCCCCTTGCTCCCTGTGTTGGAGCCACTCTGGCTTTTGTATGTTCCTTGTATGTATCAGGCTCCCTTCCACCACTGGGTCTTTGCCGATGCTGTTCCCTCTGCACAGAAGGCACTTCACTCTCTTCTGTCTGGTCAACTCCCACTCATCCTTCAGAACCCAGCTTGAGCTCTGCTACCTTGTCACTCTTACTCAGGTCTCTGGCTTCTAGGCCCTCTTGATTCCTGTGCCCCACCTGTGCAGCACTTGTGACAATCTGGTTTACAAATCATTTGATAAATATCTAACTCTGCTCTAGGTGGTAAGCTCCATGAGAGCTGGGACCACATCTGCTTTTGTTCGTCCCTGTATCCTGATCAACAAGCACAGAGCCAGCACACCGTGGGTGCTCAGTAACACCTGTGAGACATAGGGAAGGAGCGAGGAAGATATTGTTGCTATGGCCTAGAAACAGCGTATGTTCTCTGATGTCACATTGACTATCTTATGCTAATGAAAAAACTCCAAAACTCATCTTTTAAACTCCATCTTTGTTTAAAAATGAATAAATGAGGTAATGATTACTCCTGTTAAGAAGCTTTCTTTTGCAGGCAGAATCTTTCAAAATAAGTAGGGAAAAATATAGAAGGGATCCTTGATGAAGAGTTCAAAAATCCTCGTGCCCCCTAATCTCTTTATTTCTCTACATTGACTAATCGTCTATTGTTTACTTGGGCTTTTACACGCATTGTCTCATGTAATCCCCTGAGCAACCTCAGAGGGAGGTATGTCATCCATTTTTTTAACAAAAGAGGGAACTGAGGCTCAGAGAAATTAAGTAACATGCTCAAAAGCACACAGCTAGAGGGGGACCAAGCCAGGACTCGAGCCCATGTCTGTCTCACCCCAAAGCCAAGCTCTTTCTCCGCTTCATACTGACAGTTCCCTCGCCTGAGGAACCTGCAGTGGACAGAAGGGACTTGCCCAAGGTTATGCAGCCAGTACAGGACAGGAGAGGGGCGGGAGAGAACCCCAACTCCCATACCTCTCCGTTCTTTCCATAATCATGCATATTTTGCTATATTTGAATCTCACAAAAGTATGGAAACCATCAACAATCTAGAGGAGACATGAATCAGCCTGAGGACATGTAGTTAGAAAAGAAAAGCTCAATTCGAGATAGTAAACTAGATCCCCTAGAAAACAGAGGCTGAGGAAAAGCTATGTGCCACCATTTTGAGAGGAAGAGAACTACAATACCAAAGAAGCACACTGAGGGGAAAGAAAAGTGAGATCGGGGAGGAGGGGGAGCCAACGCAAGCTGGTTAAGCTGGTTCATTACCCAGCAGGCCACAGCTTCACAGGAGAACAAACCTGTTGCTTGGTTACTTGGAACATTCCAGAAAGGCTGTATGGGACCACTGTGTCTCAGAAAGTTCCATCAGCGTTGGGAGAGTGACCCAATTCAATGGCCCATCTTCATCCCTCACTGGGCTCTAACTCTCCACTTCTAGATGGTGTCACTTGGCCTCAGCAGCCTCCGTGGGTCCGGACTGCTAGCCCCAGGGTGCTCCTCACACCATGGGCACCACAGAGGGCATGATGGAGATGCTGAGACCACAGCTAAGTTAGATGCTGACTCACCAGCAATCGCGGCCAGGGCTTTAGGCATGCAGAAACAGTGCTAGATGTTATTGGGGCCACTCAGCTGAGATAGAAGCCAAGTGACTCGGCAGGTGGTGAATGCTTCATGTGATGGTTAATTTTATGTGTCAACTTGACTGGGCTAAGAGATGCCCAGAGAGCTGGTGAAACACTATTTCTGGGTGTGTTCGTGAGGGTGTTTCAGGAAGAGATTAGCATTTGAATCGGTGACTGAGTAGAGAAAATGGCCCTCACCAACGCTGGTGGGCATCGTCCAATCCGTTGAGGCCCCGAATAGAACAAAACATGGAGGAAGGGCGAATTTGCTCTCTGCTTCAGCTGGGATGTCCATCTACTCCTGCCCTCAGACATCAGTGCTTCTGGTTCTCGGACCTTCAGCCTCAGCCTGGATCTTACACTGTTGGCTCCTCTGGTTCTCAGGCCGTTAGGCTGGGACTGGGACTGCGGCACTGGCTTTCCTGGGCCTCCGGCTTGCGGATGGCAGATCACGGGACTTCTCGGCCTCCATAATCACGTGAGCCAATCACTTAGAATAAATCTCTTTCTATACATCTGTATATATCCTATTGGTTCTGTTTCTCTGGAGAATCCCGACTAATACACTTCTTAATGTTTAATTATTCTCTTTCTTAGCTCTGATATAATGGCAGGCAGGGGAAAGAGCAAGGACTTCATAGTGAGAAAGATCTGGTTTTGAATGCTGACTCCTACTTTGTCAAATTTCTGAGCCTCTTCCTTCATCTGCAGAATGGGGACAGTTGTGATATCTACAGCATCAGATTGTGGTAAGACCAGGTTTCAAGCTTTGCAGGGAGCAGGAGGCAGAGAAGAATGCATGCACAATTCCAGAATGATGGGGGCTGTGGGTTAAAGCAGCCGCTGCATGTATGAAATATCCTTGAAACCCAAGCTATCACTAAAAATCAACACAAAAATGTGCATTCTGGTCCATAATAGATCATGTTTGTTTTAATTATTGAAAATGTCCCTCAACATAATTTTAAACAAAAAACAAAGCTCCAGGAAGAGCTTTACCCTGTGAATTTGCATATCCTCTAAAATATCATCAGAATCCCCTTGGGGCTACCTGAGCATCCCAGGTTGAAAAGCACAATTCAGGACTGGCAACAATGACAGAAACTACCACAATTTATTGACTATACAGTAGGCATTTAACTTGCATTTTCTTAGTCGATTGTCTCAAAAACATTATGAGGTAGGAATTATTTCCCCAGTTTCACAGATGAGAACGCCAAGGCTCAGGGAGATTAAGCGCCTGGCCCAGCCTCACACAGGGTGTGACAGCTGAAGTGAAAATCTGCGTGCAGTTCACCTCAGATTTTCATCCACCAGGCGACATGGTTTCCCAATGCATGTTGAGTGCCTGGCCCAGTGTCTGGCCATAGTAGGGATTAAGAGCAGTTTTCACCGTCACTGCCCCTGGCGTGCAGTAGTTAGCTCACACCCCCAGGAACAGGTACTGGAAAGCTACTCCCTTCAGACGTGGTGTGGGCCAGGCTGTCACTAGCCGGAGAGATGACTAGGATATCTTCACCCCTTGCTCATCAATTGAGCCTAAATCTCTTTCTTTCTCTGCCTCCCTCCAGGTTGGCTAGTCTGCAAATCTGTCAAGTGTTCCCCAAAGCTATCTAGCTGGTAGTGTTTAGCAGGGAGCCTGGGGAGGGTTATGGCCGGTGTCTACCGTCAGTTACCAGGATCAAGGGCTCCGAAGAGGGAGGTGGCTGCAGCCAAGTCAGGGGCCGTTCTCCCGGCTGAGACAGCATTCATGGCCCTGGGAACTTGAAGAGACTCTTGAAATGGAAATGTTATGGAAGTTTTTCTTCCAAGTGAAAAAATAAAGAATATTGAGTTTCTGAGTGGAAAAATACTAAGCCAAATGGTCATTGCTATTTTCTGTTAAGTTGTCGTAAAGAGGCTTAGAGTTTGAGTGTGATGATAACTACTTTTCTGTACACTCTCTCCCCGGGCGGTCTCTTGATTATAACCACCTTGTATATGACAGTGATCCCTGGTTATCTCTAACCATCCATCCATCCACCCCACCCCTTTTCAACAGGAGGCATTCGGTTTTGGCTATAACCACCTCATATATGACAGTGATCCTAAGTTATGTGCATCCATCCATCCACCCCACCCCTTGTCAACAGGAGGCACCTGCTCTAGGCTGGGCAATGTCCCTTTCTTGACTTCTACCAACCAGAGACTGAGGATGTGGCCACACTGCCTCTAGCTCTGGCCCCACCGAGCTCCACACTGAGATGTACTCATGCTTATGAAACACCGCCCTGAAGTTACCACCTCTCCCTCCCCTGTTCCTCTCATAGGGTGTGTAGTGGCATCACCATTTAGAGTGATTAGATTTGGTTTGGATGCAGATAAGAATCCTGAGAAGTTCTACACATGCTGCATCTCAGCCGAAGAGGGGAAAGTTCCTCTTTCCGTCTTGGTGAAGAAGGAGGGTGTAATTGAGTGATCGCCATTTTGCAACCCCTCATGAAAAAATGAATTGGGCATTAATGACGACCGGTCGCTACCCTCAGGAAAAGAGACTGTCCATCTGAGCTGCAGCACCACACACATAGTGGTGCCGCCAAGGCAGCAAATCCACATTGAAGCTTCCAGAGCCAACTGCCAACTTACAGGAAATACAGAAGACAAAAGAACTTGGTAAATGCCACCGAGGAAACGCAATTAGCAAGCTCCAGACCATGGGAAACTGAGAGGACAAAGACTCAGGTCCTTCCACAACAACAACAAATTTCAAAGTGATGGAGAAAGAATTTATAGATTAAGAAACGTCTTAGGAGACAGATTAACTAATCACAGATGGATTTTACTTGGATCCCAATTCTAACAGATAAACTTTAAAACAACATGTATAAGACAGTTAGGAAGTATATAGACTGACTGGATGTTTAACAATATAAAGAAATTATTGATTGTTTTGAGCTGTGATCATAGGATTGTGATTACATTTTAAAAGGGGAGTTTTTCTCATAGAAACGGAGAGTAGGATGGTAGTTGCCAGAGGCTGGGGGTGGAGGAAACAGGGATATGTTGGTCAAAGGGTACAAAGTTTCAGTTATGCAGGATGAATAAGTTCTGGAGATCTAATGTACAGCATGGTGACTATAGTTAATAATATTGTGTTATATGCTTGAAAGTTGCTAAGAGGATCTATCTTAAATCTTCTCACCACACTCACGGGGAATATGTAGAGGTGCTAGATATGTTAATTAGCTGGATGGTGGTGATCATTCACAATGTATATGTACATCAAAACATCAAGTTGTGGGGCCAGCCCGGTGGCATAGTGGTTGATTTCACGCCCTCCACTTTGGTGGCCCAGGTTTCGCAGGTTTGGATCCCAGGCGCAGACCTACACACCACTCATCAAGCCATGCTGTGGCGGCATCCCACATACAAAATAGAGGAAGATGGGCACAGACGTTAGCTCAGGGCCAATCTTTCTCACATAAAAAAACAAACACATCAAGTCGTACACCTTCAATATATACAAGTTTTGTATGTCAATGATATCTCAATAAAGCTGTTAAAAGAAAAGAAAAGAAAGTGAGAGTCTTTGCTTTGAGGGATACATACTGAAATGTGTTCAGATGGAGTGATAGGATGTGTGGATTCACTTCAAATCATCTGGGATGCAGACGAAGGGGGTCTGATGCCAAAATCTTGCTCATGATGACAACTGTTGAAGTTGGCTGATAGATACATTGGAGTTTGATATAGCATTCTCTTCTACTTATTTGTGCATATTTGAAATATACCATATTTTTTAAAATTTTTGAAAAATAATGTCTTTAACAAGATTCATTAACAATATTTTTTCAGCACCTACTGTATGTTGTGCACTGTTCTAGGTGCTTGAAATACATTAGCAACAAAACAAAGATTCCTGCCTTCCTGGAGCTCACATTCAGGGTAGGGGAGACAGACTATGAATAATAAACATAACTAATAAGAACATTATATGGTATATTAAAAATGCTATAGGAAAAACTGAGAACAGACTAAGAGTTGGGAGTTAGGGAGGGCATGGGTTGTAATTTTAAACTGGGTTTTAGGGACCTTTGTGCAAAGACTTGATGGAGATGAGGGAGTTAGTTAGCCAATGACTCTCGGGGGATGGCTGCCTGGGGGAGGGAACAGCCAGTGCAGAGGCCAAGAGGCAGGAGCACACCTGCTAAGTTTGAGCAGCAGCAAGGAGACCAGTGCGGCTGGAGCAGAGTGAGTTTGGAAAAGTACAGTTCAGGAGAGGGATCAAAGGGAAAGGGACGGGGACAAGATCATGAAAGGCCCTGCAGACCCTCATAAGGACCTTGGCTTTTACCTTGAATGGGATCGGGAGTAATGCAGAGTTCTCAGCAGAGGAGGGGCATATCTACCTTTAAAAAGAATCCCCTTGGCTGCTATGCTGAGAATGGACTGTAGGGGTCAGAGGTGGTGGCAGGAAGCCCACTTAGGAGGCTCCTAGGGTAAGGGAGATGGTGGCTCAGACCAGGGTGATGGCAGTGGAGATGGACAGAAGGCTTGGATACTGGATATATTTTGAAAGTAGAGCCACCTACTTTGCATGCGAGGTGAAAGAGAGGAGTCAAGGATGACCCCAAGGTTTATACCCAGAGCACCTAGAGGGATGGAGTTCTCTGTCACGCCGTCTCCGTTGAGGGAGTTGACATAGAACTTGTATTTCTCTCGTTGTACGCAAGTCCAGAATAGGCCACCCAGGGCTAGTGTGGTGGCACCTTGGTCTTGGGCCCAGGCTGTTTCCAGCTTTCTCCCCCACCATCTCCCTGGGAATTGTGCTCATCCTCATGGTGCAAGATGGAGTTCCAGCCAGCACATCCACATTCCAAACAGCAGGATGCAGAAGGAAGGAAAGGGGGACAAACAGGATAGCTATACTTTAAGGACATTTTCCAGAAGCTGTCCTACGACACTTCTGCTTACATCCCATTGTCCAGAACTTAACCACATTCCATATCTACCTCCTGGGCTGCCAGAAAATACAGCCTCTGTTCCAGATACCCAATGAAAAACTGGAGGTTTTATTACTGAGGAAAAGGGAAAGAATGGATTTAGGATAACCACGTGTCATCTCTGCCATACCACCCATCCGGGCGCCCAAAGTGGAACCTCAGTCCTTCTCTGCTGCTCCTCCTCAGGTGGTGTCAATCTTCCTCCTCAGTAGAACAGCATGCTGCTCATCAGCCTGGGCTTTGGAGTCAAAGAAATCTGAATTTAAATCCCTGTTGTCCCTTAATAGCCGTGTGACCTTCCACTCTGTGATCTTTTGCATAAGCTTCCCTCTGGCTTGGAGTGCCCCTTATCCTCACTCTTTATGTAGCATACTCCTAGTCATGCCTCAATACCCAATCCAATGGCCCCACTTTGGGGAAGCCTTCCTTGACTTTATCAGAATGCTGTGTATCCACCTTCCTTACTGATCTGTTCTTCCCTAAGTACTAGGTCTAATGCATTTCTGTATGCCCATCACACAATCAACACTCAGAAAATGTTTCTTATATTTCAGCTGTTTCCAAATATGTAAATGTTTGTATGCAGTAAGAATTAAATAAATGATAGCTATTGTTATCACTGTGGTTGCTATTATTATTATAATTTTGCTGTCGTATGTACAAAATTTATATGCTTGCCTGGCTCTTAATCCATGTTTGTAGAGCAAGTCAACAGAGTGAAAATTCACCAAAGAAAACCCAGAGAAAGGTCTTTGGCAAGTGGCCACCAGAAGAAGTGGTGTTTTTAGGGAGGCTGGCCACCCTGTCACAGGTAAATGGGCCTTCATTTTCTCAGTGTGTGGAGCCCAGAGCATAATCCAGGCACGTTTGATAAAACTTCTGTCTTCTTTCCAAAACCTTAAATCAAAGAGAAATTTGCTTGCAGCATCGACTCGGAGTCTTAAAAAAGCAGTGCGTTAGCATCAACAATGGGATTAATTAGGCTTCCCTGGAACCCGCTCAAACAAAGGACTGCGCAGTTCTCTGGGAAGGTCAGAATTTTATTTCTTCTCTGCAGCAGTTCAGCAGTTATCACCTCTGTGCAGGCCCGCTCTGCAGCTGGCAGAGGACCTTCAGCCCACTGCTCCGGGGCCTGACACGTCCCAGATTACTGACTTTCAGGGGAGGGGTCTGCGCGGCCAGGCTTTCTCACAGGGGGTCGCAGACAGAGGCTCTGCATCCTAGGACTGGGTGCTAACCAAAAGATCAAGGGCCCTGAAGTCCAGCGTAAGCTCTGCCATTCATCTCTCTAGGCTTCATTGTCTTCCTCTATAAAATGCTGTTCTCCACAGAGCAGCAAGGTTGCCGTAAAGGTTGAAAGAGGTAATGTGGGTTCCCAAACTTCAGACATTGGCACACAACTATTCCAATCTGGCCAAAGTACTGTACCTCTTTTGCCATTAATTATTTAATATTTTCTTTTAATCAATATATTTTAGAGGAAAAGGTAATTGTCTTACTTTAAGTAGAAAAAAAAAGATTTTTGAATTACACAACCTAAAACTATTAAAAAAAATTTTTAATTTGCGTACCACCAAAAACCACCCCATTGACCACCAATGTGAACCAAGTTTCGGGAACTGTGATGTTATCCGTGTAAGAGGAAAATTCCCCCGGCTGGTACACACATGGGTGGGCCTTTGTATAGTTTGGGGATTCTCCTCCCCGTCCCCCTCCTCTCCCTACTTCCTCCCTCACAGAGTCTCACCACTGTCTGAGCGGAGCGGTCTCCTCACCATCTCACCGTCACTGAAGGGGTGAAATGGAGGGAGACACATCCCCGCACGCCTAGGTCCCAGTGCATCATGGGAGGCACCGGAACCCACACCACAGCTGTGGTTTGGCGGGCGTCTGCAGCTCTGTCCATGATCAAGTGTCCTGAAGGAAGCCAGGCTGGGCTCTTCTTCCCAGTGTCATTCCAAGTGGACCACAGTATTTTTTCCTTTGGAATTCCTGTATCTAGCATACTGGAACACTAACTATTTTGTTTTTATACTAATGTATCTTCAGTTGGAGCTTTTTTTGATGCAAGTGACAGAAAAATCCTTCCTGGATGTACTTAAGTAAATAATAGGAATTTATTGGCTCCCATAACTAAATAGTCCAGAGGCTTCAGGCAAAGCATGACCCAGGGCTAAATTCATGTGACTAGGATGGGTTTCTTTGTTCATTTACTAGGCCTGTTTTTCTCAGTGTGGCTTCCTTCTCTGCAGGCTGTCTCCCTGTGGTCATAAATGACTCATCTGAGCTCTTAGGGCTCACGTGTCTAGATTCAGAGCCAACAGAAGATATGTAAGCCTCACTGAGACAGTCTTCTCCACAAATCCTGGATTCATTCTGATTGGAAATTTTAGGTCACATGCTCACGCCAGAATCAATCAGTCACTGTCACCAGGGAATAGGGCACTTTGATTCCTCAGTCCTGGGTCAGTCAACTCCTCCAGAAACACACAGGCTGAAAGTGAAGCAGGAGTTGGCCCTAGAGAGAGAAATTGGAGTGGGGCGAGGGTTACAAGAAGAGTGACCGGACGTCGGCCGGGAGCAGAAACATCCTGTTCAGGCTATCAGTTAGCATTGTGTTCAACTGGTTATCACACAAAAGCAAAAAAAAAAAAAGAAGTGCTTAAAAAAAATAGACATTTGGTTCTTTCTCACATAAAAGAAACACGGAGGTCGGCATTGCAAACTGATGTGATGTCATAAAGAATTTGCGTGTAGCTTCTATTCCCAAAGTTATGTCCAGGTCTTAAGTGGATGCTGTAGGTATAGCCTATTATCCCGAATTGGCAGTAGGAGGAAGCAGATGTGTGGGGAGAAACAGGAGACAAACGGGCCCCCTCCTGGCTGAGTTAACAGCCACTCACGTTTCACCGCTATGCCTAGTTCCAAGGTACGGAAGGCTGGAAAAGTGCCATCTTTTTTCCTAGCGACTGAAAATCAGGATTCTGTTACCAAAATCCTTTTAAATATGTCACCTCTGGCTCGAGCTTAGTATCTGAGACGTGCTTCAGTCTTGCTTCATTTGCCTTTTCATTGAAGGCAAGAGCCGTGACCTTCTGCGTGCTGCCTATGGCCTTTATCTTATTTGATGCCTACAGAGCCTGGGGGGCAGGCATCTCTGCTCCCATACTGTACAGGTCAGAAAACCAGCTTCAAAGACGTGAAGTACCTTGTGCCCCATCACACCAAGGGAAATACCAGATCCAAAATTCAAACTCCCATCTCTTCGTTTCACGGGTCCTGTCTCCCTCCGGAGCTGCTCCCTCCGAGAAGTGGGACGAATTAGGACCGCCTGCCCCTAGTGCCCAGCCTTGAGAGGGGGCTCCATAACTGTCTGGTGATGCCTGGCTGGGCAGGGGCAGGTGTGGGGCGGAGGAAGTAGATGAGCGGGTAGTGGTGGTTGTTCTCTGAAGGTGAATGAATGCACACACTAATAGACTCTCCTGAGCAATTAACTCTTAAATCAGAAATTGTGTATCAGAACAGAGCCGCCTGTTTAATACAGAGCTCAGTGCTCTCCCAGAGCCAAATCACACCGCAGCTGGCACCTCTGAAGCTCGGCAGTTTCCGAAGCAGTTATTTCCCACGAAGCTTAACGTGTGTTAAATGAGCCTTTAAACTGAGGCCGAATTGGTGGCCCAGGAACTCGTATTTGTCCTTCAAATTTTATTTTGTTTATTTGCATAGCTCAGGGTTTCTAAGTATTTTTACTTTGAGTGTCTTTAGACAACCCCTGTGCCGTGAACTGTTCCTGTGGCCGTCCCAGGGGCTGTCAGGTCCCAGACGGCCTACCTGCCTGGTGTCGGAAGGCCCTGCTTTCACCAGATTTCAATTTTGATACGGTTTTTAAAGCCTGGCTGTGGATTTTATCTTTTTTCATTTTTCCAGGACAGCAAACAGCTGAGTCAGTGTGGAGCTATACATAATCCGTGCTTTAAAGCATATTTCTCCAGACCCTATACCTTCACACTTCCTGTCTTTGATCCTTTGTCCCCCATCATCCCCCACCTTGTCCACAGAGTGAACTTCTGTGTTCAAGAACCACTTCTTTTTTTTTTTTAATTTAATTTTATTTATTTTTCCCCCAAAGCCCCAGTAGATAGTTGTATGTCACAGTTGCACATCCTTCTAGTTGCTGTATGTGGGACGCGGCCTCAGCATGGCCAGAGAAGCAGTGCGTCGGTGCACGCCTGGGATCCGAACCCCGGGCCACCAGCAGCGGAGCACGCGCACTTAACCGCTAAGCCACCGGGCAGGCCCAAAGAACCACGTCTTTAAATTTAGCGCCCCCTCCTCCATCTAATCCTGGGCTCTGATCCACTTGACTCTTCTCTGTAGCAAAACCCAGCTATTTGCCTGCTCCAGTCCTGGGACTTTCTCCAGGCTCTGCAAACTTGATCTTGAATCTTCTTTCTCTCCTCCAGCTTCTGCCCTGTGGCCTGTACTCAAATCCCCACTTCTGCCTGGCCCAGCTCCAGGGCTGCCCCAGGCCCAGGACACCATGCCCACCCAGAGCCCTGCTCTCTGGGGTGGGGGAGGGTGGGAGATCAGCTGCTCTGGGGGATTTTCTCTGGTTGGAGGAGGAGGGAGGCCTCCCTAAGAATTTGACCTGGTCCAAAAAAACAGGCTTTCAGAGTGACTTCATGCCCCACATCTCACAGGCAAAGCCCAGGGTGGATGATTTTAGGAAAATTCATTCCGGACCCTTTGGAGTTTAAGGCAAAGGAGGCCCAGAGCCTAGTCCGGTGGGGAAGGAGCTACATTTCTCTGCATAATCAAGTCACAGGCAGGTGGGGCTTTCTCAAGGCAGCGGGAGGCAGGAAGGAGGAGTCCTGGGAGAGAGAAGGTCCCAACCACAGGGGAGCAGGCTGGGCTGCAGGGAGAAAGTGGCCCCAAGAGACACTCTAAGTGGGGGTGCAGAAGGGACATTTAAGAGCAGTGACTGGATTAGCTTGTTTCCTGTTCTGAGCTGGAGGTCTAAGGCCTTCCTTTGTGACAGCTCCCTGCCCCCCAAACCTTCAGGACAAATCTGTTACACACCACAGTCAGTATTAGAGGGCGGGGCAGAAAGGAAGGGGCAGCAGCCTTGGACAGAGAAGCTAATGGGGGTCGTGAATGGCATAAGGGACATCAGAGGGAAGTAAGATGCCCCCTCGGGAATTCCCAGAAGGAATTCCCAAAGTGTCTGATGGGGTCTCAAGCCAATTTATTGGCCATTAAGTGTGGCCCCAGAAGACGGGGCCAGCTGGGTTCCTCGTCCTTAGTCGGAAACCTGGGAAAAGGGGGGTGTGCAGCCCTGCCTCTCCAGAGTCGTCCGCACGCTCAGACAGTGGGCTTGGGGTGGTGGAGGCCCCGCCTGCACTCGCGGTCCCGGCTGGCTACCATCTTGGGAAGGCTTTGCTTCCTCCAAGAAGCCAAGATAACTAGAAACTGCTGCAGGGGCATCTCCCGAATCCAGGGGCTGGTTTCTAGTCTTGTCTCTGGAGCTGCCGGGTCCTGTACCAGAAACCACACAATTCTCAGCTGTTCAGCTTGACCTGAAAAGGCAGAGGAAAGAGTCCTTGGTGAGGGTGTGGGGTCATGAACATGCAGCCCCAGCCCAAGTGCCTGAGGCGTTGCTGTTGTTACTGGGGCTCCTGTGCCATCGGC